>NC_134356.1:536665587-537001004 GCF_048569485.1 Anomaloglossus baeobatrachus | reverse complement strand
GGTGGCTGAGATACCAGGATGACCACTAAGCGCGGAGTCATGGAATTCCTTGAGAACTTGTAACCTAAATTGAGCAGGAACAAAGAGCTTGATATCAGACAACGAAGGAGGTGCAAGTGGGAATCTCGAATTTCCGTCTCCAATTCGAACGATAACCCAGCAACAATTACCTCATGCAGAAGAATGGAGGTTCAGGAGGTGATATCGGATCCAAGCTACGAGATAAAGCATCGGCTTTAACATTCTTGGAACCTGGTCTAAAAGTGATGGAGAAATGGAAACATGAAAAAAAAGTGACCACCTAGCCTGTCTGGGAGTTAAACGCTTAGCAGACTCGCTATAAGACAGGTTTTTATGGTCTTTAATCACCGTAATCCGATGAACAGTCCCCTCCAAAAAGTGTCTCCATTCTTCAAAAGCCAATTTTATGGCCAATAACCCCAGATTTCCCACATCATAATTCATTTCTGCAGAGGAAAACTTTTTGGAGAAAAATGCACATGGTCTCAGATTTGTTAGTGAAGTGGGTCCCTGAGACAGCACCACACCCATTCCTACCTCTGAAGCATCCACGTCTACAATGAACGTTTCTGAGAGATCAGGCAGAACAAGCACAGGAGCTGTCATGAAGCATTTGGAAAGCTAAAAAAAATGTTTTAACAGCCAGACGACCAAACCTTAACATCAGCCCCCTTAAGGGTGAGATCAGTGAGTGGCTTGACCACTTGAGAGAACCCCTTAATAAACTTTCTGCAATAATTGGCAAAACCAAGAAACTGCTGGAGGCACTTGAGGCCTCTGGGTTGTACCCAATTAACAATAGCTTGGACCTTTCCGGGATCCATATGAAACTCCTTGGCCGAGAGAATAAATCCTAGAAAAGAAAGTTTTTGAACACAAAAGGTACATTTCTCGGGTTTCGCAAACAGCGAATTTTCTCGTAACCTAGTAAGTACAGCACAGCTATGACCAATGTGGGACTCTTTGTCAAATGAAAAAATGAGAATATCATCCAAATACACAACCGCAAAATTATTTATTATTATAGCGCCATCAATTCCATGGCGCTTTACATGTGAAACGGGTGTACATAATAGGGACAAGTACAATAATCATAAACAATACAAGACACAGACAGGTACAGGAGGAGAGAGGTCCCTGCCTGCGAGGGCTCAGTCTACAAGGGATCGGTGAGGATACAGTAGGTTAGGGTAGAGCTGATTGTGCGGCGCTGTATCAGACTGGGGTTACGGCAGGTTGTAGGCTTGTCGGAAGAGGTGGGTCTTCAGCTTCCTTTTGAAGCTTGCCAAGGTAGGTGAGAGTCTGATGTGTTGTGGCAGAGCATTCCAGAGTATGGGGGAGGCACAGGAGAAATCTTGGATGTGATGGTGGGAAGAGGAGATGAGAGGGGAGTAGAGAAGGAGATCTTGTGAGGATCGAAGGTTACGTGCAGGTAAGTACCGGGAGACTAGGTCACAGATGTAGGGAGGAGACAGGTTCTGGATGGCTTTGTATGTTATGGTTAGTGTTTTGAACTGGAGTCGTTGGGCAATGGGAAGCCAGTGAAGGGATTGGCAGAGAGGAGAGGTCGGGGAGTAGCTGGGGGACAGGTTGATTAGCCGGGCAGCATAGTTTAGAATAGATTGTAGGGGTGCGAGACTGTTAGAATTGAGGCCACAGAGCAGGAGATTGCAATAATCCAGACAGGAGATAATAAGGGCATGTATTAAGGTTTTTGCAGCTTCTTGGGAAAGTAATGTAGGGATCCGGGAAATATTTTTGAGTTGGAGGCGGCAGGAGGTGAAAAGGGCTTGGATGTGTGGCTTGAAAGAGAGATCAAAGTCTAGGATTACTCCCAGGCAGCGAGCGTAAGGCACGGGGGAAAGTGAGCAGCCATTGACATTGATGGATATATCAGGTGGAGGGGTTGAGTGAGGAGGAGGAAAGACAATGAATTCTGTTTTGTCCATGTTCAGTTTTAGGAATCGAGCAGAGAAAAAGGATGAAATAGCAGACAGACATTGTGGGATTCTGGTTAGTAGAGAGGTAATGTTAGGTTCAGAGAGGTAGATCTGCATATCATCAGCATAGAGATGATACTGAAAGCCGTGGGACTCTATGAGCTGTCCCAGGCCGAAGGTGTAAATGGAGAACAGCAGGAGTCCAAGATCTGAACCTTGAGGGACCCCGACAGATAGGGGGCGAGATGAGGAAGTGGTGTGAGGGTGGGAGACGTTGAAAGTTCGGTTGGATAAGTATGAGGAGATCCAAGATAGCGCCAAGTCTGTGATGCCCA
The DNA here is from genome assembly GCF_048569485.1 of Anomaloglossus baeobatrachus. Taxonomy (NCBI): domain Eukaryota; kingdom Metazoa; phylum Chordata; class Amphibia; order Anura; family Aromobatidae; genus Anomaloglossus; species Anomaloglossus baeobatrachus. The sequence continues at coordinate 536,998,708 of NC_134356.1, read as the reverse complement.
GAGATGAGAGAATTTGTAATAGAAGGGAGTGGTCTACTGTGTCAAAGGCAGAGGACAGGTCCAGGAGGAGGAGGACAGAGTAGTGTCGCTTGGCTTTTGAGGTTAGTTGGTCATTAGCGACTTTGGTCAGGGCAATTTCAGTGGAATGATGGGGTCGGAAGCCATATTGTAACCGGTCAAAGAGAGAGCAGGAAGAGAGGTGTGAGGACAGTTCAAGATGGACATGCTGTTCCAGTAGTTTTGAGGCATAGGAGAGAAGTGATATGGGGTGATAGTTTGACACAGAGGAAGGGTCAAGGGAGGGCTTTTGAGGATGGGTGTGATTGAGGCATGTTTAAAGCATGAAGGGAATACACCAGTTGTTAGTGATAGGTTGAAGAGATGGGTTAGGGTCGGGAGGAGGACTGTGGTGGCAAAACACCCAATGAAATCAGAAAATACGTCATTCATGAAATGCCGAAATACAATAGGAGTGTTTGTGAGACCGAAGGGCATGACTAGGTTCTCAAACAAGCCCTAAGAGGTGAGAAAAGCCGTTTTCCACTCATCCCCTTCCTGGATGTGAAAGAGGTTATAGGCACCCCTGAGGTCCAGCTTAGACAACCATTTTGCTCCAGATAACTGATTATCGAGGCATGGGCATAAGACTCCATCTTTATTTTAACAAATAAATAACCCAGCAGCCACAGGCAAGACAGTGGGACGGATGTCACCTTTACGTAAACTATCAGAAATACTGTACACTTTTTCATAGCAGAGCGTTCTGGGCCAGAAAAATTGTACAAATGGGCTTTGGGGAATTTAGCACCCAGAATGAGATTGATGGTACAATCGTAAGGGCGATGTGGTGGCAAAACCTCAGCCTCTTTTTCGGAATACATGTCTCAAAAATATTTCAGGTACTTCAGAATACCCTCCAGATTAGTGGAAAACACTTGAACAGTAGTAGGACAACCATTTGCACAGTTAGGACCCCATTTAACAATATCACGAAATTCCCAGTCAATAACCGGGTTATGCATCTGTAACCAGGGGAATTGCAAACCATCCCTGCCGGGAGGTTATCCATGATATAACATGAAATAAGTTACTCGTGAAGGGAACCCACTTTGAGGAGGACCTCCTAAGACACAAATTTAACCACATTCTATGAAAACGGTGTCTTATCAATGGCAATGATATGAATAGGAGTCAAATAAATTCATGGAGGATCCACAGTCCATGAAAGTAAATTCAGAAAGTCAACACTCTCTATAGAGTTCCACCTCCAACAGAATCTTTTGAAATGAGGAAAAGGGTACCTGAGAGTCTGGGTGACCTCCTCGACTATAACCCAGACTTAGGTATTTCCCGACGGCTTGGCAGTTGAAGGGCAAATGGGACAGTCCTTCTTCCAATGCCCCAAAATTCCTCAATAGAAACACAACCTCCTTCCCCGTCACCGTCTCCTCTCTTTCTCCTTGGAATCAATGGCACCAACCTCCATGAGTTCAGGATGCGGAACAACCTTGGACTTGACTGGTCAAAATGGAGTTTCTCGGAGTGTCATCCCTCTCTCCCACAACCTCTGATCCATACGTACTGTCTGGGTCATGGCCTCCGCCAAAGAACTAGGTGAAGGATGAGGGGCCAGAGCATCCTTTGGATGATCAGACAGTCCTCTACTAAACTGGTATCTTAAACCAGAGTCGTTCAAGGACACCTTGGTGGGCCACTGCCAGAACTTAGGACAATACCATTCAGCCGTGTGACTGCCCTGAGTGAGACCCATAATCGTGTCTTCTGCCACCATGACCCGGTCAGGTTCGTCGTAAATAAGTTCCAGGGTGTCAAAAAACATATTAACCGACATATATTCAAGGGCTGTCAGGGGAAACGAGAAGGCCCAAGTCTGAGGACCCTCCCTGAGCAAGGAGATAATTATCCCGACCCGCTGGCTCTCATCCCCAGAGGATCGGGGTCTAAGGGAGACAAATCTACAACCCTCTCTAAACATAAAAAAACGTATCTTTCTCCCCAGTGACTGTATAAGGAAGTTTAACCATGGATTCAGGAGAGTGTAGCGAAATATCACCGGGATCCAGCTGTCTAATGGCTTCCTGAGCCATGGAATCCTGAAGGGCTTTACTGTAGCCGTAAGCTCCCCCTGAAGCTGATTATGGGCAGCGGCAAGAGTTCTATGCTCCACGGACAGATCCCGCATCATCTGTGTTTACTCTGAAATCTGATCCATAAGTGCACGTAAAGGGTCCATAACAAGAGAAAAAGTATGGGCTGGTTATAATGTCACACTGTACCAAGGGCTGGTAAGACATAGTATAGCATATTCACCACTAGGTGGCAGCAGAGTAGTGAAGGATACTCAAAGTAACACTCTAACAAAAAGGAGTCTGAAGCACAGCAGAGTAACTTCAGTCAGTTCACAGGCGAACCACCAGGGGGCAATAGAGTAATCAAACAGTCAGGGTCTAGCCAGGAAAGTCAAGTAACTGCAAAGGGAGGATCAAAATCAGGTCAGAAAACAGAACTGAGTTGGAAGTCAGGAGATCAGGTATGTAGAGGGAAACACAAACAACTGAGAGAAACACAGGAATACAAGTACAGCGACCAGATATAATGTCTCCTGAAACCAGAACGAGGCTGATGGTAGTTAACCCCTGACAGACCAGGCTGGGTCTGGGAAACTCTGGAGCGGAGAATACCGGTCCTGGATCATGACAGTGTTATTCTTAATAAGGTAGTTTCCTCTTTATTTATGCATAGCACCATTCTTTATTACATAACATTCTCTCTCATTATGTATGATGCTACTGACTCGCCTGCCCCAGGGCCTTAGGTGACTCGGTGTCGGGCCGGACTAGTCCGGGGTAGTCAGCGGTGGCGGGGCCCGACTCCATTACCCTGGCGGAGTCAATTAATGTGGCGGTATTGTGAGAGATTATGGTGGGAGTTATAGTTTAGTATAATTCGTGATGCCACCTGTGGTATTTTGCAGCTATTAGGCCGCGGTTGCGCTGCAGGTTCCCCGGGGCAGTTGGCGATGGCGCAGCTGAGGTGATCTCTTGCTCCCCACAGGTGGAGCGGGACCCCGAGGCACAGTATCAAAGTCTATTTTGGCAGCCTAGTGGACTTCAGGGTGCGGGGTCGGGATATGGATAACAACAGACCAACACAGCAGTTTCTTTACCTCCTTCCTTTTACTCTCCAACACCCGGTGAAGTCCTGGCAGACCGGTACAGATGGTAATGGCTATCCGGTTGGCCTGGAAGCAGTTGGGGGTATCTCCCTGGCCAGGTGAGTATTAAGGCCTTCTCCTTATGCCCTTCTTCTTTTCTACAGAACCCCGCTGTGTTAGTTAAACGGAGGCCCTCTCTGCTGGGACTTGTGGTACTTCCCATTCCCGTGTGGTAGGCTGCGCGGGCCTTCACTGATGCCACTCTGCTGGAGACAACACCGGGTCCCGGATGTACGGCTTTACCTTTGGGTGGCTTTTGGGCCAGGACACCTGCAGTCCTCCTGCCCTTCGGATTTGGTTACCGGGACTCAAACCCCCTGGCAACCACGGACTCCGATGTCCGATTTGTGGCGTTTTCTTCTGAGATGAGCCGGTTCAGCTCCGCTCTCCCCAGAATCTTCCTCCTGTGCCTCTCTGCAGACCTTGTTTTTCTGGGCTGAGCTATCTTAGCCCGAGACCCCAGCTCGCATGTCCGTACTACTCCAGTTCCTCAATCAAGCTCATCTCTCCTCAGCCGTCTGCTTTCAACTCTTCACTGGACTCCTGTCAACTGTGACTTTTCTCTCTGACTGGAAACTTAGGGTACCTTCACACTTTAGCGATGCAGCAGCGATCCGACCAGCGATCTGACCTGGTCAAGATCGCTGCTGCATCGCTACATGGTCGCTGGTGAGCTGTCAAACAGGCAGATCTCACCAGCGACCAGTGACCAGCCCCCAGCCAGCAGCGACGTGCAAGCGACGCTGCGCTTGCACGGAGCCGGCGTCTGGAAGCTGCGGACACTGGTAACTAAGGTAAACATCGGGTTTGGTTACCCGATGTTTACCTTAGTTACCAGCGCACACCGCTTAACTTAGCGTGTGCAGGGAGCAGGAGCCGGCACTGGCAGCGTGAGAGCTGCGGAGGCTGGTAACGAAGGAAAATATTGGGTAACCACCTTGGTTACCCGATGTTTACCTTAGTTACAGCTTACCGCAGGCTGTCAGACGCCGGCTCCTGCTCCCTGCACATTTAGGATTGTTGCTCTCTCGCTGTCACACACAGCGATGAGTGCTTATCAGCGGGAGAGCAACAATAAAAAAACGAACCAGGGCTGTGTGTAACGAGCAGCGATCTCACAGCAGGGGCCAGATCGCTGCTCAGTGTCACACACAGCGAGATCGCTAATGAGGTCACAAAAAACGTGACTCAGTAGCGATCTCACTGTGTGTGAAGTACCCCTTACTCAGACCAGACCTGGCTGGTTCAAACCAGTTCTCCTCACAACCTCACTACTCCTCCCCCAGGTCAGAGCTCCCCATGCTGACCTGAGTAGGAACTGCATTGTTTGTATGTAATTACTGGCCAAGGGACTCCCCCCTCTTGGTTCCAGGCTTAGTATTGAACTCTGTGGGACAACAATACTGTGGCAACCAGATTGCTGGGGCACCACACTATCTCTTATTATACAGTGTCCACTGTTATAATCATCACTATCCCAATACAACATAGTAAAACCTCTTGCTATGTATAGCACTGTTCCTTACACAACATATTCTCATTATTTTTGTTAGTCACAGCATCCTCTGTTTATTACATAGTCCTCACTTGGTAGATTATAAAATAAAATTACTGCAGATGGAGCAGCATCTGATTAGAAGACCAGTCCATCAGCTTCCTCCATTAGAAAAGAAGCTTTCCCTTATTCTAACAGCAGCCATGTCATTTTATATCTAATAAGAGAGGACAATATGAAATAAAGAAAGGATACTATAAATAACAAAAATAAAATGACAAGGATGTTGGGGTCATTGTTTTTGCACAAGGATGTCCGCTGTAAGAAAAAGTTACAATGTATTGTTTCAGAGTGCATGTGCATTTTGTATATGTTTGACTATACAGATCTCAATGTTTATTTCTAATTCGATTCAGGCACTTTACTAGTTAGTGATTGTGTCACACTTTCCCCGAACAATCAGATCTGAAATCTTGAGGTCAAACATGGATGAAAACAGTTGCTCATTGCGGCTGCATTCAATCTCCCTGAGTCACAAATTCATGAAAGAAATATCAAATTCTGTAAAGACAGTGATGGCTTTATCACATAATACTACTGGATCAATGCCTGTTTGATATCATTGAGACAAAGAAAGAAAAAACAATCATATAAATCAATTTAAACATTTTAATTAAAAATACAGCCCAAGTTTATTGTGTATTCACATATTTTGTGGTTACTTTTTTTGCTATGTTTTGTGCAACTGCAGCAGAAAAATAAACATAAAATCAGTATATATAAATTGTATGGCATTATTCACAAGTCCATATTTATTCAAGTATGTGAGAAGAACGATAACGGTGTCATCAATGTTTTGCATTGGTCGGCAGGATGGAAAAGCCGGACAGCACTTTGCCTCGACCGGTGCCCATGAGCTGACATAGAACTAGTGCTTATAAGAGGAATCTGACTATGTAATTGAAACCAAGCAATATGAAAGCCCCAGATGGGTGTTAACGCAATGTGATTTCTCCCAAGTCCTCTAGATGTCAAAGTGAAGAAATTCATTGAAGCGCGGGTAAGGCTACTTTCACACTGCGCTTTTACTTACGTTCAGTGGTCCCATTGGGACATCCGTCTGAACCCCCCCCCGCAAAACATGTGTTGGACGCATGCGCTAACAGGGTCATTGACTGTAATGGAGCAGGCTCCGATAGCGTGTGCTCTGTCTTGCACCATTTTTGCACATATATGTTTTCTGCAGATGGACACCCGAATGTAGTCGACTAGTCAACTTGTTTTTTGTGTTTGTAAGGCCGTGTTCACATGTTGCATAAATATTGTGTAAGTTTTTGTCTTCTGTAGCTGTGCACATGTCGCGGGCGGAGGAGGGGACGCCGCGCTCTCCCACTGCTCGGGTCCGGCTGCCGCTACTGCCGCGGCCTGCTGCTGCTCGGTGGCTCGAGCGATGGGCCGGATCCCGGGGACTCTAGCGGCGCTCCTCGCCCGTGAGTGAAAGGGGTTTGATTGTTGGGATAGTTTATTGTCCGTGACGCCACCCACGGTTGTGGTGATTGAGTGTACACCACCGCTGCTCTGGCTGGGGAACCCGGGAGTGATGGTGTGGAGCAGCCGGTTGTTGTTTTGCCCCTCCGTGGGTAGGGGTTGGTGATCCCGGGGCCCAGTGATGGAATTGGAGGGTGAACGGGCGGGTATGGGGCCTGTGGAGGTGCAGGGGCGCAGGGGCAGCGCTGTGCCGCACTGCACGGAGGTACTCACTCAGCCAGTAAACACGACACAGTTCTCGGTAAACAAACGGCTGGTTGGACGGGTCCCTCGGACGGTTACGGTGCTGATGTTCCCTGCAGTTGATGGTGACGGTCTCTTCCCTGCACCTATGTGTAGTTGTTTGGTAGCGATGGATTCCCACCGGTAACCCGCTCCCCAGCTTGGATATGAGCCGGAGGAGCTCCACTCTTGCCTGCAGGCGCTGGCCCTGGGAAACTGGTGCCTCGGCGGTGGCGGTGTCTCCCCTTAATGGTCGGACTGTTGCCTTCAAACGGGACTTGGTTGTTGGGAGACAGTCGTCCCCTTCACTGACAGATTTGGCAAATTATGGCGACTCCTAGCCTTGCCGGGATCCGAAAGGCCCCTGCCCTGGTGCTGACTGTTCTTCGTATACCGCTCCGGTACCGCCGGGTCACCACCCGTCCACGGTCCTTTCGGCAACCTCCGAGCAGCCTCTCCTGCAGACGGTCACCGACGTCTGCCAACCTTGCTGTCTCAGTCCGGGGCACACACCCGGACTAACTTCAGGCTTCTTGCTGTCACTTTCTCTGTCACTTTCAACTCTCCTCTTACTCTCCCTGTTTACTCCTTCACTTCCCTAGCTTAACCGCCTGGTTTTCCCGCCTCCAGAGCTGTGAACTCCTCGGTGGGTGGAGCCAACCGCCTGGCCCACCCCCTGGTGTGGACACCAGCTCCTGGAGGAAGGCAACAAGGATTTTAGTTTTGACCTTGTGTGTACCTGCAGGGAATGTGGGGTGCGTGTGGTGTTGTGACCTGTGACCCCTGGCTTGCCCAGGGCGTCACACACACTAAACTATGCAATACCAATTTCTCTGGTTATTGCATTTTTGCTCCTTTTTTTGTACATTTTCCTCCTTATTTCATGCTTTTTGAGGCAGATTTGAAGCTATGTTTTTCAAGTGGATTTCTAATAGAGAAAGCTTTGATTTTTCCTTTTAAAAGGAACCTGTCACCAGTTTTATGGCTTATAAGCTGCGGCCACCACCAGTGGGCCGTTATATACAGCATTCTAACATGCTGTATATAAGAGCGCAGGCCGCTGTGAGAACATAAAAAACACTTTATAATACTCACCTAAACCGGTCGCTGCAGTGCTGGTTGGCCCCGTGGGCGGTGCTGTTCTCCGGGACCGGCGCCTCCTCTCTCGGCCATCTTGCTCCTTTGTCTTCAGAAGCCTGTGTGCATGACGCGTCCACGTCATACACACTCGCCGGCACTGAGGTCCTGCACAGGCGCACTACAATTCTTTGATCTGCCCTGAGCAGGGCAGATCAAAGTGCGCCTGCGCAGGACCTCAGTGTTGGCTAGTGTGCATGATGTTTATTTTCATTTATTTGTTTTTTAAAAAGCGCATTGAAAAGGACATTTCTTTAATTGTTTTTCATTATGTTTTAGTATGTTTTATGTTTCAGTAATTTTATAGGAAGAAAAAAATCTGGTTTTTATTTTCTCTCTGCAATAAAGGGAATTGAAATGCACTAGTATATAGAGATGTACATATGTCGATGTACAGCCGGAGTTCTACATTCCTAGGACACGCCTGAGTCTCGCATCGCATCATCCAGCATGGCCTGATTCTCTTGGGACCTGAGCATCTCAGCTGTATAGAAATACATGCAGCCGACCCACTCCACAGGGTGATGTGATGCGAGACTCTCGCATCTCATGTGCAAGTGGAAATTAAGCCTACCAGTACAATCTGCTTTTGAGTCCAGAGTCTACAATTCACATTCAAGTATAGAATTATTTTTTATCTTTACCAGTGCAGGCTGTGGTTCATATAATTAGCTGCTGCCTGCAATGATACAATATGTTGGTTTGATTAATGGGGAGACCAAATTACAAAAAGAAGAGAATTGTTTATTTACTTATATATGTGTGCCAAGCCTGATCCTGAGGAGGAGGCACTAGATAGCGATAAAGACACTGAACACAGAAAGTGAGTGGTGGCCGGGACAAAGTCCTAACGTGTAGGGACAGTCTTGCTGAATCAGGGACGGTTGGGAGCTGTGTAGTCGCACGTACTGTGCTGCTTGCCTAGGAGACAGGACACTGCTGTTAGATTGCAGGTAACCTAGGCATGAACAGGAAACAATAGAATTAAAAATCCCTTTGTTTTTAATAATAAACATGATTTTTAATAAGAGGTAAATTGCAAAGTTGTTTGTTCTTCTAAGTAGAGATGAGCAAATCTGAGGTTTGGTTTTCTAACCGAACACCAAATTTAAAAATCAAGCTTCACGAATCGGGTGATGTACATGCGAACAAAGCTCATGCGATCATCGCTGTACTTGGGTACGCTTAGTGATCAGCCCTTTGCAAGCCGCTTCCAAAATTTGAACAGCGCACACTGGGGGTAACAACAGAGTGCTCGGATGTAGTATGCAACAAAAATAAAGTTTGAAAAAGCCCGCCCATCCTCCCTGATCTGCTTATGGCTGACTGTATGTGGGGAGAGACTGAACTTGCCAATCAGTGACTTGATCCAGGGTTCGGGTCAAGCTCGAGCCTGTGGAGCTAGGCTAATTTGCTGCCAGAGAACCAAACTTCCAAAGGTTCGCTCATTGTTACTTGCAAGTACTTTTTCAATTTGTCCCATTTAATTAGATCAAACAACCCCTTTTGATAATGGTTAGTTGACATATATTTCAGTATTTTTTTTAATTTTCTAATTTTGTTTTTATTTTTCAATATAATTAATAAATAGCATCTAATACATTAACCATCTTGGCTGAGCAGAAAAAAAAACAATGACAATACATCTCTTATTGCTCCAGAGCAGCAGAATTGGGATGTTTTCTGTGGGCTATAAGCCAATTTTGATATCTCTCCCTTATTTCCATTTATCTGTCTTGTTGCTTGTGTTTATTCACTGATTTACCATATGTTAAGTAGTAGAAAGTCATCGAATTATTCCTAGGACTTGACTTTTTGGCCTAACGTTTCCATTGTTTTGATGAGATGTTGGTATTAACAACACTCCTATCTACCGTTTCTTTCATCAGAATGACGATTGGCGATGTGTGCATCCAGCTATGACCATCAGGCCTCGCTGTAGATGATGGCGAGATTGTGTTGTATTTATTGGATTACACAGTTGATGAAATGGTGCCTTGCTTTAGATTTGATAAGCAAAGTCTATTTGAGATTTGCTGCCCTCTCGAAAGTACAAGTCTCTAGTCTTTACCACACAGGCTTAAAATATTAAATGTGGAGCCATAATTATCTTCAGCACAATACTCCTTGCAGAAGCAGAATTTAGTCACTGTGGACACTGTCTTTCCTCCAGAATTTAATATGCTCATCATGAATATAAATGATTAGTAATTTATGCTGAAATCTCCAAGCAATATCATCTACTGGTATGTGATGTCGGGTAGTATTTCTTTTTATAAAAGAAGCCTACAGAATTTCATTTTCCCTTCTTTGCTTTAATATTTTCATTGAAGTACATTCTTTACATTAAGTACTGACTGTCACTTTGCTGTCATAGTTTTACATACAAAGCAGCCCCAAGGATGATGCCAGACATTATTGTGTTTTAGATTGTCGTTACCTTCTTTATATTGCTCTATGTCCTTCTAAGCGGTTTCTTTACCGTCTTAATATTAATCTTAAATGTTCTATAGATTTTCTGGTATCTGGTCTTTTTCATTTTACTTCACAATTGTATATCTAGATGCAGATATCATATAACACAGTGGATTACAGTTTAAGTACAATGAATTTGTTTTTCCCTTTCTTCTGTTGTTAATGATATTTCTACATGTTCAGCTATTTCCTTTAATTATAATGCTGCATTTTATGATTTACGGTAGTTTATGCTTTCTTGTTACATAAGAACAATTCCAATTGTGGAATGGTGACACAAAAATAAAGAATTGCAAAAAAAAGTTTCTATTTCTTTGTTCAATAGGCTTGACTATTTTTCTTTGTTAGAAACATATAACATTGTATATAAATTTCTCCCATTTTCTCAGTATTGCCATCGTTGAAAGAACAAATCATGGTAAGTGGCCCCAATGACGTCATAGACCTGCCCATCAGCATCACCGCAAATCCGCCCAGATGACATCATAGATCCACCCATCAGCATCATCGAAGATCCCCCCCAGATGGCATCATAGACCTGCCCATCAGCATCACATCGGATCTGACCATTGGCAAACCCATGAACTGTCCCATTAAATGGGCATATCCGAACATGTCTACGCCCCTAGCCTATATAGGATGCATTAATAAAGCTCTCTGTCTCTTTCGGTGCCATTTTGCTTTGATCAAGAAGAGACTTCACATCTGACCCTTTGTCTGGTATAAATTCTTTTAAGCATGCACTTGATCCACATCAATTAGGTCAGGCAGTAGGCAACACGTGAACCCTGGTTAAGAGTTTACCCTAACACCACAACTAGTTATCTAAATGATCATATGCCCCATGCATAAATCCAAGCAGTGTTCACATAACACAAAACAAACTATGGTTCCATATTGAAAAGTATGCACTTGTGTATGGTGGAGCCATTTTGCACTTAAGTTTGTGGGTGTAACATGGAAAAATGTGGAAAACTTCACATGGCATGAATACTTTTTCAAGACACTGTGTCTGTTTTAAAGTCTTGTGAAAGTTTCGTTGGTATTTAGGAATAGTATTCAAATGTCAATGTTTGTATAAATGATTAATCATAAAATAGAAAAAAAAATATTTGAACATATTAAAAGATTTTTCGCAAAAAGTTCAATATTTAAAGTGCACCTTCAGTTTTCCAGAAAATATTTTCGTCATCATTTGCATTGATAATTTGTGTTATCAATACAGGCAAGGAAATGCCCATTATAACACTGTTTTAACACCAGGTGGTGCCATACAATGTAAGTATGCATGTGGCAGTGATTGATTGTCATATGCGCTGGGAAAACTCTTGGTGTAGTGTATACAACAAAGCACCTTTCTTTTACTGGATGAAGTCTGCTGTGCTTTTCAATACAGAGGCTTCCAGTAAATATGTTATATATTTTTTACAGTGGAGCTTAGAAGTGACAAACATCTTAATGTAGATCTAGATATGCAACCATCAGAAGTAGACATGAGTGGATCAATCCACCGCAAATCAACTTCAAGTGGAATTTCTTGAATTTTGTGGACTCCGACAAATTTGAATAACTTGCAAATCGATTTATGAAGATCACAAAATAAAAACTGTTTCACACACCTCTGAAGAATGCAGCAGCTAAAGAGTGGGCCCATGACATCAGCTACTGCTGTGCAGGCCTTCCGCATAATGCATTTATTACATCATGTGGTCTAGCTCAGCCCACCAACGAGAACTATCAAAAAAGATATTAAAGTTGAGTGAAGAACAAATAGAGGCCATTTTAGGATTTTATAGGCTAGGGAGAGATCATAGCATAAAGGTCTTTATACATAAGGATACAAAAGGGGCAGTATCTTAAGCACATTACAATTTGACTGTGAATTGTAATCCAAAGCCTCAAGTGATACATAGGAAATTGCGGTACCTGTATAGTCACCTAGTACTACTGTGCATCGATTGATCTGTGATAACCTGCACTAATAGAATCTTTGTAACAGCCATTTTTTTACCATTTGTAACCTGTATCTAAGAAGTATAGCTTAATCTGCTTCGGTCTTAATTTTCCTACTGTGACAAATCCTGAAACCGAGACTTGTGTGTCACAGAAAGTGTACTTTCTGGCTTGTGAAACAGAAAAGACATACATTTAATTTTTTTATTTTTTTTTTAAACCTCCAGATTTATTTTTTTTTTTTGTAAATCTTCAGATTTTTTTTAAATCTCCATATTTCAGAAATGTAAACACAACGGTCTACCTCACAAAGTGTGCGTGTTGAAAAAATATATATATTTTTAAACTACTTCCTTGTTATTGTAGTCTAATAGTTCACCCATACAAGCCATCTGAATACAGCAGGCTGTGGCAGGAACTTGCCGTTAGGGTGTGAACTTACCTAACACAACCCATTGTGAAAAAGCCATGGCTTATTCTATTTGCATCACCAACAAGCTAGGCATCTGCCCCACAAAATGTGCAATTTTTGGATAATCTATTACCATTAAAGTAAGCTAAAAATTGTATTAGTGCAGCTTGTCTTTACATAGGATTTTTGTTACCCCCGGTAATGATGTGTTTTCTATATACCATATAGCCTTATATATTGAGGTCACTTTAGACATTAATTATGCTGTAACTGCAAAAAAAAATCTTAAAAAAGGGTCATTACACTTCTAGGTGACCTCATAGTGGTAGATGTATTTTCCAAGCAATTAGAAACTTTGATGTATTGCTATTCACAGCAAATTTATCCACCGCTAATCAAATTTTTGGTGAAAACTTGTCAAAGTTGGCAAATTCAAATTTTAAAAAATCAGCTCATTTCAATTCAGAAGTATAATCTACTTTGGCCCAGCATTGAGTTTGGCAGCCGGACCAGGGCAGTGATCACTTCTGCACTGGAAAGCCTCTACCTGCCATTCAGGGCACACCTGCCGCTTACTAGACCCACACAACTTCATGATAGTGCGTCAGGCCTAATTAATAGGCCAGAATATTTTTGCTAACCTTTAGTAAAGAACTCTAACTTAAAGCCTGCTTTACATGTTACGATTAAGCATACAATATCGTATGCGATCGTAACCGACCCCATTGTATGTGCGACCGTTCAATTTTGTTGAATGTGCCGCACAAACGATTAACCCCCGTCACACGTACTTACCCGTCCATACGACCTCGCTGTGGGCAGCGGACGTCCACTTCATGGAGTGGGAGGGACGTTCGGGTCACAGCGATGTCACGTGGCAGCCGGCCAATAGAAGCGGAGGGGTGGAGCTGAGCGGGACGTAAACATCCCGCCCACCTCCTTCCTTCCGCATTGCTGGCCTGGAGCCGCAGGACGCAGGTAAGATCTGTTCATCGTTCCCGGGGTGTCACACACTGCGATGTGTCTCCCCCGGGTACGATGAACAATCTGACATTCAATTCATGAGGAATGAACGACGTGCGTGCGATGAACGTTTTACCGTTCAATCGCAATCGCACGTACCTGTCACACGCTACAATGTACCTTACGATGCCGGATGTGCGTCACTTACGACGTGACCCGCCGACACATCGTAAGATATATTGCAGCGTGTAAAGCGGGCTTGATACTTTCTAATCTCTCAATTTCACTTGAAACTATTATTTCTCTCCCTGCCTTATACGGCCAAACTACAGTAACTTATGGTATTTGCACCCAAGAATGACCAAAAACTTTATAGGTTCCTTCCTCAGACTTTATTAGAAATCCTATTAGTAATGATGGTCTCTCAATTATAATCTTGCACAATTTTGGCATATCTATGGATTATCACATACAAGAAAGCTTGAATGCTGTAACTCCATAGCATTGGCTAAAGTGAAAACAGATGTAATATTGTATACACAAGATGCTTTACTATAATTATTGGAAATGTAAAATTGTGACCATATTGAATTTGCCCATAAATCCATTAATCCTTGAAGGCACTATTCAATAGACTCAGAAGGGAGGTTTTGCTTAATGGATTTTTTACTTTTCCTTCTTTTATTGCATGATCTGGTAAGAAGATTGTGGTGAAATTCATGAGCTCCTTCTTGGCCTTTCCATCAAGATGCTCCATTAGCTCTCTCCTATCAATAATCACAACTCTGACAGGGGGACAGGATGAAGACCCCCGAAAATTACATTACACATTTAACGATGATGGATAACACTTCAGCTTTCCCTAGGCAGCAGACAGCCGCCTCTCTTCTTCCCATTATGAAAGGAAAGCAGAACATTTCCAGATAACAGGAGCAGCTGGATAAAGTAAAACAAACAACGTCTCTGAAGACCCCTGGTTGTGAGAAAATCCGGGTAAATTCCTGAGGAATGGTTAATATTCCTCTTATGTTATGCTCACTCTTGTGTAAACGCTATATCTCCTGGAAATAAGCCGCTTACATTTACTGAGCAAGTGTAAGTCACAATAAGAAACATTTACAAAGCGGCTTAAAATCCTGTCATTTTCTAGAAGTATGTGCAAATGTCATTACTTTCAAAATAACTTGTAAATATCTAAAATAATCTTTTTTTTTGTAATCTTTACTTTATGCTAATTCTTCTTATTAGCCATGTTAAAATAAACTAGGCAAATGAAACCACCAGATATGATGACTGTGGTGTCTTGGATGACAAGTCCCAAAATGTGTTAGGAATTAAGGAAATACACTGCAAATAGGTTTATATCTCTCTCAGGTGGCAAAACGTCCTATTTATTTTTCTTACATAAAATATTATATAAGTTAAAGCTGTCACCAGGTTTTTCCCATATAAACTGCAGCCACCACCAATAAGTCCGTATATACAGCATTCTAGAATACTATATATAAGTCCTCAAGCCGATCACTATAACAAAGATCTTTTAATATATTCACCTGCGGGCGGTCCGGTCAGAAGGGCATGGCTAATCTTGATCAGGCGCTTCCTCTCTGATTGTGAGCCTCGTCCTCTTTTCTTTGCTTCGTATTGATGATGCTGAGAAAAGTGCGAATGCATAGAGCATGATGGAGAACACTGTGTGGATAACAGGATGAGTCATCCACACCAGGCTGGGAAGAAGGATGACTATCGCAAGCAGAGAGGAGGCACCGAACTGAAATCAGTGACGCCCATCAGACTGGATCGACCACAGGTGAGTAGAATAAAAGGTGTTTTTTTTATGTTCTACAGAGCAGCTTGGCTACTTATATACAGTATTATAGATATTATAGAATGCTATGTAAGGGCTCATTGGTGGTGGCCGCACTTATTATGGGAAAAACCTGGTGACAGCTTCCCTTTAAATATGAAAGAAAGTTTTAAGTTTGTTGGCTGCCCAGACAGACGTCATCCATCAACTGTCCATCTCCTACAAGCTGCCATGTTAAAAATAATCCATACTGTTAATATTTACTCTTTGTTACTGGTAGTTGACTCAAACAAATACCATCTGTCACTCGTAGGCGTGCTGCCATGTTACTATAGTCATATATATATATATATATATATATATATACTTAATAAATTCCTTTTTTATAAATACATGGCCATGACAGATACCATATGTGAGCCATCTATCTGCTATGACTCCTGTGTTAAAAAGATATATATACATTTTTTACTAGATGACATGACATTTTGTTAGAATGGCACATGGTAGTGTATAGAGATGGTATGAATCAATTGGTACTATATAGGGATGGGGCTAACCTCCTCCTACCTGCTAACATCTGCAGCTCTTTATTTGATCAGTCAGCCTGGGGCAATGTCACATGTGCATAATGATGCGCCAAGCTGACTACTAAAAAGAGGAGGCGAGGATGTCTTTGGGTAAGAGGCAGTTCACATGGATCCCACTTGGAAGACAGAGATTACAGTTTTGGTCATTGGACCGGATCCTGCAAATCAACTTACTCCGTATCTTAAAGCCAATTTAAATGCCAAAAGAGATGGACCAGCATTATCAAAACAAATTATATAGCACAAGGTATATCTGCTCTGGAATCCACAGTGGAAATCAGAAAAAGACCCTTGGAATTATTTTGATATCAGAAAAAATGTATTTCTTTTTGGGGAATGAGATAAGGAAAATCCACAGATAAAAAAAATGCATATGCTTTTTGAGTGAATTTTCGCAACCAAACACACGTAATCTGCATATTATTTAATCGTTAAAGTTTCACAATATTAAGTAATAGGAAGTATTCAAAATAAATAAGTTTTATTCCAATCATGACATAATTGGAGGCAAAAAACGCAGCTGAAAAAAAATATAAAAAACAAAAGTAACGTCATTTAGGTAATCTTTTTTTATTTGCTGCAGTCAATATTGGTAAAGCCATGTTTATTTCAGTTCTTTTTATTATGCACCATAGATCTGGGTCCTTGTAACATTTTCACTTTGGAGCCAGCCACCATCTGTTTAATAAATAACAGGGTTATCCTTTGACAGAGTCTTTATAAAGTCATTACCAACCAAATGCAGAAATATAACGGCTCCAGACACCAAAATTGATGTGACCTATACAATATGCATTAGACTGAACACGCTGGCTCAGCTATTGTATACTGGAATGTCTAACATGCTATGGGTCTGTGTAGCCATCCAATCTTGCTCGAAAGTGTAAATCATGACGCAGATGGTGTGATCCTTTTTAATGGACCAATGCATCAGTGTTACTGAGTTTTAAGATATGACTGCTTGATATTACATAGGTCTTCTTGCATTATGTCTCGGTCCTGAAGCAATATGGAAAGACATTAGGCTTCAATAAGACCAGTAATATTGTCACACTCAATACTGTCCAAGAGTGTAATTAATGAAAATGAACATGGTTAACAATTTCTCTAAATATTAATTATGGTCATTGATACAGTGAATCAGACAACTTAATAATGGATAGAACCTAAAAAACACTTTTAAGGGCCACAAAAATTGTTGCTCAATGAATAATTTATTAAATAGTGAACAAATACATAAAATACTTTATACATAAAGACTAGAACTATAGAGATGAGGGGAAATTGTTGCACTACAAAAAGTTAGATAGGGGAGATGGTGCATAGACCCTTATATTAACAACGTCGGTCCCCACGTGTAACCCCGGTACCAGACGTTGATTGAGCTACTAGTTTATGGGTGAGTGATATTGCTTGCCCTTATGTGTGATTATTCATGGATGGTAGTGAGCTACAATCATTATGATGTAATCCTGATAGTTACAATTGTTTGGCACCATCTAATAGTAGTTCCCACTGTATCCCATTATTGAATTTATACATCATATTTACTGGTCCTTTTATTTCGAGGGTACGTGGGGTTCTTTTTACTTTTGCACTATACCCCATCATTCCTATTCTTGTTTAATTATTTGTATCCTAGAGCAAAAATTAAATAAATTATTATAATAATAATATTATGGTGTTGCTTATTCAGGATATTATGTCTACTCTTGGACACATTTAAAGACTCCTTTTTCCTGGGTTTCTAAGTAACATGGCATTTGAATAGAAACACACACAAAGAGGCCAAAAATAAGAGTAACAAGTACAGAGGTATCACTTCCAATACAAATGTGTGGCTGACAGTCATATGCATGGGAGCTTGTATAGTCTCATGAATGACATTAATACCCCATACTAGAAGCTAGTAAAGATAACCTAGCTTGTATACATATAGATGAGCCTAATATAGCTAAGTAGCAAGCCTTAATGCCCCATAGTGGAATCAAGTGTGTAGTTGTAACTAACCTGAAGCCATGTGTTTGGCCGTACAGTACTTTCCGTATAGTTCCTCACCTCTACGCGCGTTTCACTGCACTTCTGGTTTCGTCAGAAGTCCAGATGGAAGATGGAACTTCAATTTCTTGTATAATCAATTAGCTTTTATCACGTAAGATTTAACTCTCAAGCAATATTCCAGAAATGTCAACTTGAAAGGGAATTTGTCAGCAGAATTTCACCCCCAAATTATTTATATTTGCATGTACAGTGCATTTTTTCAACCTTTTCCCACATTTCAGGCTTCAAACTTAAAGATAAAATTTTAATGTTATGGTGAAGAATCAACAACAAGTGGGACACAATTGTGAAGTTGAACGAAATTTATTGCTTATTTTAAGCTTTTTTAAAAAATAAATAACTGAAAAGTGGAGCGTGCAATATTATTCGTGCCCTTTACTTTCAGTGCAGCAAACTCACTCCAGAAGTTCATTGAGATCTCTGAATGATTCTATGTTCTCCTAAATGACTGATGATGATAAATATAAGCCCCCTGTGTGTAATCAAGTCTCCGTATAAATGCACCTGCTCTGTGATAGTCTCAGTGTTCTGTTTAAAGTGCAGATAGCATCAGGAAGACCAAGGAACACAAGGAACACAACAGGCAGGTCTATGATACTGTTGTGGAGAAGTTTAAAGCTGGATTTGGTCACAAAAAGATTTCCAAAACTTTAAACATCCGAAGGAGACCTGTGCAAGCGATCATATTGAAATAGGAGTATCATACCACTTCAAATCTACCAAGACCCGGCCGTCCATCCAAACTTTCATCTCAAACAAGGAGTAGACTGATCAGAGATGCAGCCAAGAGGCTCGTGATCACTCTGGATGAACTGCAGAGATCTACAGCTAAGGTGGGAGAGTCTGTCCATAGGACAACAATCAGTTGTACACTGCACAAATCTGGCCTTTATGGAAGAGTGGCAAGAAGAAAGCCATTTCACAAAGATATCCACAAAAAGTGTTGTTTAAAGTTTTCCACAAGCATGTGTAAGAATGTGCTTTGGTCAGATGAAACCAAAATCAAACTATTTGGGCACAATGCCAAACGATATGTTTGGCATAAAAGCAACACAGCTCAACACCCTGAACACACTATCCCCACTGTCAAACATGGTGGTGCCAGCATCATGGTTTGGGGCCTTGTTTTCTTCAGCAGGGACACTGAAGATGGTTAAAATTGATGGGCAGATGGATGGAGCCAAATACAGGACCATTTTTGAAAAAAACCTGTTGGAGTCTGCAAAACACCTGAGACTGGGACGGAGATTGTCTTCCAACAAGACAATGATAACAAACATAAAGCAAAATCTACAATGGAATTGTTCACAAATAAACGTATCCAGGTGTTATAATGGCCAAGTCAAAGTCCAGACCTGAATCCAATCAAGAATCTGTGGAAAGAGCTGAAAACTGCTGTTCACAAACACTCTCCATCCAACCTCACTCAGATCGAGCTGTTTGCAAAGGAAGAATGGGCAAGAATTTCAGTCTCTCGATGTGCAAAACTGATAGACACATACCCCAAGCAACTTGCAACTGTAATTGCAGCAAAAGAAGGCACTGCAAAATGTTAACTTAAAGGGAAAAAAAAATATTGCACGCCCCAATTTTCAGTTATTTTTTTTTTTTAAAAGTTTAAAATAAGCAATAAATTTCGTTCAACTTCACAATTGTGCCCCACTTGTTGTTGATTCTTCACCATAACATTACATTTTTTTTCTTTGTTTGAAGCCTGAAATGAGGGAAAAGGTTGAAAAATTCAAGGGGGCTGAATACTTTTGCAAGACACTATAGCTCTTCTAAAGATAAGAACAGAGATATCTTTACCTAGACAGTCAGTTTCTCGGTTCCTGAAAAAATTCTATGTTTGACTTTCTATGTAAATGAGCGGAGTTGATTTGAAGCCTCTGCCACTTTATCTCTGTTCACCGTTAAAGTCACACAGCATAAAGGTTGCCAGTTAATTTGGGAACATGGTGGTGGTGGGAAATAGAGCTGGAGAGACAGAGGCTTCAAACAAAAACCCTTTATTAGCATATCAATTAAAACACTATTTTTTCAGGAATAGAGATCCGGACTAGTCATGGAAAGGTATTGCTGGACTTGTCTTTGAAAGAGCTACATGCACATATAAATACCTTTTGGGGGGGGGAAATCCTGCTGACAGATTCCTATTAAATGTCATTCCATTAGAAAAAGAAAAAAATTATAGAGTAAACTGCTTTTGTCTATAGCAGATTAAGTTGCTCCTGTAAAATTTGATTTCCACCATCATTTTATGTAATTAAATACCATAGTAGCTACACTTATTTTTTTTTATAAATTACCAGGACAGGTGAAAATAAGAAATTATGTAGTATATCTCACATTAGAGAAAAATGCTTTTTTTATTTAGCAGTCACTTTTTGTCTCCTGCACTGCAAATTGGGATGCTGATCTGGCATATATTCTAAGGGGCACTTAGCACGCTGCGACATCGCAGGCCGATGCTGCGATGCCGAGCGTGATAGTGCCCGCCCCCGTCGCAACTGCGATATCCTTGTGATAGCAGCCGTAGCGAACATTATCGCTACGGCAGCTTTACATGGACTCACCTGTCCTGCGACCGTTGCTCTGGCCAGCGACTCACCTCCTTATTAAGGGGGCGGGTCATGCAGTGTCACTGCGACGTCACACGGCAGGCGGCCAATAGGAACGGAGGGGCGGAGATGAGCGGGATGTAAACATCCCGCCCACCTCCTTCCTTCCGCATATCCTACGGAAGCCGCAGTGACGCCGGTAGGAGATGTTCCTCGCTCCTGCGGCTTCACACACAGCGATGTGTGCTGCTGCAGGAGCGAGGAACAACATCGGACCGTCGCGTCAGTGTAATCATGGATTACGCCGACACTGCACCGATGATACGATTACGACGCTTTTGCGCTCGTTAATCGTATCATCGAGCCTTTACACACTTCGATGTCGCATGCGATGCCGGAAGTACGTCATTTTCAATTTGACCCCACCGACATCGCACCTGCGATGTCGTAGTGTGCAAAGCCCGCCTAAGTCATATGCAAAGGATTGTTAAAAATCCACATTTGACTTTTAGAATCGCTACTTCCAATAGGTGGCGCTGCGCTAGAGTTTGTCTCCTTTACTGGAGAGACAATTTGAATATTTCCTAGAGGGGCATGGCAGCTATAAGTCCCCTTACCTGGCAGCCAGACTGGCTTGCAAAGTCTCCTTAAGGAGAATAGTGTTCCCCCGTGGTCCCCACAAAGCTTCTCATGAGCCAGATCAGACACCCCATACTTTGCACTGACGAGGGGCAAGCACCCCGAAACACAGTGTCTGCAAATTGGGATGCTGATCTGACATATATTCTAAGTTATATGCAAAGGATTGGTAAAAATCCACATTTGACTTTTAGAATCGCTACTTCCAATAGGTGGCGCTGTGCTAGAGTTTGTCTCCTTTACTGGAGAGACAATTTGAATATCTCCTGCACTGATAATTTAGTGTCAAATACTGCTCAAATCTGTCTACAAATCTGTCTGTAGTGATGGTTCAAATTACCCCTGGTGCAACAAAACTCCGTTGAAACAGGGGCATGAAAAGTTGAAGGTAAAGTAAAGCAGAAACTTAATGGGTGAAATTGCAAAAGCATTTAGTGCAGAGGAAATAAATGCTAATAATGCAGTTTACAAGTAGTATCATAACCAGAAATAGTGTTACACTACTCTATATTCTGCAAAGTCACCTAAAAATGCAAAAATTATACAATACATCATTTTATTACTATTCTAGTATCATGAAAATATCACTTAATATATTAGAAGTGGTGCTTCGATTCTGCTCTACTATTGATGATTGGGTGAGATACTCTGTAATGTCAGGAGTTCGGGTACCTTTAACCAATGCTATAATATGTTCACTATGTCATGTATTACATTTTTTAGTTATTATTTTTGTGACTGTAGGATATACTTTTTAAACTATTAAATCAGTGTTACTTCAAATTTTGCATAATTGTGATTTTCTTTTATTGTTCATGCAGCATCACATCGGTTATGCAAGTATAATTCATTGACAGATGGTGAACATATGAAATGTTAAAGAATGTAACATTTTTCAAGATCTTGAATGCTTGTGTCTGCTTTATTTAATTAGAAATTAAAGTGGATGTATTATATACTGTAGTCTTTGGATTATATAGGGGTACAGCAACTTTTGCAACTATTTTTGGTTGTGCTCAAATGCATTTGTGTCTCGATGGTTATGATAACGGAAATTTGGGGCAATGCCATCCTGACAGGCATTCACGTCTTAAACAGTCTGCAGTTCAAATCATGAGTGAAATGTCAGGCATGCGATATATCTACATAGACCAGAGATGAACCCCGGGTCTGAATAGAAGGATGACTGGTTTATTTTAAGGAAGTACAGGAATAATATAAGAAGCCAGTTGGATAGGAACCAAGAATGTGTACACTTCTTCTATTGATCAAACGGCAAAAAACGCTTACACTGAAATACAATCAGCAAAAACATTAGTGCATGCCCTCATCATCTCCCGCCTCGACTACTGCAACCTCCTGCTCTCTGGACTCCCTTCCAACACTCTTGCACCCCATCAATCTATCCTAAACTTTGCGGCCCGCTTAATCCACCTCTCCCCTCGCTATTCCCCAGCCTCGCCACTCCCTTCACTGGCTTCCCATCGCCCAACAACTTCAGTTCAAAACATTAACCATAACATACAAAGCCATCCACAACCTGTCTCCTCCTTACATCTGTGACCTAGTCTCCCGGTACCTACCTGCACGCAACCTTAGATCCTCACAAGATCTCCTTCTCTACTCCTCTCATCTCCTCTTCCCACAATCACGTACAAGATTTCTCCCGTGCCTCCCCCCTACTCTGGAATGCTCTACCTCAGCATATCAGACTCTCCCCTACCGTGGAAAGCTTCAAGAGGAACCTCAAGACCCACCTCTTCCAACAAGCCTACAATCTACAATAGCGCTCAGTCCAGTACACCACTGCGCAACCAGCTCTGTCCTCACCTTTTGTACCATCACCCATTCCCTGTAGACTGTGAGCCCTCGCGGGCAGGGTCCTCTCTCCTCCTATACCAGTCTGTTTTGTACTGTTAATGATTGTTGTATGTATACCCTCTTTCACTTGTGAAGCGCCATGGAATAAATGGTGCTGTAATAATAAATAATATATATATATATATATATATCTACAGTATATATCATCATTTTATATTAACAAATTCAGCATGAATAATGATAGTCTTATGATCTCTCAGTATGGACAATGGGTGCGGTACTCAGTTTATATGCTATTTTGACTTATGTTTTAGATATTTTCATATCTGAATATTGAATACTGTCTATAACAGTCCCCCCTTTGGAAATAGCCAAAAATCTTTCCCCACTTCTGTTGACTCTATCGATCTGTCCTAATTATGATGGTTGCTTCTCTGCCTACAAGATAACCCATCCGTTGTGAATGAACTCCCTCGCCCAACAGACTATGCATAAGGAAGTCATATCCTGTCCCTATAACGTTGACTTCGGTCATGGCTACGTTACACGCTGGTGTACACTACTCGGGGGCAGGAGGTGGTGAGAGTCCTCTCATCAGTTCATTTTCATCAGTATTGGTTGCACTCAAAGCCTCATATTCCTCAGGCGGTGGTGGTGGGCATTGTCGGACTAGCTACTGGAGGAACCACCAGTAATACCAGGCCTGGCTGCGATTACCTGCATTGAACTCTGGAGCTCTCACCTGAGCTCCGGAGTGCAGCCTGGACTGAACTCAGGGTTTGCAGGACTGAACTGCGAGCGCCAACTGATTCCTCGGCGATTGCGGTTCAGTTCATGACAGCTGTGGACAGGCTGGGCTGAACTCCAAAGCTCTCATCAGCTCTCAATACAGCCATGCCCTCTATACCAAAAAGAATGCTTACCATGCACAGGTAGTATGCTGTATGGTTTATACTATTGGTGCCTACTGTGCATATTAAGACTGCACAGTCCATATTATAGTCTGTGCAGCTGCTTGATGATGATTTAATTATTTATTTATTTATTTTTATTTTATTTTTTTCCATGTCACGACGTGGCATTTGTTGTCATATAGATGTGGACTCCGCACTTCACTGATCCCTTTTTATTTTTGACAATTCCGGCCTCTATTTTACTACTGATCTATACTAATCTGCTGAGTGAATATCTGAACTCATAAAGTATTGCTATATACCTTTTCTGACATCCACAGAAGGTATTATAACCACTCAATCCTCTTATTTGTATTGCCCTTATCCATCTTGGACTTCTCTATGCTGTGATCTGCCATATTACATCCTATGTTGTACAATATCTATTATTATGGCTGTGCACTGACTGGCTTTGCTCGACGCCTGTGCACACAATCACTTTTTGCAGTGTCTGTTGCTCCCATGGTAACAGCCTGCATCTTTGTATTGATAATGGTCTGGGCATTCTCAGTTCCTATGACAACAGTGATGCATTGAGTTTACATCACTTCCTTTTCCTGTCTCATGGCCATGCTCCTGGACACCAGTATGTAACTTCCCCTGATTGTATGGGGTTTTTAAGTGCTTAACCTTGTGTCTCAGACTCACCCCTGATGAAGCCGCTGTTCTTGGCGACACGCATAGGGTCTTCTCTACCTCCGCCCCAGGTCTATTTGGGTTTTCCTGTAGCCGCTTGTGCCTCTCCATTTGCTTCCCTGGAGTTACCAGGTTTTTATTACTTGACCTATTTATGCTGCCTCGGGCTCAGCATTATCTGGCCCTGGGCTTATCATTTACGATTTGTATTGTTGCTCTCTACCACACCATATAGCATATCCACCGAGTTTTCTTGGTGGATTTCTGCTTTTGATTAGTGCACCTATCATGTACAGGAGCTTTTTATATGCAATTGTTGTGCTTACTATTATGTGCATTATATTTTTTTTTTTGTATTTTAACATTTTTATTGGTTTCCAAGAAGCATAACTGAACATTGACATACTATACATAAATGGGAAAGTGGTATAGTGGTACCATTCATAACATCAATCGAGAGTCGCCTATTAAAAATACTCATACACCTCCGGTGATATCAGATATAGTAAATTTGAAGCCAACCTGACACAGCAAGGTAACACTTTTTTCCCCAAAACACAAGAGGAAAGAAAAACCTGAAAGAGAACAAAGGGGGTAAAAGAGGATATAAAGGAAAAAGAGGAGAAGAGCGGGAAACCACGGGGACCCCTCCAGCAAGGTCCAAGACATAACATTATAGAACATTCAAGAACGCATCGCCACGCGTATACCTACAGACACCACGTCCTACTTCACGGTACAAAAGTCGGGACTGGTCAAGAAATATTCCCAATGGAAACACTTTGTGGCAGTGGAAGCCACATCATTACGAGATTGAGCAAATATCCTTTCCATCCAATAGATAATGTCCACCTCGCCTACCCAGTCCTCCAAAGATGGTGGCTCCATGGTCTTCCAGTGACGGGGTATGACGATCTTGGCAGCCTGAAGGAGGTGCCTAAGTAAAGATTTTTTATACAATCTTTTCGGCAGAGGAAACCTATATAAGAGAACCGCCTTGGGTCGTCTGGGCATCAACTCCCCTGAGATCTCCTGAATTGCTCTCAAGACTCCATCACAAAAAGCCGCCAAGACCGTACATGACCACCAAATATGAATCATGGTGCCTCCCTAATGTCCGCGCCGCCAGCACACTTTCAGGACCCCAGGGTACCATCTGTGGAGCAAGGAGGGGACTCTATACCACCGTGAAACAATTTTATAACTTGTCTCCTTGTGCATAATTTATTGAAGGTGGCTTTTATATCCTGGCCATCTATTTTACTCTGGTCCTCCAGTTTTTGTGTTCAGGCTATTGTGGTTTGTTATTCTTGATTACTACAGGTTCCCTTCTATACAATTGCATTGCTTATTGTGGCAGTTACTCTATTTTGGACTTGATCCACTTGGAGTGTGGGTGTTGTTTTCTATTTTAAATGTTTTTATCATTGTATGTGGTTGGCATTTATTGTAATAAAATGTTTTTGATATGAAATATGTAAAATTATTGCCTTATTTATTCTTAGTATGCACGTGTTCATGCAGAGCTCTTTTTCTTGTGTCATTGCCTTATTTTTGCATGTTGTAGCACCAGTGATTACTGTTAAATAGCAGTGTTGGTGCAACCCACACTATACAGTATATATTTCACTTCTGTGTGATCCAAACACTACAAACTTTGAGTCGTCTGTCCATAACACTTTTTTCCAATCTTCCTCTGTCCAATGTCTGTGTTCTTTAGCCCATATTAATCTTTTCCTTTTATTAGCCAGTCTCAGATATGGCTGTGCCATATTTCTTTGCCACAATTGTCACATCTCCACCAGGGCCTGCTGCGGTGACGTCTGCCCCGGTCACCAGGCGCTGCTGTACTGTCACGTCTCCACCAGGGACTACTCCGGTGACGTCTGTCCTCGTCACCAGGTGCTGCTCTGCTCACACAGAAAGCAGGGCTGGTGATGGGGGAGAGGTCATTTCCAGTGGCTCTGGTGGGCGGAGTCGCCGCAGATTCACCAGGCTTGGTCTGGCTGGAACTTGCAGTACTGCTGACTGACCCGAGGGGTGTGAGCCTTCCAGCTAGTATCAGCTCCTACTCCAGCCTATGGGAAGGCACCACACCCTTTTTATATCCTTTAGTGTTCTTGGATCTTTGCCAGATATAACCTTGTGTTGCTGTGAGCCACATCCTTCCTGGTACTGTGTACCTTGCTTTATTTCTCATATGAACTCGGCTTTGTTTATTAACGTCCCTCTTGCTGGCTGTTTTGTACCTCGCCTGACATCCCGGTTTTGACCTCTGCTTGTTTTCCGGACATTCCTCTTGCCCACTCTTTTGTACCTCGCCTGACATCCCGGTTTTGACCTCTGCTTGTTTTCCGGACATTCCTCTTGCCCACTCTTTTGTACCTTGCCTGACATCTCGGTTTGACATCGGCCTTTTTTTCTTGACATTCCCCTTGCCTTCTCATTTTGTACCTTGCTGATATTCTGGTTTAGACCTTGCCTGGCAACTATCCCCATCTCTGAACTGCAGCCTACTTTAGGCAGTGAACCCCTGGACCCTGCAGTAATTCCAGATCTCTGTATAGGGATAAAGGGTTTTGGGGTACCTCGGATTTCTGCTTAGGGGGTGGCTTGCTGTTTCAACTCTGCCCTGAAGGCCAGCATTCTGGAGTTGCCTCTACACTGTAGACGTTGACACTGGCGTTTTGCGGGTACTATTTAATGAAGCTGCAACCTGTGAGGTGTCGATTTCTCAAACTAGAGATCTTAATGTACTTGTCTTGTTGCTTAGTTGTGCAGTGGAGCCTCCCACTACTCTTTCTACTCTGGTTAGAGCCTGTTTGTGCTCTCCTCTGAAGAGAGTAGTGCACACAGTTGTAGGAAATCTTCAGTTTCTTGGCAATTTCTCGCATGGAATATCCTTAATTTCTAAGAACAAGAATAGACTGTCGCGTTTCACATGAAAGTTCTCTTTTTCTGGCCATTTTGAGAGTTTAATGGAACCAACAACTGTACTGCTTGAGATTCTCAACTAGCTCAAAGGAAGGTCAGTTTTATAGCTTCTCTAATCAGCAAAACTGTTTTCAGCTGTGCTAACATACTTGCACAAGGGTTTTCAAGGAATTTCTAATCATCCATTAGCCTTCTAACATAGTTAACAAACACAATGTACCATTAGAACACTGGAGTGGTGGTTGTTGGAAATGGGCCTATTTAAACCTATGTAGATATTGCAATAAAAACCAGAGATTTGCAGCTAGAAAAATTATTTACCACATTAACAATACCGTATTTTTTGGACCATAAGACGCACTTTTTTTCCCCCAAATGTTGGGGGAAAGTGAGGGGTGTGTCTCATGGTATGAATATAGGGCTACACGGAATGAGGGTGCTGCGGTGGAGCGGGTCATCGGAGGCATGAGCATGCTGCAGCAGCGCATGCCGTGACCACGTGGACCCGCTCATTTAATATGCACGCCCATCCTCCCCCCATGATCTCTCAGCGCTGACAGGTGGGCGGGATGATGGGCGAGGGATAAAAAGCCGGCCCACATGATCACCCCTGGCAACTACAGCCTGGAGTGATCATGTGCGGCTGTATTCACTGCCCCCCGTGCATCAACATCAGCGCGGGGTGCAGTGAATCAGTACACTCACCTGTCACCGTTCCCCTGCAGTACCGTGATGTCCTCCTGGCTGCCGGCGGCCACTGAGTTGAGCCATCCCTGTTCCCCTGCAGCACCGCGATGTCCTCCTGGCTGCCGGCAGCCGCTGAGTGGAGACTAGCGGTGCACACAGCGAAGACATCATCGCTGTGCGCACGTGTCCACACGCAGCCGTCGGCAGCCAGGAGGACATCGCGGTGGTGCAGGGGAACGAGGACGGCTCCACTCAGCGGCCGCCGGCAGCCAGGGGGACATCGCGATGCTGCAGGGGAATGGGGCCGGCTCCACTCAGCGGCGCTGCCGCTGACACAGATGGGAGGAGGAGCGATGCTGCTGGGAGTGAGGTGAGGTAAGGTGAGTATGAACGTTTATTTTTTTATGTGCTACAGGGTGCGGGCCGTATACCAGCATGGGGGTGTATAGCAGAATTGGGGTATATTATGAGCAGGATGGGGTTATATTAGCAGGATTGGGGTATATAGCAGGATGGGGGTGTTTGAGCAGGATGGGGGTGTTTGAGCAGGATGGGGGTATATGAGCAGGATGGGGTATATGAGCAGGATGGGGGTATATACTGTATATACAAGGCATGAGGATCATTACCAGGATGGGGTATCTTAGTAGAGAATTTGGGGACATTACCCCCATAACAGTGTCAGCAGAAGATCCTTGCCCCATAACAGTGTTCATGACTCCATTTTTTGCTTAAAATTTTATTTTCCTATTTTCCTGCTCTAAAACCAGGTTGTGTCTTATGGTCAGGTGCGTCTTATAGTCCGAAAAATACAGTATATAGAATGCATTTCTGTTTAATTTAATGTTAGCTTCATTGAATAAAAATGTGCTTTTCTTTCAAAAATAAAAAAATATCTAAAGTGACTCTAAACTTTTGAACTCTAGTATTTCTTTTTATAGGTATATTTTTGAGTAAAATGTAAATTGTTCTTTTATTCTATAAACTACTGACAACATGTCTCCGAATTTCCAAGCAATACATTTTGTATTTATTTTATGAAAATGAGAAATGGTGAAAATAACAAAAAATGCATTGCTTTTAGACCTCAAATAATGCAATAAGTTCATAATCATTTATAATCACAATACTAATAATGTTTTACCTCAGAAAGAGTTCAGAACTCAATATTTTGTGGAATAACCATGATTTTTAATCACAGCTTTCATTTGTCTTGGCATGCTTTCCACCAGTCTTTCACACTGCTTTTGGGTTACCTTATGCCACTCCTGGTGCAAATATTTAAGCAGTTCTTCTTTGTTGCATGGCTTGTGACTATCCATCTTCCGCTTCATTAAATTCCAGAGGTTTTCAATGGGTTTCAGGTCTGAAGATTGGGATAGCCATGACAGGGTTTTTATGTGGTGGTCCTTCATCCACATATTGATTGACCTAGCTGTGTGGCATGGCGCATTGTCCTGCTGGAAAAAACAGTCCTCAGAGTTGGGGAACATTGGCTGAGCAGAAGGAAGCAACTGTTTTTCCAGGATAACTTTGTATGCGACTTGATTTATACATCCTTCGCAAAGTTTAATCTGCCTAATTTCTAAAGTAAGGTAATCTTCTCTGATGAGTCTCTAATTTTCAGCTTTGCCCAACACCTGGTCATCTAATGGTTAGACGGAGACCTGGAGAGGTGTACAAGCCACAGTGTCTTGCACTCACTGTGAAATTTGGTGGAGGATCGGTGATGATCTGAGGATGCTTCAGCAAGACTGGAATTAGGCAGATTAAACTTTGCGAAGGATGTATGAATCAAGCTGCATACAAGTCTATCCTGGAAAAATAGTTGCTTCCTTCTTCCTTCCATTTATTTTAATGGATCCCTTACGAATGGAAGATAAGTAGCAATCCGTTAATGGATCTATTCTCCATAGACACCAATTGTAAAATACTGGATCCGGCAAAAATTATTTTGCCAACTGATCTCTGCAGGATCTGTTCTAACGGATTATTCCTGAACATGTGAACTCAGCCTTGCTATACAAGAATTGAGAAAATTAATAAATTACAAGAGAAAGACAATACAAAACACAGTATGCAAACCTTCATAAAAATCAATTTTATTCAAAATAAACAGATAATATTAATAAAGATTCAATTATTAAAAAAAAACCAATATCTTATCCTCATGACCACAACAATATACAATATTGCTGGAGTTGCTGTTGGAGCTCTCCCTGACGAAATCAGTGTACCTACTGTCCCACAGTGAGGGATTTGTGTTTGGATGGCCGTGATTGCCTAGTCACACAGAAATGGAACAAAATGAGATGAACAGTAATGACCGTTCACTTACTAAGAAGTCGTCCTTTAAGCTGCTGATGTATCTTGGTATAAGGATCACTGTTCAGTAATGTTAGTCCAATTTGGATAAATTCATCCAGAGGGATTCCAGAAATGTCCTCCACAGATAGAGACCTTAATCGACCCCAGAAAATAGATTAAAAAAATCAATCTGCAGGAATTATTGTCAGCAATGGACAGTGACATAGTAAGAGTAACCATTGTTACACAATATAATAAACAAGTATTGAAAGTGAAAGAATTTGTAAAAATAATATTTGCCAATCTTAACGTAGGATAAAATTATTGGGCAAATGCTGCCAAAGACCTCTAGGTTTGTCTTTAGGAAAGCCCAAAGAATTAACAATATAGTAGCCCCAGGAGTCCAAGAAAAACAAAGCCATAAGATTCCAAATCTAAATAATTCACTACTCTTTAGAACATTTGGCTATCATAATGTAATCAAATTGACTAAAAGTCAAAGAAATCAATGTACACGAAAAGTCACGAGCCTTGGTGACAGGACTAAATACATGATCAATGACTTCATTACACGTCAACAAAATGGGGTGAAGGTCACTGTCCACATATTTAGGACACCATCTAAAATATATAAAAAAGAGGGTTTTCAACCACCCATTGTCACATTATTTTAAGGAAATACGTAAAGGAGAAAAAGGGGTTATAAAATTCTTTAGTCGATGGCTTTGTACACTAAGGATTGAACAATAAAATTGAGATATTTGCCTTTTAATTATTCACATCGTAAGTTATTACTTTCAGGTTTTTTTTTATATATATACCCAGCATAGATGTTTATTTTTCCAATTGTAAAGTTCTATGTATATTACTTATTGACTGCAATTATTTTGAGGGCATATTCCTTTTGAATATAGACTTTGAATACATGTTAAGTGTATATGTGTATATGTATATATATATATATATATATATATATATATATATATATATTCTTTTATAGATTTTATATATATATAGATATACTTTTGCCCATAGCAGTTATTTCATTATTTTTATTAATATTTTAGACATTAAACCGCAATGGTATTAATAATATTTTATAATTACTACAAATAAAACTATTTATGAATATAGCTACAGTGGAACCTTGGTTGACGAGAACAATCCTTTCTGGGAGTGTGCTTGCTAACCAAGTTACTTGTTCAGCAAAGCAAGATTTCCCATAGGAAATCATTGCAATGCAGACAATTCGTTCCACAACTTGTTAAATGTCCCATCTTGGTCCCCTATTGTGTCATTCCACACATGCACAAACACACACAAACACACGCAAACTCACACAAACACACAGGCAAGCACAGACACAAACATATTATGCACACCTTACCTTCCGTTCCATCGCCTGTCTCCTGGGACTTGCTGTTCCCCAGTACGGGCTGTGTATCGGGTAACCATGACGACGAGGGAGGAACTTCCGTACCCAGAGCGCTGACATCAAAGGCAGGAGGCGCTTGACTCTGATTGGTCAGCGCGCTGCCTTTGACTAGCGGTGACAGGGGAACTTCCTGGCTCATCCCGCTGCCTGCCAATACACATCCTGGAGCGGCGAACTACAGGACCCAGGAGACCGGTGATGGAGCGGAAGGTACACATATTATGCTCACCTTACCTTCCGTTCCATCGCCGGCCTCATGGATCTTGTAGTTCGCTGCGAGGAATCCTCCCTCGCTGCGATGCACCGGCGAACTACAAGAACCAGGAGGCCGGTGATGGAACAGAAGGTAAGGTGAGCATAATACTGTATGTGTGTGCATGCATGTGTGTGTTTGTGCGTGCTTGTGTGTGTGTTTGTGGGGACTGCAAGAGCGGGTCAGAGTGCAGTGGATGTACAGAACCGGAAGTGTGGCAGTGAGAATTTTGCTCGTACAGCAAAGCTTTCTCGTAAACCGAGTTACAAATTCACAGAACGCTTTGCTTGTGAAGCAAAATTCTCATTAAGTGGGTTACTCGTTAAGCGAGGTTCCACTGTACTTCATACAAATAGTGATAAGACCCATGAGGACAAGAACCGCATCGATCTATGTGTTAATATAGGGTAAATAACAGGAATATCCTCGAGTCATCAGACTCCCTGATGACATCATACTCCATACTCCATCATTCTAACAGCTTGGACAAACTTTAGTGAATACTGCTCCTTATACCAAGATACAGTACATCACAAAAATGAGCACACCCCACACATTTGTGCAAATATTTTATTATATCTATTCATGGGACAACACTGCAGATATTATGCTTTGATATAATGTAAAGTAGTTAGTGTACAGCTTGTATAACAGTGTAAATTTGGTTTCCTCTAAATAATTCAACACTGCCATTAAAGTCTAAACCGCTGGCAACAAAAGTAAGTATACCCCTAAATAAAAATGACCAAGTTGTGCCCAATTAGCCATTTTCCATCCCCGGTGTCATATGACTCATTAGTCTTACAAAGTCTCAGGTGTGAATGGGGAGCAGATGTTTTAAATTTGGTGTTATCACTGACACACTCCATCATACTGGTCACTGGAAGTTCAACATGGCACAAACTGACAAATAGTTATCTGCATATCTGAAAAAAGCATTATTGTTATACATAAAGATGGCCTAGGTTATAAAAAGATTAGCATCACCATGAAACTGAGCTGCAGCACGGTGGCCAAGACCATAGAGCGGTTTAACAAGGCAGTTTGCACTCAGAACAGACCTCGCCATGGTCGACAAAAGAAGTTGAGTACACATGCTCAGCATCCTATTCAGAGCTTGTCTTTTCAAAATCGATGTATGAGTGCTGCCAGAATTGCTGCAGAGGGTTGGGGGGGTCATCCTTTCAGTGCTTCGACAATACGCCATAAACTGCATCACATTGCTCTGCATGGCTGTCATCCCAGAAGGAAGCCTCTTCTAAAGATGATGCACAAGAAAGCCCGCAAACAGTTTGCTGAAGACAAGTAGCCTAAGTACATGGATTATTGGAACCCTGTCCAGTGGTCTGATACGACCAAGATAAACTTAGTTAGTTCAGATGGTGTCAAGCATGTGTGGCAGCAACCAGGTGAGGAGTACGAAGACAATTGTGCCTTCCCTACAGGCAAATATGGTGATGGGAGTGTCATGGTTTGGGGCTGAATGAGTGCTGCCAGCTATGGGGAGCTACAGTTCATTGAGCGGACCATGAATGACAATATGTACTGTGACAAATTGAAACAAAGCATGATCCCTCCCTTCAGAAACTTGGCCTCAGAGCAGAAGGTACTTCTTGACCTTCAGGTTGTCTACCGCAATTATTTATTTTTCCTGGTTCATGCTTGCATTTTCACATTCATCCTTTATATCTCTCTCTGATGTTCAGCTATTTTCTGCATATTTTACATCTCTCTCTGGGAAGGATTAGACCTATGACCTGTGATCTATATAATTTATTTATGTCTTGACGCTAATCCTATTATGATTGTCTCCTTCTGAAATCACTGCCACCATGTGGACACTGAAAACACTGAGACTATATCTTTCATGCTATTTTCTATTTTTTTTAATAAATCCATTGGTTTGGTTTTTTGCCCACATTCTGGGGGCTCTCTTTTTTCTATTTTGTCTCTGAATTCGGACAACTATTGCCTTGTGTGGACACTGTAGGGTTAATAGTAATTTCCTTACAATAAGACTGTTTTCTTTGAATGGTTATACTCAGTTTGGCTTTCTCTGGCACTACTTTTGTAATTTTCTGAAATTTACTCATCTCTAGCATACATTATGTAGATATAATATCAATAGACAATTTGTATATACATTTATTACAATTCCTTGAAACATCATATCTCCATGCTCTATTTTTTGGATCTTTTTCATAACCTGCCATCTTTGTTTGTTGTCCTCACCCTGGAGATTTCTCTTTGTGTTCCCTCTTTGTCTTAGGACCTGGGCAATTTTTGTCTCCTGTGGACATTATATAGGGTTACTGGTAAATTCCTTGCAATAAGATTGTTCTCCTTGAATGGTTATATTTAGTTTGGTTCTCTGTGGCACTATTTTTGTGTCCTGCAAATTTCTGAGACTTGCTTATTTCTAGCATATATTATGCAGATACAATACCAATAGATATTTTATATATATATATATATATATATATATATATATATATATATATATATATATATATATATATATATATATATATCACACCATTCTTTGAACACTATTGTTTACCCTAGTCATCTAGACCTGTATAGATTCTATCCTGAATTTTTTTGCATGTACCTGGATGTGGCAATTTCATGATATATTGATAATTTTGGACATGTATAAATAATTTTTGTTTTGACAACCTTGGGTTTTCTGTTAGTCACCTCCTCCTTTTTAATTCATGTGTACTTTTAAAAAAAATGACTAAATAAAGATTTGCTTTTAATTTAAAAGCATTTTATTGGCTCATATACTCGTGTTCACTTTAGGTTGTTAGTAGTGATGAGCGAGCATGCTTGTAACTACTCGGTACTCGCACGAGTATCGCTGTACTCGGGCTGCTCGGCGGGGACCGAGTAATCTCGCGATACTCGTGCTGTACTCGTGGTCTTCATTTCTGCATGTTGGCGCTCTTTTGAGAGCCAGCCCTCATGCAGGGATTGGCTGGCAGCCACTGCAATGCCACAGCCCTGTTAGTTGTGGAATTGCAGTGATTGGCCGGCCTGCACAGCGTGACCGAGCCTTTATATCGGCCGGCGCGCTGTGCTCTGCTCACAGCTATCCAGACAGTGAGTGCAGGGAGAGTGTCGCTGATTAAGGGAAAGCTTTGCGGCCCTTTATAGCTTTTTCAGTTGCAGGGCTGCAAACAGTGTGACCAAAAGTCCTTCTCAGGACTATTCTAGTTGTATACAGGCAGGCAGGGTAAAGCCAGGTCGGAGTACAGTAGCAGAGTCCTTCTCAGGACTATTGTTTCTATATACAGGCAGGGTATAGCCAGGTCTGAATACAGGCTAGTGACCAAAAGAGTCCTTGTCAGGACTATTGTACCAGTATACAGGCAGGCAGGCAGGCAGGGTAGTGGTGACCGTATACCAGCCTTCATCATATCTGGGGCTGGTGTACACAGTGTAAAACAGTCCAGATAGTGTCTGACTTGTCTGTAATTGTCGCTCCCCAAAAAAACCTGTTAGGTTCTTATTGCGTCCGTGCTTGGTTTTTAAAACCGCACGTGTGTGCCTGTTGGTGGCAGCGTACAGGTGCACTTGTGTGCAATTTCCAGAAACTTTGATATAACGCACAAGTAGTGAATATACACGTCAGCAGTGCACAGCATTGCAAAATGCGCAAGGGCATTGGCAAGGAACAAGGAAGTGGACGTGATGGTGGTGCAGGCAGAGGCCGAGGTCGTGGGCAAGCTCTAATTTCGCCACAACAAAGGGCCACATCTAGTCGCTCGCACGTCCTGTCCCAAATTCTTGGGGACCGCAGCAGTACACCGCTCTTGAACCAAGACCAGTGTCAACAGGTTGTTAGTTGGATAGCAGATAATGCTTCCAGTCAGATTGGCACCACCACAAACACTCTGTCTTCCACACGGTCAAGTGTCAGTAGCCGTGATACTGCACCGCACATTTCTGAACCTGATCCTCCTTCCTACCACCAGGCTGAGTACACGTCCTCCTCGGACATTAATGATCCCACACTTGGACACTCGGAAGAGCTGTTCACGTTTCCATTCACACATTCTGGCCTCTCGCCAGCTCATATTGAAGTGGGTCATGAGGAGATCGTCTGTACAGATGGCCAAATATTTGAGCAGCCACGTTCTCACGAAGTTGGGAACGTGTCTCAACAAGTGGTGGACGATGATGAGACACAATTGTCAGGAAGTCAGGAGGAGGAGCAGGGTGCGGAAGAGGAAGACGACGTGGTGGATGATCCAGTAACTGACCCAACCTGGCAGGAGGATATGCAGAGCGAGGACAGCAGTGCACAGGGGGAGGGAGGCGTAGCATCACAACAGGCAGTAAGAAGCAGGGTGGTGGCCCCAGGCAGAAGTCAGGCAACCGTTCCCCGGAACAACACGACGACACAAGGTGCCTGTACAAATGTTAGGTCTTCCCGAGTCTGGCAGTTTTTTAAGTTGGATCCAGATGATTCAAAAAAGGCCATTTGCAACACCTGCCATGCCAGCATCAGCAGGGGTACCAAAACTAGCAGCCTGACCACCACCAGCATGATCAGGCACATGTCAGCCAAGCACCCGACTTTGTGGGAAGTACAACAGAGTCGAGGAGCAGTGCTTGCTGATGTCACTGCTACGTCTTCACTGGTTGTGCATGCGAGCCAATCCCCTGTCCATGCTGCCTGCGAACAAGCCTCCTCCACTCCTGCACCTGCAGTTGCCTACGCAGAAAGAACACCATCATCAAGCACGTCCTTGTCCCAGCGCAGCGTTCAGTTATCCATTCAGCAAACCTTTGAACGCAGGCGCAAATACACTGCCAACACCCCACATGCCACAGTTCTAAATGCTAACATTTCGCGACTGCTTGCGCTGGAAATGTTGCCTTTTAGGCTGGTGGAGACAGAAGCATTCCGTGACCTGATGGCGGCAGCTGTCCCACGTTACTCGGTCCCCAGCCGCCACTATTTCTCCCGGTGTGCCGTCCCCGCGTTGCATAACCACGTGTCACAAAACATCACACGTGCCCTGAACAACGCTGTTTCACCCAAGGTCCACCTAACCACAGACACGTGGACAAGTGCTTGTGGGCAAGGCCGCTACATCTCGTTGACGGCACACTGGGTTAATATTGTGGAAGCTGGGACCCAGTCTGAGCAAGGGACGGAACACGTCCTTCCCACACCAAGGTTTGCAGGCCCTACCTCAGTCAGTGTTTCACCCACACTCTACAGCTCCGGAATGTCATGCTCTTCAGCCTCCTCCTCCTCCTGCGCATCCTCATCCACTGTACCCTCCACACCAGTCACAAGCTGGAAGCACTGCAGCACTGCCTCGGCGAAGCGGCAACAGGCTGTGCTGAAGCTAATCTGCATAGGTGACAAACCCCACAATGCAGTAGAGCTGTGGACAGCTCTGAAACAGCAGGCAGATCACTGGCTCACACCTCTGAACCTAAAGCCAGGAAAGGTCGTGTGTGACAATGGCCGGAACCTGGTGGCGGCTTTGAGGCGAGGCCAGCTGACACATGTTCCATGCGTGGCCCATGTGCTCAACCTCGTGGTTCAGCGGTTTCTAAAGTCATACCCAGAGCTGTCTGATCTGCTGGTAAAAGTTCGCCGCCTGTCTGCACATTTTCGAAAGTCACCTACTGCTTCAGCCGGCCTTGCCGGCTTTCAGCGCAGTTTGCATCTTCCGGCTCACAGACTGGTGTGTGATGTCCCCACGCATTGGAATTCAACTCTGCACATGTTGGTCAGGATATGTGAGCAGAAGAGGGCAGTTGTTGAGTACCTGCATCACCTAAGCCGTCGGGAAATGGGTCAAACTCCACACATAACACCTGAGGAGTGGAGATGGATGTCAGACCTATGTACCATCCTCCAAAACTTTGAGGACTCCACCAAGATGGTGAGTGGTGATGACGCCATTATTAGCGTCACCATACCGCTACTCTGCCTTCTAAAACGGTCTCTGCTGAAAAACAAACATGATGCATTGCAGGCGGAGTGCGATGAGTTGCAGCAAGAAACAGTAGTGGGTGTGGGTGATGATAACACACAGCCCAGCCTCGTCTCATCACAACGTGCAGTGGAGGACTATGACGAGGAGGAGGATGAAGAAATGGAGCAACTCTCCGGCCAAATTGAGGATATGACATGCACACCAGTCATATCCTCGGTTCAGCGTGGCTGGCCAGAGGACAGGGTAGATGAGGAGGAGGAGGAGGAGGAGGAGGACAGCATGTTCAGTCATCTTGTTGGTCAGGCTACTGAAGTCCTGGCTGTTAAGAGTCTGGCGCACATGGCTGACTTTATGGTAAGCTGCCTGTCTCGTGACCCTCGCGTTAAGAACATCTTGGCTGACAATCATTACTGGTTGGTAACACTGTTAGACCCACGCTACAAGGAGAACTTTTTGTCTCTTATTCCCGTGGAGGAGAGGTCAACCAAAATGCAGCAGTTCCGGAAGGCCATAGTCACGGAAGTAGGCAAAGCATTCCCCTC
The DNA here is from genome assembly GCF_048569485.1 of Anomaloglossus baeobatrachus. Lineage (NCBI taxonomy): Eukaryota > Metazoa > Chordata > Amphibia > Anura > Aromobatidae > Anomaloglossus > Anomaloglossus baeobatrachus. Next base: position 536,960,076 of record NC_134356.1, on the reverse strand, counting down.
ACAAAACGCTAGCGGCATAGGTCAGGAATCAGTGGACAACCGAGGCGTACAGCCGAGAGAGGCACAAGTCCAATCCGCCAGAGGTAGGGGAACAGTCTTTAAGATGTGGGACAGTTTTCTCAGCCCCTCACGTACCACAGCCCCTGAGGTGCGGGGTAGTGCCACAAGAAATCCTAAGTTTGCCCAGATGCTGAAGGAGTACCTTGCAGATCGAACAACTGTACTCCGACATTCCTCTGTGCCTTACAATTATTGGGTATCCAAGCTGGACACGTGGCATGAATTGGCTCTCTACGCCTTGGAAGTCCTGGCCTGCCCTGCTGCTAGCGTTTTGTCAGAGCGTGTTTTTAGTGCCGCAGGTGGAATCATTACAGATAAACGCACCCGCCTGTCAACTGAAAATGCTGACAGGCTGACTCTGATCAAGATGAACAAGGGTTGGATTGGGCCAGACTTCACCACACCACCAGCAAATGAGAGCGGAATTTAAAGTTTGCCATGTACCTCCAGTCACCCATGGGTACACACTTCTGGACTTTGGATAATCGCTGGACTGCTCCTCCTTCTCCTCATGCGCCACCATGATGATGACCGTTACAAATTGCAATACTTAGGCCTTTGTTTCAGGTATACCCCCAGTGGTAAATTTTTTCGCCCATTCTTTGCAGAATGGACATTACAACGACAGGAGACCCGCTCCTTTGCAATGGGAACAATGTTTTGAGGCCCTCATGCACGTCTCTACCCAGGGACAACGTGGAGCCTCCCAATTTTTGGCTGCCCTGCCTAAGGGCTATACTATAATACACCCACTTCCTGACAATGGACACTTAATGTTTTGAGGCCCTCATGCACGCCTCTACCCAGGGACAACGTGGAGCCTCCCAATTTTTAGCTGCCCTGCCTAAGGGCTATACTATAATACACCCACTTCCTGACAATGGACACTTAATGTTTTGAGGCCCTCATGCACGTCTCTACCCAGGGACAATGTGGAGCCTCCCAATTTTTGGCTGCCCTGCCTAAGGGCTATACTACAATACACCCACTTCCTGACAATGGGCACTTCAGGTTTACAGGCCCTCATGCACGTCTCTATCCAGGGACAATGTGGAGCCTCCCAATTTTTGGCTGCCCTGCCTAAGGGCTATACTATAATACACCCACTTCCTAACAATGGACACTTAATGTTTTGAGGCCCTCATGCACGTCTCTAGCCAGGGACAATGTGGAGCCTCCCAATTTTTGGCTGCCCTGCCTAAGGGCTATACTACAATAGACCCACTTCCTTACAATGGGCACTTCAGGTTTACAGGCCATCATGCACGTCTCTATCCAGGGACAACGTGGAGCCTCCCAATTTTTGGCTGCCCTGCCTAAGGGCTATACTATAATACACCCACTTCCTGACAATGGACACTTAATGTTTTGAGGCCCTCATGCACGTCTCTACCCAGGGACAATGTGGAGCCTCCCAATTTTTGGCTGCCCTGCCTAAGGGCTATACTACAATAGACCCACTTCCTTACAATGGGCACTTCAGGTTTACAGGCCATCATGCACGTCTCTATCCAGGGACAATGTGGAGCCTCCCAATTTTTGGCTGCCCTGCCTAAGGGCTATACTACAATAGACCCACTTCCTTACAATGGGCACTTCAGGTTTACATGCCATCATGCACGTCTCTATCCAGGGACAACGTGGAGCCTCCCAATTTTTGGCTGCCCTGGCAAAGGGCTATACTAAAATAGACCCACTTCCTTACAATGGGCACTTCAGGTTTACAGGCCCTCATGCACGTCTGTATGCAGGGGCATTGGTGAACCTCACAATTTTGGACTGCCCTGGCAAAGGAAAATACTACAAAGACTCAGTCACTTCCTCAAAATGGGCACATTAGACTCAAGAGGCCTTCATGTACGTCTCTTCTCAGGGACATCGGAGTGCCACACAATGTTTTCACGTAAAATCTTTCATGTATTAATCTCAAAAAGTAACATACACCAGCTCTATCTCACTATTGGGTATGTGCCCTTAACATTTCTGCCATGAAAAATCATTTTGGGGTCATTTTGGAAGGTTTTCTGGTGAGTCCGTAAAAATGGCGTGAAACGCGGACAAAATTGTTCACAGCTGTGACTTTTGAGTGATAAATGCTTCAAGGGGTCTTCCCCATGCTGTTGCCATGTCATTTGAGCACTCTTCTGAGACTTTTGTGACATTTTTAGGGTTTCTACATGCTGCCGGGGGGTCATTTCACAAAAATACTCGGGTCTCCCATATGATAACATTGGGCTCGTTGCTCGGCCCGAGTACACGAGTATCTTGGGAGGCTCGGCCCGAGCTTCGAGCACCCGAGCTTTTTAGTACTCGCTCATCACTAGTTGTTAGGCCTCAGAGCAGTATTCCAACATTATAGCGACCCCAGAAACACCTTGACGATGACCACAGCCTTCCAAAAAAAATGATGGTAAAGGTGCTGGACTACTCAAGCATGTCTCCAGACCTAAACCCTACTGTACATCTGTGGGGCATAGAAAGTAGAAGAGTGCAAGGTCTCTAAGATCCACCATATCTGTGATGTTATCATGGAGGATGGAAGAGGATCCAGTGAGTCATGTGAAGCTGTAGTGAACTTCATGCCTAAGAGAGTTAAGACAATTCTTTATATTAATCATGGCCACACAAAATATTGATACTTTGGGCACAGACTGGCCATTTTCACTTAAGGTTCTGTCACACACAGAGATAAATCTGTGCAGATCTGTGGTTGCAGTGAAATTGTGGACAATCAGTGCCAGGTTTGTGGCTGTGTACAAATGGAACAATATGTCCATGATTTCACTGCAACCACAGATCTGCCAAAGATTTTTCTCTGTGTGTGACGGGGCCTTTAGAGATGTACTCACTTTTGTTGCCTGTAGTTTAGACATTAATGGCTGATTGTGGAGTTATTTAGAGGACACACCAATTGTACAGTGTTATACTATTTGTACACTGACTACTTTACATTGTATGAAAGTGTCAGATCTTGAATGTTGTCCCATCAAAAGATATAATTAAATATTTACAAAAATGGGAGGAGTGTACTCACTTTTGTGATGTACTGTACATCAACAAATAAATTCAAGACTTCTTAGTAAATAGAACTGTTTATAGCAATTCATCTATTTTTATTACATTTTTAGGTAACTATAGCCTTACAAATAAACTGTAGTACGATAAGTACAATGATTTTGTTAGGTTGAACGCCAACAACTCGAACAGCGATTTTTTTAGAAATGTGGTGGATGCTTTGCCTCGGACCACGGCACAAGGATAATGTATACTAAATCATTTTCTGCATAAACTTTCTACAGATGTCCATTTTATCTGTAGCAGTGAATGTATTCAATTTTGCAACTGGAGGTGTATTTTTGATGTTTTTGTGAACATATATGAATATACAATGGTACCCTACATATGAGAATGCCAAAAGCGTGCAAAGCAGTAATCAAAGCAAGAGGTGGCTACTTTGAAGAACCTAGAATATAAGACATATTTTCAATTGTTCCACACTTTTTTGTTAAGTATTTCATTCCACATGTGTTAATTCATAGTTTTGATGCCTTAAATATGAATCCACAATTTTCAGAGTCATGAAAATAAAGAAAACTCTTTGAATTAGAAGGTGTGTCCAAACTTTTGGTCTGTACTATATATATAATAGAGGCCAATGCAAATATGTACTATATATATATATATATATATATATATATATATATATAATTTAATTTTATATTAACACAATTAGCACAGCGCAGTAAAGACAGGACCCATTTTGGAAGACCTGACAAAAATCCAACATCAAGTAAATAGTATATGCCGTACCTAATAAATTGTGTATAGATAATAAATTGTATTCTACTACAGAGAATGTAAGTCATTTAAACCAATGCAGTAATAGATGTACATACCAACTACCCAATAAATGCTTACATCAATAACATAATTTAAATACTATAGAGTACAATAGGGATACATTTAGACATCCTGGTCTGTACATAGGCAAAGAGCAACCTCGAAGCGCATTTCACAACTACATTGCCTTTTCCTCGTGAGGTACCACTCTGTTTGGAGGGGAGTGTTTTTAGCGGGTGCACCACTGTCATTCCCATTACATGAAGGGGGAAGAGCATATAGCTCACATCCCCCAGTCATATAAATGTACAAAAATGTCATAGGATCACTGTCCAGGCATGTACGGCAAATGAAGTGCACCTCCACTCAGCGATGATGGAGCACATGCTCAGTGCACGCTCCCACCTCTTTATAGAGAAATAAAAGAGAGATGAATGTTTAGTCACCAAAGTATACAATTAACAGGAGAGTGTAATATGTCCACTGGGATGTTGGTAATTAATAAACAAGATAAATATGTGACTACATGATAATGAATGCAAAATATAACAATATCAGAGGATTGATACAGAAGATAACAGAGTACATGATGAAAACAGTAAAGATAATATACAGCACTGAACATCATTAGTACAAAAATAATTATGTGAATACATGACAAAAATTAATAACACTATATAACATATAAAGTGTATGTTACTGGATCATTTATAAAGTTACTATCATGATTCCTCTGCTCAATGATAAGGGTAGGCTGAGCTGCAAGTTGGGTGAGTGACAGCTCAGTCGTCCAACCTGGGGCTGGGGCACGCTGAGCTATCAATGTTTTGAGTGACTGTTCAGTTGTCCAATCACATACTGGAAGGTGCTGGGTTTCTGCAGGTATTCCCTTTCCCAGTAATTGACAAGCTATTTAGCTGAGCAGTTTATCTCAGAGCACAGCCAGTCTTAAGCTGGGTTGACACATAGCAACAGCGACAACGAGGTCGCTGTTACGTCACCATTTTCTGTGACGTAACAGCGACCTTGTAAGTCGCTGTTATGATCGCTGCTTAGCTGTCAAACACAGCGACGCAGCAGCGATCATAACGTCGCTACATGTGCAGAGAGCAGGAAGCCGCGCACACTGCTTAGCGCTGGCTCCCTGCTCTCCTAGCTACAGTACACATCGGGTTAATTAACCCGATGTGTACTGCAGATACATGTGCAGAGAGCAGGGAGCCGGTACTGGCAGCGTGAGAGCGGCGGAGGCTGGTAACGAAGGTAAATATCGGGTAACCACCTTGGTTACCCGATGTTTACCCTGGTTACAGCTTACCGCGGCTGCCAGATGCCGGCTCCTGCTCTCGGCTTACTTCATTTCTTCGCTCCCTCGCTGTCACACACAGAGATCTGTGCGTCACAGCGGGAGAGCAACAATAAAAAAACGAACCAGGGCTGTGTGTAACGAGCAGCGATCTCATAGCAGGGGCCAGATCGCTGCTCAGTGTCACACACAGCGAGATCGCTAATGAGGTCACTGATGCGTCACAAAAAACGTGACTCAGCAGCGATCTCAGCAGCGATCTCGCTGTGTGTAAAGCACCCCTTAGCCTTCTGTTCAGTGGTGCTTGTTTACCTCAGTTATCTGTGCACTGTGGATTGATCTATTGCTACAATACATCTGACTTTGTTTGACCTACCTTTTGTCTCGTCTCTCTGCTCAGATCCTCTGCCTTACAAGTATTCTGTCCCTTAACCATCTACGTCTCTGAATAGTCCCCTAATTTTTACATGATCTCTTTGTACCCAAACCCCACAATTTTGACTTTCCTGCCTCTTTACTTGTCTGCGTAGTGACTAGCATCACAATTACACGATTGAAAAAAATGTGACATTGCTAATAAGATAATTACATAGTAAAAGCCTTGAGATAGGAGCATTTAAAAAGTGGAAAGTGTCTGCAATAATAAATATGGGATAACAAAGACAAGTGTGGCGCTCCTAAGGCTTCAGTTGCCACAGAGTATTGCACCCAACATTGGGTGTAATGCTAAACCCGGTTCCTGAGGAGATCAGTCCCGGTTTCATCACATTACACACTCAATACACATTAGGTTGCCCTGTTCCCACTGGGGACTGGGCTAGGGTTGGGTAAATAAAGGGGTCGGCGACAGAGAGGCATTTACAGGATGCCCTTAACAGGACCCCTGTCCCACTATCCTAGAACCTGGGAGGGGGGAGGTGCAGCCAGAAGAGGGAGTCAGGAGCCAACACAACAGTTATAGAGTTCTCCAGCAGGAGAGCAGCATAGCAGACATGCTTTACAGGTGCTCCGGTGGGAAGAAGGTGAAGTACACAACGGTTGCTGCAGGGAGAGGAATCTCTGCTCCCCACGGAACCAACGCCACACACAGCAGGACCCTAGGGAAGATCATACTTCACGTTGGTTTTCCAGAATCTGCCTGGACGAGGAAAGTTTCAAGCTTTCCTGACTACACAGCGCCCGACAACACAGTGCCATATAAGATCCGGGGCCTCGCTTCAGGCTGGACCCCACATCGGAACGGCTGCACCTGCAGATACGGACAAGAGTACATCTCGTGAAACCCAGGGTCCCCTCGTAGCTTCAAGCCAGTGGATCCACAGACAGGCGTTACAAGGAGAAACCCACTGAACACCAAACCGGGCTGATCTTTAATGGGATTCGGGTTTGACGGAGCCCATCATAGCAAGTGACCGGTATTACCAGGGTGAGCGGCATCGTACAAAAGTGAGTAAACAACCTGGAACCGCAGCTATAGACTCTGACTTTTTATTACCCCCACTGCCGCTCCCCGCCACCATTACTACTCTGTCTCCACATCATCCTCCCCGGGTCCCACTCTACCTGTGGAGAGCAATACCATTCCTCGCTGCTACTACCATCTGCCCCGGAGGACGGCGACAGCAGCGGCGACCCATTCCCTGGCCACAAACCACAGGTATCATCACAACAAACACCTCACAACTACCCCCATCATCTCTCCCCTGTCATCTTCTGTACGCCTCGGGGCAACGGAGCCGGGCTAGGCCGCCCGTGACCACGACAGTCGATGGCCCGGTGACAAGTAAGCTAAACGCACCTTCCCCGTGGGGCGCTACACAAGCAGATACCAATAATTAATAAATAAAATCACCTTATTTCTACAACGTAAGGAAGTATGCAAAAATGTGCATACAGGAAATTTATATATGAAAAAAGACCCATATATCATAGTGATCAATGTAAATAGAAATTGTATCGTACAAATAAATAGGAACATACATAAATCCACACATTTGCATGTGTCTGCACATCTAAATGTTATTTACTAACTTGTGCCAAAATCTAAGTAGGAACTCCAAAACTAAAAGCTATGCCAATTAAAATAATGTCATGAATGATTTTCTGTCCTGTTTACTATTCCCATGAAGACAAATGTAGCATAATGTATGGGCTAATATATAAGATCTAGATAACTAATGACTCCTCTTTCCAAGACTGAGAACTAGTAAAGAAATAAAACAACATTAAAATAGAAAAAAATTCAATGAAGAAATAATAAAACTTAAAACACACCCAGGGAAATAAAATGTACTCTCTAAGATAAAGAGTTTGAAGATCAAAGTCTCATTAAGTCCCTTTGGTCATACTTTATCAAGAATTGCAATCATTTTGGTTCCTTCCTCTGTAGTTCCTTTTTAACATTGCCCCCCTAATGCCGAGTCCAACTCCATATATCTTTAACGTTGAATACACTGAAATTACATTTATGATGTTCTATAAAATGTTCAAGGATCTGGGATTGTTTTCAACTCCTTGAAGGATGTAATTTGCCTGGCATTCCTAATATCCGGAACAATTTCAAAAACTCTTTAGTCGCCTAGTAGTCATCCAACATATATTCTGGCATAGACAGCTTGCATAATAAACTACCATTTCTGTCTTGCAAGTAATATGGGTACTGAGCTGACACATTGTTTTACCCCTGTAGACACTTTGAAATTGTTGCTTTCTCCATATATTTGCAAACTGAACAATCCCCACATGTAAATCATCCCCACATGTAAATCATCCCCATCTGGGAACTCTTGTCCCAAAGAGTGAAGGTTGGGGTGGAGAGGACTTAGTGACTCATTGTGAAGAGATCTCTCAGACTTCTTGAATGCCTATGGGTTATATAGGGATTTTGTGGCAGGCATTGAGCCAGATCTACATCAGTCAAGAGTACTGACCAATGTTTTAAAAGACCCTGTTGCATCTCAGCCCATGTAGAGTTAAAGGGAACCTGTCAGCAGAAATTTCCCCTAAAACCTAACAGATTCCCTCTCTGCAGCTCCTGGGCTGCATTCTAGAAAGGTCCCTGTTATTATTGTGCCCCCTTTCTGACCAAAAAAAAGAGTTTATAAAGAGGTACCTTTTTGGCTTCGGATTCTATAAATCTGACACGGGGGGCGGGCAGCCTGATGGCCGTTATTCTGCCCCCTGGTCCTGTATGCCACCCCCATCGCTGATTTCCATACTTCTGGACGCCGCCCACTGCTCCAGCCATCCCCGCGCATGCCCAGTGCCAGTCTCACGGGACTGAGCACTGTGACTGCTGGTGACGTGTGCGCAGGCAAGTGATTATGGGCGGGACTGTGACTGTTATCAGCAAGTACCCGCCCATAATCTCGTGAGCACGCAAACCTCTCCAGCGTCACACTGTGCTCAGTGTAGATGCTAGACTGTATGGGCTGCTTCCAGGGATGACATCCCTTTGTCACGTGATAGTATTTTGAACACGCCCCTATCACGTGACAAAGGGACGTCATCCCTGGAAGCAGCCCATACAGTCTAGCATCTACACTGAGCACAGTGTGACGCTGGAGAGGTTTGCGCGCTCACGAGATTATGGGCGGGTACTTGCTGATAACAGTCACAGTCCCGCCCATAATCACTTGCCTGCGCACACGTCACCAGCAGTCACAGTGCTCAGTCCCGTGAGACTGGCACTGGGCATGCGCGGGGATGGCTGGAGCAGTGGGCGGCGTCCAAAAGTATGGAAATCAGCGATGGGGGCGGCATACAGGACTAGGGGGCAGAATAACGGCCATCAGGCTGCCCGCCCCCGTGTCAGATTTATAGAATCCGAAGCCAAAAAGGTACCTCTTTATAAACTCTTTTTTTTGGTCAGAAAGGGGGCACAATAATAACAGGGACCTTTCTAGAATGCAGCCCAAGAGCTGCAGAGGGGGAATCTGTTAGGTTTTAAGGGAAATTTCTGCTGACAGGTTCCCTTTAAATGTTGCTGCAAGCCTAACAGGTTATTCCTAATTGGGTATATCTCTTTTTATACTTGTCTCTAATTGATTTCTTGGTGAGTACTTGGCTTTTCTATATCCATATCTAGTAATTTTACAGTCAAATCCTCTCAGCCTGTTCTTCAAACCACCCATCATTGGAGCAAATTCTTTTCATATGCAAGATCTGGCCCACTGGAATGGTCTGTTTTCTCTGCGGATGGTGTGAAGATGTTGCATATAACAATGTGTTAGTGTTAGCAGCATTTTTGCTCTTAAAAGGAACCTGTCACCGGATGTTTATAATACTCACCTAACGGTCGGTGCGGAGCAGACTGGTCGGATGGACGTCTCCATTCTCCAGGTCCGCGCCTCCTCTTTCGGCCATCTTTGTCCTCCTTCTGAAGCTAGTGTGGATGACACGTCCTACATCATTTACATTAGCCAACATTGAGGTCCCGCGCAGGCTACAATACTACTACTAAGGCAGATCAAAGTGCGCCTGTGCAGGACCTCACTGTTGGCTTGTGTGTATGACGTAGAACGCGTCATCCACACTAGCTTCAGAAGGAGGACAAAATGGCCGAAAGAAGAGGCGCGGACCTGGAGAACGGAGACGTCCATCCGACCAGTCTGCTCCGCACTGACTGTTAGGTGAGTATTATAAACATCCGGTGACAGGTTGCCTTTAACCCCTTTACCCATAAGTGTGGTTGCACCTTCATGACTGCGCCATTTTTCAGTTCTGACCAGTGTCACTTTGACAGTTTATAATTCTGGAATGCTTCAACAGATCAAAGTGATACTTAGACTGTTTTTTCATGACACACCGTACTTAACGATATTGATATATTTAAGTTGTTATGTTTTGCATTCATTTGTGAAAAAATCAGAAAATTAATGAAAATTTTGAACATTACTCAATTTTCAAACTTTGAATTTTTATGCTAGTAAATCAGAGTTATGTCACACAAAATAGATAATAAATAACATTTCCCACATACTTTACATCAGTGCAATTTTTGAAATATTATTTTTTTTTTCTTACAAAATTACAAGGGTTCAATGTTTATCAGAAATTTCTAATTTTTACTATAAAATTTACAAAACCATTTTTTTGGGACCAGAACAGATTTGAAGTGACTTTGAGATGCCAAGGTGATACTATTCTAACCATTGCACCCCTCAAACTGCTGAAAACCACATGTAAAAAGTTTATTATTATTAACCCTTCAGGGGCTTCACAAAAGCAAAGTGGGGAAAAAAATTTACATTTTACTTTTTCCTACAAAAATGTTATATTACCTTCAAAAATTTTCATTGTCACAAGGGTAACAAGAGAAAATGCACCATACAGTTTGTTTATAATTTTTTCCTGAGTACACAGATAGCAATATGTAGTGCAAATCTAGTGTTTGGGTGCACAGCAGGGCTTGGATGGAAAGGGGTGAAATTTGAATTTTAGAATGTAAAATTGTCTGGAATCAGTACCAGACGCCATGTCACATTTTGAGAGCCCCTGATGTAGCTAAACAGTGGACCTACCCCCTGAATGACCCCATTTTGGAAACTAGATCTCTCAAGGAATTTATCTAGATGTTTGTAAGCACCTTGAAACTCCAGGTGCTTCATATACGTTTGTATCGTTGAGCTGGGAAAATGAAAAAAATTTGTAACAACATAAATGTTGGTTTAACACTACATTTTTCATTTTCACTAGCATAACAGGAAATAATGGAGCACAAAATTTGTTGTGCAATTTATTCTGAGTACGGAAATACCCAAGATGTAGTCTAAAAGTACTTTTGAGGCATACTACAAGGTGAAGAAGGGAAAAAGTGCCATATTTGAGTTCATATTTAGTTGAAATGGTTTAAGGGTGCCATGGGACTTTGGCAGAGCCAATGGGGTGCCAAAAAAGCAGAAATCCCCCACAAGTAACCCCATTTAACAATTGGCACCCCTCATTTAATTCCTCTAGGGAAGCACTTAGCATATTGACACTACAGGTGTGTCACAAACTTTTATACTATTGGGAGGCGAAGAAAAAATAATTACATTTTTATTGCTAAAATGTTGTTTTAACTTCTGATTTAACATTTTCAAAAGGGGAATAGGTAAAAATAAGACATGACAAAATTACGTCTGAATATGGCAATAAGGGAAGATGTTATGATCTGGTCACCGTGGATGATCACAAAAATCTCATCAGCAGAAAAAACACAAGAGTAGTTGAAACCTGAGCTGACCGCAATCACCTATCTGTCAGACCACACTAGAAGTAGCCGTGGAGCGTTCCTAAACACACCTAGACGCCACGTCACAGCCGGAGAAACTTAAGCTGTAAATATGGAAGTACATAGAACTTATAACATGATATCTAAAATGGCTGGAGAGGTGTCTATTAGAAACCAAATGGAAAAATGTGACATGAGACAGCCATATGCTAGAAGCATCTTCATCAGGTAAAATCAACCAACCATAGAGGATCAACTTGTGGCTATGCTTCACAAGAATACCAACATAGGCATGGTAACCCATTGACACCCCGTGAACATGTCGTGTGGTGGAGTGGGGGATGATAGGTGCATGGAGTTTCAGCAATCAGAGTTTAGATAGAAAGAACAAAAATCTTACTATCTCATCTTTCTGGAATATTAACAAGATGTCTTTAATAGCAATATTGGAAATAATTTACGTGGCTAATTAAAAAAAATACCTTAGAACACTTTAATACAATATTACTTATGTTTAAAGGAAGTAAAATTTGGTTCCTTTCCCCTTTACAGCCTTGGTGCCTGGGGAGGAAACATTATTTAAAACTTGTATGAGGACTAGAGATGAGCGAACCTGAGGTTCAGTTTTCGAACCAAACATAGAATTTAAAATTTAAGATTCAGGTTCATGTATCAGATGCTTTACGTGCGAACAAGACTTGTGCGAGCAATGCTGTGCTCAGGTACACTTGGTGCTTAGCCCTGTTTGAGCCGCTTGCAGTGTTTGAAAGGTGCACACTGGGGGTAAGAACAGCATGATCACATGTAGTGTGTAGCAAAAAAAAGGCTTGAAAAAGCCTGGCCACCCTCCCCCGAACATGATCTGCTTATGGCTGGCTATATGTGGATGTAGACTCAAACTGCCAATCAGTGACTGGATCCGGGTTTTGGGTCAAGTTTGAGCCTGTGGAGTTAGGCACGTTTGCTGCCGGCGAACCGAGCTTCGACGGAACCGCTGGTCTCTAATGAGGACATTATGAATCTGAATGTTAATGAAGCAATCTGTGATCTTAAGTGAAGAGTTTGAATCATACCCCGCTCAAACTCCTCCTTAGCTCAACCAACTGAGCCAACATTTTTCCCATCAACATGTTACGCAAAATTTTGTGACTTTATAAAGCTTTAACAACACTCTTGTGGCATAACATTTTTTATTAGTCTACCCTTTTTTTCATATTGCCCCCTAACAGTTTACTATAATATTTCTTAGTAATGAATACCTGTAAGCATAACATCCCAATTAGTTCCCAAATAAATTACCCATGGGGATGTCCTCCAGAAAATCTGAATTTGTTTACTTTATATTCGGCACACTAAACCAGCAACATGCCTTTTATTAATTCAAAAAGAATACCTAATGCCTGCCCTGCCTCCTCCTCAAAGAAATTTGTTAATTGCCATCTATTCATAGTAGCAATTATAAAGGAATTAAACATATATTTATATCTCATCTCACCTTCCTTCCACAGCATGTATGCACAGTGTTTATTATAATCAAGATAATGCAATTCATATAATAGAAGAGATACAGCTGCCCTGGAGGGGTTTATTATTGTAATTAAAGAACAAAAAAGTCCGATCGTATTTTAATTTGTTTGCTTCTCTCATTACCTTTCCCATTAATAACAGATTTGATGATGGTGTGTATATAGAAATTAATTTAAAAAAAAATTCTTGAACAAATTCACCTTACAAGAATGTAAATGTTATATTGCCAAAGAGGTCACTTAGGGAGTTCAGAAGATCAGAAGGGTACATCCAGACAGACTGACGGTACAGTTTACCTGGGTGCAGTGTCGGACTGGCTACCGGAGGAACCTTCAGTACTACCAGTCCTGCCTGCGGTTAACTGCATTGAACTCCAGAGCTCTCACCTGGGCTCCCGAGTTCAGCCCGGAATGTCCGCCGCTGTGACGTGAACTGAACCGCAATCGCCGGGGAATCAGTCGGAGCTCGCGGTTCAGTCCTGCAAACCCAGAGTTTAGTCTAGGCTGCATTTCGGAGCTCAGGTGAGAGCTCCGGAGTTCAATGCCGGTAACCGCAGCCAGGCCTGGTATTACTGGAGGTTCATCCGGTAGCCAGTTCATCACTGCCTGGATGCTATCGCTAGCTCCAGCAACAGGTGGTTGTTTGTGATTTATTGGTCTTCATTGTAACCATTTTTACCTGGTCATGTGGTATGTTGACAAAATTTACTCAGGATTAAAATGTACACTGCTGGATTGCAGTAAATAAAAGATATAAAAAGCACCCAAAACAGTGCCCCAATTCTGCACCACTGATTATGCAGGTTGAGTATAAGGTAATAGAGCTAAGGAAAATGTTTTCCTTTGTTAGTTGAAAAGTTGGGCCTAGCTAGTGTCGCAGAAACCTTGCTGTAGAAAATGCTTTAGGAGAAAGACAAATGGTCTCACACGTTTGCCAGTTTTGACTAAATCTGGTTGGTCAATCGATCGGAGAACAAGTACACACAGCCAGTTGTGTCAGTGTGCTAGGCTTGTCTGACCCTCAGAACCCCCAAAACACTAGTTTATTACTACCAAAAAGAAAGTGGCATGGCTTAATAGATTACCATAAATGGGTATATAGGTTGAAAATAACAACATCGTAAATTATGGATCCTGCTGCATTCCTTAAATCTACTTCTATCCAGTTTTCTGGACCTTCATTAACAAAGGCATTTGAAACAAAGACATCTTTATAACAGAGACTACACCATGTATTATTGCTTTTATGAATAACACTTATAAAGCTAAAAGTACAAAATTATTAAAGTTATATAAATTGCTTCAATGATAATCAAAACTTAATGTAAAATAGTAACCATAACACTTGCAAAGATCATGGTAAATTGTACCTGCCATGAAAAAAGAGAGGCCTGAAACAAAATACTTTCATTCAGAAAGAAAGACTCTGGTCTCTACTGGAGTTCCAACCTTTTTAATTAACATATTAGAACATGGAAAATCTTTAGAAGTTTTTAATAAGACCTATCATTGGGTGAGAAGTGGCCAGTTTTATTTCGTTTTCTCCCCTGCTATTCCCATTAGTATTCCCATTTTTAATCGTTTAACCTCTGCCAAACAGTTCCAAAGATATGGACCTTTGTATTTATGGTGTCCAATATGCTAAATTTTGTGACCTTTAAAGACATGCCCCTGGAAAATGTTTAAAGTCCTTGGCATTATTACTCAGTGAGTACTGTTATCTTGGAAAATACCATAAAAATTAGTGTAAGACCTCTTTCACATGTTTTTGTTTCCAGTATGTGTGACATCCGTTTTCACACGTACCAACACAGACACACGTAGTCCCATTAAGATCAATAGGTTTGCGCACACGTGCGTGTTTTCACACAGACCGTGTGTCCATGCGGAGCATACATGTGTATGTGTGCTCCACATTTAGACGTGTCCATTTTTCTACGGTAGCACGGATGTCACACAGCCCGCACACTGATATGATCCGTGTGAAATTAGTGTGACACGTACCGGAGAAAACACGTCTGTGAAATAAAATGCTTTTTTATACACACTCACCTGTCTCCACCATTGATGTCTCTAGCACTGCTGTCACTTGCTTCCGACTCCTGCTCATTATGCCCATTGGATATTCCCTGAACCTAGGACCGGAAGCAGCAGCATCGCTGGACACAGCAGCACCACAGGTGAGTATAGAAGTTCATGGTGTCCGTGTGCTATACAGATGTCACACAGATAGCACACTGACAGCACACACTGAAGACACACACGGACACATGCACACAAATACGCACCTACACCACGGACTGTGCAAAATGTATGTGAATGAGGCCTAATGGTGCAAATTAAGAAAGAGGCCCAGATTTCTCTGGCTATACGGCAGATTTAAAAAAGAAAAAAAAATAATATTCTGGGAATAAAATCTAAACAAAGCTGGGTACTTATGATTTGGTGACAGATCCTCTATAATTTCAAGAACATAAACATTCTTCCTGTTGGGATGCAATGTAAGAGTCCAAAGATCAGAAAAAATAAAGAACTGGAGAGACAAGTACTTCAAGGACATTGAGTTTACTTTTTTTCCATAGTTTTCCAACATGTCACACAATCAATGTATGTTATTCTTCTTTGGAATATTAGTTTTATTAATAGTCTCAAAGCAATCTGAAGAATTAAATGACTTATTTGGAAAAAAAAATTAAACAGGAAAAATAATTAATTTAAGAGTGCAAAGCAAATATGAGCGAGATATCGGAGAGATTGGTTTGGTGAAGAGATTAGATAGATTATGTCATGCAAAAGACTGTACAAATATTTATAGACATCAGGAAATTAGAATATTAAATTCAGAACTAGTTCTGGATTACTCTTATTGAATTTAGAGTACCTGTATTGACACTTATATGCTATGTGGAATGATACAGTTTTGGATTTATATATGAAAATATGCAAAGGCGTTACTTGTAGCTTCCGGACTCCAGTTCAAAATTTGTAGCGAAGTCCAATGTACTATGTGCTATTCATAACATGGCTGTAACTGATGGCATCGGGGACTTTGTTCTCTGTAACCCTCAGATAAATACCCTTAAATTTATTAACAAATAAGAACTTAAAATTAGATTGCAAGTTAGATTTCAGAATCAATATAAATTGGTGTTCGTCTCAGCTTCTGGGCCCCATGGCTGCCATTTTCTGATGGTTCTAGGGCATTAGAAAAGCATGAGAAACATGGACAATCTTTTTTAAGCAAACAAAACACTTGTCTCAATTTACCATAGGTTGTAGCTATGGGTGGTCTTCAAGGAGAGTTTCACTGCCATTGTCCTTTATAGTAACCAATCAGATCTTCCTTTTCTTGCCTGTGTACAAAAATGAATTTCTGTTCATGTGAATGGTCATATGAAAAAATCTTTTAACCCCTTTACCACTCATTCTGTTTTCACGTTCATGACATGCCCAATTTTTTCAATACTGAACCGTATCACTTTATCATGTTATCACTTGAGAATGCTTTATCGGATTGCAGTTATTCCAAGACTGTTATTTTCATGACATACTGGACTTCTTGTTAGTTGTAAAAATTTAGGACAATATTTTTTTTAAGTTTATTTGTGAAAAAATTTGAACTTTCGCAAAGATTTTGAAAATTTCACAATTTTCAAATTTGGAATTGTTATACCCTTAAATAAAATAACTATATCACACAAATTAGTTAGTAAATAGAATTTCCCACATACTTTACATCAGCACAATTTTTGAAAAATATTTTTTTTAGGAAATTTTATCATCAATTTCTCATTCTTCGAACAAAATTAAAAAAACAAAAACATTTTTTTAGGGACCACATCATATTTGAAGTCATTTTGAGAGTCCTGACAGAAAATACCCAAAAGTGACACCATTATAAAAACATCACTGCTCAAAGTATTCAAAATCACACCCAAAAGGTTAATTAACCCTTTATGTGTTTTATAGGAGCAAAAGCAATGTGCAAGAAGAAAATGAAAATGTTACTTTTTCCAACAAAAATGTTACATAAGCCCCAAGTTTTGCATTTTCACAACAGTAAAAGGAGAATATGCACTATATAATTTGTCGTGCAATTTCTGCTGAGTATGCAATACACCATATGTTGTGGAAATCTACTGTTTGGGCACACGACAGGGCTCAGAAGGGAAGCAGCGCCAT
This sequence comes from Anomaloglossus baeobatrachus, assembly GCF_048569485.1. NCBI lineage: Eukaryota > Metazoa > Chordata > Amphibia > Anura > Aromobatidae > Anomaloglossus > Anomaloglossus baeobatrachus. The sequence continues at coordinate 536,942,948 of NC_134356.1, read as the reverse complement.
TTGAATTTTAGAGCTCAAAATTGTCTGGAAAGGAGGGTGGACATCATGTTGCGTTTGGAGATCCCCTGATGTGCCTAAACAATGGAGTTCCCCATCAAGTGACTCCATCTTGGAAACTACACTCCTCAAGGAATTTAACTAGATGTTTGGTGGGCACCTTGATCTACCAGGTGCTTCACATAATGTCATAACGTTGAGCCGTGAAAATAAACAAAAATGCATTTTTACCACAAAAAATGTTGCTTTAACCTAAATGTTTCATTTTTACAAGGGTGAAAGGAGAAAAGAAATAATTTATTTTGTTGTGCAATTTCTCCTGAGTATACCGATACCCCATATATGATGTAAGTATACTGTTTGGGTGCATGGCAGGACTTGGAAGAGAAGGAGCGCCATTTGAATTTTAGACCACAAAATGCTTGGAATACATACTGGAAACCATATCATATCAGAAGAGCCCCTGATTTGCCTAAGCAGTGTAGCTCCCCACAAATAACTTCATTTTGAAAACTAGACCCATCAAGGAATTTTTCTACATGTTTTATGAGCCTCCAGATGCTTTACAGAATTTTATAACATTGAGCATTAAAAATGAAAAAATATTTTTTAACCATAAAAATGTTGCTTTAATCCAAAATGTTTTAAATTCACAAGGATAACAGGAGAACATCACCATACAATTTGTTATGCAATTTTTCCTTAGAACGCCAAAACCATGTGTGGTCAAAAACTACTTTTGAAGCAAAGTACAAAGTAATTAAGGGAAGGAGCGTCGTATTTGAATTACGATTTTGCTGGAATAGTTTTCTGGTGCCATGTAGCATTGGCAGAACCCTTGAGGTGCCATAAAAGAATAAAACATCCACAAGTGACCCTATTTTACAAACTGCATAACTCAATTAATTTATCTAGGGGTGAAGTGAGCATATTTACTCTACAGGTGTGTCACAAAATTTTAAACTATTGGGTAGTGAACAAAAAATAATTACATTTTTACCATTCAAATGTTGTTTTAACCATAGATTTCCAATTTTACAAAGGGAATAGTTCAGAAATACCCCATAATGTGTTACACTATTTCTCCTGAATGTGGCAATATCCCATATGTGACTGTACAGTACTGTTTGGCCGTACCACAAGGCTCAGAGGAAAGGATCGCTTTTTGATTTTTGGCGCACATATTTTCCTAGAATAGTATGTAGATTCCAATTGCAGAGTGTCTAAGTGCCAAAACAGAAGAAATTCCCTCAAATGAGCATATTTTAGAAATTACAAACCTCTGGGATTCATATACGGGTGTACACCGTGTGCAGAATTATTAGGCAAGTTGTATTTTAGAGGATTTTTATTTTATTGATCAACAACTATGTTCTTAATCAACCCAAAAGACTCATAAATATCAAATCTTAATATTTTTGGAAGGTGGAGTGTTTTTTTTAGATTTGGCTATCTTAGGAGGATATCTGTTTGTGCAGGTAACTATTACTGTGCAGAATTATTAGGCAAATTAATAAAAAACAAATATATTCCCATCTCACTTGTTTATTTTCACCAGGTAAACCAATATAACTGCACACAATTTAGAAATAAACATTTCTTACATGCAAAAACAAAACCCCCAAACAATTAGTGACCAATATAGCCACCTTTCTCTATGATGACACTCAACAGCCTACCATCCATACATTCTGTCAGTTGCTTGGTCTGTTTACGATCAACATGGCATGCAGCAGCCACCACAGCCTTCCAGACACTGTTCCGAGAGGTGTACTGTTTTCCTTTCTGTAGATCTTACATTTAATGAGGGACCACAGGTGCTCTATGGGGTTCAGATCAGGTGAACAAGGGGGCCATGTCATTATTTTTTCATCTTTTAGACCTTTACTGGCCAGACAGGCTGTGAAGTAGTTGGATGCATGTAATGGAGCATTGTCCTGCATGAAAATCATGTTTTTCTTGAATGATACCAACGTCTTCCTGTACCACTGCTTGAAGAAGTTGTCTTCCAGAAACTGGCAGTAGGTCTGGGAGTTGAGCTTCACTCCATCCTCAACCCGAAAAGGTCCCAAAAATTCATTTTTGATGATACCAGCCCATACCAGTACCCCACCTCCACCTTGCTGGCGTCTGAGTCAGAGTGAAGCTCTCTGCTCTTTACTGATCCAGTCTCTGGCCCATATATCTGGCCCATCAAGAGTCACTCTCATTTCATCAGTCCATAAAATCTTTGAAAAATCAGTCTTAAGATATTTCTTGACCCAGTCTTGACGTTTTATCTTATGTTTCTTGTTCACAGGTGGTTGTTTTTCAGCCTGCCTTACCTTGGCCATGTCCCTGAGTATGGCACACCTTGTGCTTTTTTAAACTCCAGTAACGTTGCAGCTTTAAAATATGGCCAAACTGGTGGCAAATTGCATTTTGGCAGCTTCACACTTGATTTTCCTCAATTCATGGGCAGTTATTTTGCGCCTTTTTTGCTTCTTACGACCCTGTTGGCTATATGCCATGAAACGCTTGATTGTTTGGTGATCACGCTTCAAATGTTTGGCAATTTCAAGACTGCTGCATCCCTCTGCAAGACATCTCACAATTTTGGACTTTTCATAGCCCGTCAAATCTCTCTTCTGACCCATTTTGCCAAAGGAAAGGAAGTTGCCTAATAATTAAGCACACCTTATATAGGGTGTTGATGTCATTACACCACACCCCTCCTCATTACAGAGATGCACATCACCTGATTTACTTAATCGGTAGTTGGCTCTCAAGCCTATACAGCTTGGAGTAGGACAACATGTTTAAAAATTATCAGGTGATCAAAATACTCATTTTCCTAATAATTCTGCACACAGTGTAGTTACAATTTAGTCTCTCGAAAACACCCATGGTGTCAAACGCAGTGACTTTCAGAATTAAAAATTGCAAATAAGCCTGTGTCGTGCCTAGTACATTGGACTGCCCATACATTATTCCCAGCTTGTGCTTCTGGAACCTGCTCCCTGTATATTAAGCAAGCTCTCCTCACTATAATAATACCAAACATGTGGATGCTAACTATGGTTTAGGTACATTGTGGTGCTCGGAAGAGAGGGAGACATTTGGATTTTGGAGTACAGATTTTGCTGGATTTCTTTTTTGAGGGGGGGAGCCAAAGCGTTTTTCCAGAGCCTTTGAGCTACCAGTAGCGTGGAAGCTTTCTATATTTCTGTTAACAGATGACAAACCTGAGTGGGGACTTTCAATTTTGTACATTGTGTTTAAGGCTGTGTGCGCACGTGTGCGTATTGCATGCATTTATGCTGCGTCTAGCACTGCAGCGTAAACGCATGCGTTCTGCGTTGCCAGCAAACTCTATGTAACTTATGCAAAATCCATTCACATGTTGCATTTTAGAATGCAGCGATTTGCATGCTGAAATTTGTGGCCGAATCGCTGCGTTCTAAAAAGCAACATGTCACTTCTTTTGTGCGTTTTGGATGTTTTTCCCACTGTGTCTATGGCAAAGAAGGCATCCAGAGCACATGAATTCTGCATCCATTCCGCATTCTAAATACTTCCAAAATGTAGCTTTTCAGCTGCGTTTTGAAATGCACATGCAGTGACAAAACGCTGCGGAATATTTGTCACAGCAGAACGCAGACGTGCGCACATAGCTTCATGCTATTTGGTGGCAATTTGGGGACCAGGACATTTTGGATCAGTCCATTTTATTCTGTGTTCTCTGATGAGCACTTATACCGGGGTTTCCATCTACATCTCCAAAATATGTGATTCAGGTGAAACTCCAGATGTATAGACTCACTAAGGCCGGTTTCACACATCCGGCTTTTTGCCGTTTTGCCGGATGCGGCGCTCTCCCGTACAGTTAATACAGTACAGTGACAGCGCAACAAGCGCCGGTCACATGCTGTCATGTGACCGGCGCATGTGACCCGGAAGTTACAGCGCTGTCATTGTACTGTATTAACTGTACGGGAGAGCGCCGCATCCGGCAAAACGGCAAAAAGCCGGATGTGTGAAACCGGCCTAAGGAGGCAACCGAGTTGCTGCGGACTCCATTTGGCCTCTGGTTAGTGGTGTTTGTATTTTCAAAGGTGAACAAAACTGTTTATGTCTGTACTTTTCTGCACGCCTAAAAAGACCATAAAAAGATGGACATCACCGGATTACAGGCAAGATGAAAGTTCAAAGTGACTCCCTCTGCCTCATTACAGTGAATATTCTGTTTAAAATTTTGTCTGAATCATGTTGCTTTTCTGAGATTTACACATATTTCCCGATCTAAGTGCTCAGATTACAGTGCAAGATATAATTGAGCTGCTCTATACTGCGATCTTTGAAAAAAAGAATAAACAAATGAACAGCAGTTGAAAAATTAGCTTTATTTATTTTTTACACTGCAGTGATTAGGCGGCTTTATTCCTCAGGTCAGTACAATTACAGCAATACCACATTTATATAGTTGCTTTATTTTTTGACGCTTTTACACCATAAAGATTATTTTATAGGGAAAAAAACGTTTTTGTATTGCTGAGAGCTATAGCTTTTTATTTTTATTACTTATGGATCATTATGGTGGCTTGTTTTTTGCATTACGAGACGTTTTCAGCAGTACCATATTTATTTATATATGACTTTTTGATTGTATTTTTTCCACTTTTTTGACAGCTATATGATAAAAAAAACAGTTTTTCCTACTTTTTTTTGTTTATTTTTTTATGGTGTTCACTGAAGGAGTTAACTAATGGATAGCTTTATAGATCAGGTTGTTACAGACATGGTAATACCAAGTATGTGCATTTTTTATACAAATGTGAAGTGTTTATTGGAATAACTTTTTATTTTTTTTTCTTTATTTTGTTTATTTATATTTTTACTTTTTTTTACTTTTCCTTGGTCTCTATATGGGACATTACCTTTTGCTGTTTTTTATCACAGCTGCACTGTACTGCAGTAATAGATCATTGCAGTACAGTGCAGCTGTCAGAGCAGCACCGTGAAAAGCTTCAGTGATCATTACATTGTGGGGTCACCAACTGGAGGGGAGAGGGAGCACAATCCCTTTCCCAATACCCTAAAGGCCACTTTACACGCAACGACGTATCTAACGATATGTCGTCGGAGTCACAGAATTGAAGACGCACATCCAGCAGTTATCGATGTCGTTGCGTCTGACACCAACGAGCGACCGCTAACGATCACAAATACTCACCAAATTATGGATCGTTGACACGTCACTCATTTTCAAAATATCGTTGCTCGTGCTGGACGCAGGTTGTTCGTCGTTCCTGAGGCAGCAAACATCGCTACGTGTGACAACCCGGGAACGACAAACAACAATGTTCCTGCGTCCTCCGGCAATGAGGTGGGAGTGACATGAATGCGGCTGCTCTCCACCCCTCTGCCTTTATTGGTGGCCTGCTGAGTGACGACCTTCCAAGCGACGTCGCTGTGACCGGCGAACAACCTCTTTTTTAATGGGACGGTTTGTTCGGCGTCACAGCGACGTCGCTTGGAAGATAAGTCCATTTGACGCGTCCTAGCGATATTGTTTGCCACGGGCAGCGATTTGCCCGTGACGCACAAGCGACGGGGACGGTTTCTTTCGCGAGTGACATCGCTAGCGATGTCGCTGCGTGTAAAGCAACCTTAAGTGTTGTGATTGATATCAATGTTGGCATTTAGAGGGTTAAATATCCAGGGACAGCGTGGGCCTCAGCTTTCGGAAGGCTGAGTCCTCGGCAGCGATTGCCCAGGTCACAATGCCGGTGCCCACGCAATTGTCAGGACGGATATATATGTCCTAGGTCGGGAACTACTCCCTTTCTAAAATGTGTAGGTACATCCAAGGTCATAAAAAGGTTAAACATTTTCAAAAGCACAATTTTCTTTATGATTTGTTTACAAATCTCCCTTAAAATATTTAATTGTGTAATATATTTGTGGATGGTCATACAACAATTGCTAGAGTTTTTTTCCAACTTATTTCTTGAATTTCTTTTCAGATACGATACAGTATATTACAGTATATCAACATTTGCATGTTTTGCATTTATTGCTGGTCCTCCTTTTGTCCATTTTTATTGTATCCCCCAAAAAATACATCCTCAACCTACACAACAACCTGTATTTGGCGATGTAGCAGGCACCTGATCATGTGGTTTTGTGCATTTTTTGCCATATTAATCAAACATACATAAAGTAAGTTTTAAAGTGAAAAGACTGGAATCCTTTAACTAACTAAAGACTAACAGCAACTACAAATATCGATAAAATTAAGTTAATAAAACAAATTATAAAATATCAAACTTTCCCCTTATTCATCCAAATCTAATTCATGAAGAAGTATTGATGACCTCGGTCAATGGGTAGTTAAAAAAAACTCCGAACCTGACTTGACCTTAAGTAATTGCAAATCATGTTTTAGAACTCAGACAATCATACAATATTTAGAAAACCTGGAGGAATGATCATAAGAGACCTATTAAATTACATTGAATTGCCATAAACTGAGCAATTTAGTCTATTTTGATTGCCTGCTTTAGATATATCTTACCAACTGTCATTATCTGTGACCATTAGTACTTAAAACCCATCCTAATTAACATTTTCATTTTAATGCCAAGTAAAAAAAAATTGACTGTGATAATATTGTCACAGCTACCAATTTTCCTTCTAGAAGAATGCATCTTGTTATTTTACTATTGTCTCCGCAGGAAATGTTCAAAGCAATTAAGGGGCAATATTAAGGTATCTATAATTGAAATGTAGTTTGAAATGCTCCTGGCAATTATTGTTCCTGGCATATATTTAATACCAGGAAAGATGTAACATTTTATGATATTTTTCATTTTCCTATGCAAAGGTTCCATGACCTTTAATGGGTCCATTGATGACCTTTATTTTAATCCATGAAGGTCGTCTATGTAAATTAGAAGACCATTTACTCAAGTTAAACGGTGATTTAAGTGTGAGGAAGTGGAATTTTGTACAGCCAGCTGTCCTTCATGGCATTTTTTTTATATGTTATTACTTAACCTCTTGACTACCGGAGATATACTCTTTCCCTCCAGGGGCAAAATTCTCTGTAAGTGCTGCAATTAATCAACAGAAACACCGAACCATTGCACAAGGAAGCAAAAGGAAGACAGTTTAGGAAAGTATTTGTTTTAGAAAAGATGGTGATTCTTCAACGTTGAGTGAAACAAATCGAAACTTGGATGCTTTCTGTTTCCATGAAGAAAATCAAAACGAAGCATGTAATTTTGAAATACGTCTTTCCTAATTTAGATAGTATCATAGTATCATAGTTTTTAAGGATGAAGGGAGACTCTAAGTCCATCTAGTTCCGTAGCCTAACATGTTGATCCAGAGGAAGGCAAAAAAAACCCCAATGTGGCAAACAAGCTCCAATAGGGAAAAAAAATCCTTCCTGACTCCACATACATGACTCCACAAAGTGCCAACGTTGCTAAGTGCCTGGCAGTTATTTCAATGGCAGTTAGTCAGGGCAGGAGGCGGCAGGTAAACTAATCTTTGACACTCTGTTTCCACCATGACTATTATTTCCATCTCTATCATCCTATGTGCCTTTACTGTCCACTTTCACCGCCCTGTCCCCCCTCCATCACCACTCATCCACATCAGCTCTTCTCTCCTCCCTTCTCCTATGTACAGTTCCCAGGCCCTTTTCACCTATCTGAATAACCTCAATCCTTCATGCTCCAGGGTATCACACAAAAAGACATGCCACACGTATAAAAACCATCTGACCTTTCTCCTTCTACTCCTACTTCTATCAGGTGATATCTCTCCTAATCCCGGTCCACCCCATGCTAACTTTACCCCCTCCCCCACCTCCCATAGAAACCCTGATAATATTATTAACATTCCATGTACACCCTCACTCCCCTCTTTTAATTGTGCTCTCTGGAATCCACGGTCTGTATGTAACAAGCTTCCTTACATCCACAACCTCTTTCTCAATAACTCTCTTAACTTACTAGGCCTCACTGAAACCTGGATTCAGGATTCTGACACTACTTCCCCTGCTGCCATCTCTCACGGTGGTTTACACTTTACCCATTCACCAAGAACTGGAAACAGACATGGTGGTGGAGTCGGCTTACTCCTGTCTCCACAATGCACTTTCCAGGTCATCCCCCCAGCTCCATCACTCTCATTCCCCTCCTTTGAGGTTCACACCATCAGGATCTTCCATCCCTTTCCCCTCAGAGTAGCTGTCATATACCGTCCACCAGGCTCACCCACCCAGTTCCTTGACCACTTTTCAGCCTGGCTGCCACACTTCATGTCCTCTGAATTGCCAACCCTCATCCTAGGAGACTTCAACATCCCCATGAACAGCCCCTCCTTCCCATCTGCATCCCAGCTTCTATCTCTCACCACCTCCCTTGGCCTCTCACAGCTCTCATCCTCTGAGACACATGAGGATGGTAACACCCTTGACCTGGTCTTTTTCCGCTTCTGCTCAATCTCTCACTTTGACAACTCACCTCTTCCCCTCTCTGACCACAACATCCTCTCCTTCAAGCTCACAAACCCTCGTCCGCCCCAGCACACTCCCACCTATCACACATTCAGAAACCTACAGGCCATTGACTCTCAAACGCTTACAGACTCTCTACACTTATCACTATCCCCTATCGCCTCACTTTCCTGTCCTAATCTGGCTGTAAAGCACTACAATGACACACTCAGAAGCACCCTGGACCAAGTAGCACCCCTCACCCTCAGAATCTCCAAACACCAAGTAAAACAACCTTGGCTCACATCACAAACTCGATTTCTCCAGCGATGCTCTAGGAGTGCCGAGCACCTATGGAGGAAATCCCGCACACCAGAAAACTTCATCCACTACAAGTTCATGTTAAGGACCTACAACTCTTCCCTTCACCTTGCCAAACAGACCTACTTCACCACCCTTATCTCCTCACTAGCCAACAATCCAAAAAAGCTCTTTGACACCTTCCTTTCACTCCCTCCTCAGTCCCAAAGCACAGACCCCTATCACAGACCTTCATGCTGATGACCTAGCCTCGTATTTCACAGAGAAAATAGAAAACATCCGCCAAGAGATCAGCTCCCAGCCACTAAGCTTTGTGAATCCCATCCCTCCCCATATCCCATCCAGCTCACTTTCCACATTTGACCCAGTCACAGAGGGGGAAGTCTCCAGGCTCCTCTCTTCTTCTCATCCTACCACTTGCCCTACTGATCCCTTCCCCTCACATCTTCTCCAGACACTCTCTCCGGTTGTCACCACTCACCTAACTAAAATCTTCAATCTCTCTCTCTCTTCTGGTATCTTCCCTTCCTCCCTCAAACACTCTATCATTACTCCATTATTAAAAAAACCTTCCCTTGATCCGTCCTGCACAAGCAACTACAGACCAGTCTCCAATCTCTCCTTCATCTCTAAACTCTTGGAGCACCTGGTCTACTCACGTCTCACCCACTACCTTTCCGCTCACTCTCTTCTAGATCCTTTACAGTCTGGCTTCCGCCCGTTACACTCAACAGAAACTGCCCTTGTCAAAGTGACCAACGATCTATTGACAGCAAAACTTAATGGTGACCACTCTCTGCTTATTCTTCTTGACCTTTCTGCCGCCTTCGACACTGTTGACCACCATCTCCTTCTCTCTATGCTCCATTCTATCGGCCTAAAGGACACTGTTCTTTCCTGGTTCTCTTCCTATCTTTCTGGCCGCTCATTCAGCGTATCATTTGCTGGCTCCACATCTTCTCCTCTTCCTCTCACTGTTGGGGTCCCTCAAGGTTCAGTCCTTGGCCCTCTTCTTTTCTCCCTCTACACTGCGCCAATTGGAATAACCATCAGCAGATTTGGCTTCCAGTACCATCTTTATGCTGATGACACACAGTTATACACCTCATCCCCTGAGCTCACCCCCGCTGTACTACAGAACACAAGTGACTGCCTGACTGCAGTTTGCAATGTCATGTCTTCTCTCTATCTGAAACTTAACCTTTCCAAAACTGAACTTCTGCTTTTCCCTCCATCTCCCAACCTTCCTAAACCTGACATCTCCCTCTCTGTGTGTGGCACAACGATAAGTCCTAGGCCGCAGGCCCGCTGTCTGGGTGTTATACTTGACACTGATCTCTCCTTCACCTCCCACATACAATCTCTTGCCCGCACCTGCCGCTTGCACCTCAAGAACATCTCTAGAATCCGCCCCTTTCTCACAATGGAAACGACAAAAACCCTCATCGTGGCCCTGATCCACTCTCACTTTGACTACTGTAACTCTCTATTAATTGGTCTCCCCCTAACTAGACTCTCCCCTCTACAGTCCATCCTTAATGCAGCAGCCAGGGTCACCTATCTGGCTAACCACTACTCGGATGCCTCTGCTCTTTGCCAGTCATTGCACTGGCTGCCCATATATCACAGGATCCAATTCAAACTGCTTGTTCTCACCCACAAAGCTCTCCACAGTGCAGCACCCCCCTACATCTCCACCCTCCTCTCTGTCTATCATCCCACCCGTTCTCTACGCTCTGCAAATGACTTTCGACTAACATCCACACTAATTCGAACCTCCCACTCCCGAATCCAAGACTTCTTCCGAGCTGCACCAAACCTCTGGAACGCTCTACCCCAAGAAGTTAGGACAAATCACAACTTACTCAGCTTCAGACGCTCCCTAAAAACGCATCTTTTTAGGGCGGCCTATCACACTCCCTAGCCAAACTAATTTCACCTAATCCCTCTACAACTTCTCAGAACATAACCCCACGTCAAACTCCATGGCACCCAAATGCATCTCAAGGCTCTGGCCAACTGGTCCAGGAAGCCATTATCTATCCCCCATGAGATGGCTGGATTGTCATTGTAAATAAGCACTTGTACCTTGCCCCTCACCCCATCTCATTGTAGATTGTAAGCTCTCACGAGCAGGGTTGCCATTTTTCCCTTTAAATATTGTATCTTCTATAATTGTTACTTGTTTGTATATGTCAAAAAACAAGAGCACTAGGAGTTTTAGTGCAAAAGTAGAAATTTATTATAAATATCATTAAATACCAACAATTTGTATGGAGGACATATAGCGAGCAAATAGAGGGATTAAGTACCCGGATCCCAAGAACCACACTGAGAAAGTCTTATATAAGGTCAAGGTATCAGAGCTGAAGCAGGCCAGCCTGTAGGCAATCTGAATGAGTATAAAATGCTGAATCATAAAGATTCCATTTGTCAGTAAATATAACAGATCCTATACAACGAGCCTGATTCAAAAAGAAGCACCCATGCTAATGCATATACTGTTACTAGATAAGGAGATATATATGCAGTATTCTTAAAGTCACCAGAGCCTGAGTGCTTACCTAAGTGCAGTGGTGGTTAGAGGGATCCAGGCCAAGCCAGAGGGGACCTCCGACGGCCGTTTCGCGGTAACCACCGCTTCTTCCGGGAGGAATAAGTGCAGTGAGGAGGGGAGCGCGCCATCCTTTTGAATATCCGCCACCGGGTCACGTGATTAAATCACGTGACCGGATGCCAAGGGAGTCAGGGACGCCAGCGCAGCCGCACAGCGCGTTCCCGGACAGCGCATGAATGCGCATGCGCGGGACACGCTGAAGAGAGCGCGGCGTCACCGCTCCCAGGCAACAGGGAGGACGCGGACGATGCGAAGCGCCAGGCTGAACCAGGAGGCACCCGTAGGTACCATATGGTCCAATAGGCGCCACACAAAGGCCGCGCCCCCCCTAGTGGCGAACTAAGAAAGGCAAAAATGGGACACATCTCAATAAAGATTTTTCAAAGTTACTCTTTCCCCATTTATCTAATATAAAGGGGCATATGATCCACATAGATTCCCACAGGGGGCAAACATCATCAAGTTCGTTTGTCAACAAGCTCAGAGGGGGACGCGTCACCACCAGTAAGCGTGACAGTCACTCAAAATGGAAAAATGACACCCATGGGAATCATAGCTGGGATCAGTGGAAGTGTCCCATCATTTGCCTCACCCATTACAAAAGGAAGGCAGTGTAAGAGTGTAATAGTGTAAAAAACACTTATATTATTTAGATTAAATACAAAGTGTAATAAACCACTATAATAGTTCTTATAATCAGATCAAGAATATACATAATACAAAAAATGGGGAGTGACCACCAAGTTATTACACGACATGAATTAGTACCAATAAAAAAGGGGGGGGGTGAGGGGGATTAGTGTAATCACTTATATCATTTTGTAGGGAACAGTCAAGACTTTCTATTGTGAAGAAAAAGGTGAATAAAGGGAAGGCAAGGAGGAGGAAAGAAGGGGGGGGAGGGGAAAAAGGGGGGGGGGAGGGGAAAAAAGGCAGGAAAACAATAGTCTATAGGGTACATGAATATTCAAAGTCACAACGATGGTGGAAAATTCTCCGTCAAGACGAATTCGCAATTCTTGGTCACTGAGTTGAGTAATGTCCTAAACACCGCATGGATCAAGAGATGGAATGATGAAAAAAGGGAGCCTAATAAATGAAAAAGACTAAAATGACCATGTGTACAACAGATCAATTATTTAAAATATTTAAAAATTGTTTGTATATGTTTATGTATATGATATGTATATGCATATGAGCCTCCTGAATTGTAAAGCGCTGCGGAATATGTTGGCGCTATAGAAATAAAGATTATTATTATTATATTATTATTATACGGCAATCAGACTAGTTCCATGGATCAACACCCTGTCATAAAATCTAATATATATAACTGGTAATATTACATTTTTCAAGAAAGGCGTCCAGGCTCTGCTTAAATGTTAGTAGGGATTCACTCATTACAACATCATGCGGCAGAGAGTTCCATAGTCTCACTGCTCGTACAGTAAAGAATCCTCGTCTGTCATTATGATTAAACCTTCTTTCCTCAAGACGTAGCGGATGCCCGCGTGTTCCAGTCACAGGCTTAGGTGTAAAAAGATCTTTGGAAAGGTCCCTGTACTGTCCCCTCATATATTTATACATTGTGATTAGATCCCCCCTAAGCCTTCGTTTTTCCAAACTAAATAACCCCAAGTTTAATAACCTGTCTTGGTATTGCAGCCCACCCATTCCTCTAATAATCTTGGTCGCTCTTCTCTGCACCCTCTCCAGTTCAGCCATGTCCTTCTTATATATCGGTGACCAGAATTGTACACAGTATTCTAGGTGCGGTCGCACTAGTGACTTGTACAGAGGTAGAACTATATTTTTTTCATGAACACTTATACCTCTTTTAATACATCCCATTATTTTTTAGCCCTGGCAGCAGTTGCCTGACACTGTCCACTAAAGTTAAGTTTACCATCCACCCATACACCCAAGTCTTTTTCTGTGTCTGTTTTACCCAGTGTTCTACAATTAAGTACATAATCATAAATGTTATTTCCTCTACCCAAGTGCATGACCTTACATTTATCTACATTAAACTTCAATTGCCACTTCTCAGCCCAATCGTCCAATTTAGATAAATCTCCCTGTAATATAAAATTATCCTCCTCTGTATTGATTACCCTGCAAAGTTTAGTATCATCTGCAAATATTGAAATTCTACTCTGCATGCCCCCAGCAAGGTCATGTTGAAAAGAAGATATTTTGAGGAATATATATATATATATATATATATATATATATATATATATATATATACACCTATGTATATGTATATATTTTCCATATATATGAAGCTTTTACTCATATTATTTGTGTTGTAACATTGCATAGCATTTTTATTTATACAGTTTTGGAAAAGCATTATTTTGTGACCTGCACATTAGAAAAGCAACATAGCCCACTGCACTATGCTGTTTTGTAACTCCCTCAGTTTAAAGTGAGTTACATAAAAAGTGTAGCACAGCCTGCTCATCTGATTCTGTTATTTTGCCCATCTATAAAGGTAAGTATTCTCATCAAAGCAATGAATTGCTGAGATGAGAATATCTCTTTTAACTTTTTAAGATGCAAGAGAAAGTTACAGGTCTTGAACCGCCTGGTGGCCAGATGTTGATTGGCTGCCAAACAATACACTTGACTTGAAAGGAGGGGATTCTTAAAAAGAGTTTATAGAAGCACGCCCAAGTATATGTTTGTTTTTTTTATCAACTGTGTGTATATGCATGTAATATGGTTGGAGTGTACAAATATACTCAGCTACCTGCTCTCTCCAGTGTCCAGTGATGTTCTTCTCCTCTTCCCTGTGATGTCACCTCTCTGTAGATTGTCTTGGTAATGCTGAACTTTGTATGACCCGCAAGTGGAATATCTTCCGATATGGAGGTTTAATACAATGTTGCAGAACAACAGAGAAAATAATGCAGCACTCTGTCAATTATTGATAGAATTTTATATACCCCATTGCGCAGTGCGCCAACTCTCACCAGTGCCTATTCTTTATCTTTAATAGCTTTTACATAACATACTCTAGTAAAGTCTCCTTCACTCACTGTTATGATAATGTAACAATCACGTTCAGCAATACAGGCCTATCCCTTCCTTGTTCCTTTGGCTGTGCCAACACATCACCTGTTCACTTGGCTTGGTGACATGCAGGATTAAACAAACGGGTGAAATTCACATGTCTCCTCACTAGAGATGAGCGGTGTTCGAATCGAACTGTTCACCAATCTCAAATTCGACCTGGTTTAGGAGATGTCCGAGTCATTCGACGAACGCGAACAATTAGCTTCAAGTTCGACATTTCGAGGTTATGTTCAATAACGGTTCGATCACCAAAAGCGTAACTGGCTTTTCACAGTAATACTGCCATTCAATGTAACTACAGAGGAACCTTGGTTAACAAGAACAGTCCGTTATGGGAGTGTGCTTGTTAACCAAGTTACTCATTTAGCAAAGCAAGATTTCCCATAGGAAATCATTGCAATGCAGACAATTCCTTCCACAACTTGTTAAATGTCCCATCCTGGTCCCCTATTGTGCCATTCCACACATGCACAAACACAAACAAAGACACACAAACACACACAAACATGCACGCACACACATATTATGCTCACCTTACCTTCTGTTCCATCGCCGGGCTCCTGGGACTTGCAGTTCACCGATACAAGATGTGTATCGGGTAACCATCACGGCCAGAGCGCTGACGTCAAAGGCAGGAGCCACTTGCCTCTGATTGGCCAGCGCGCTGCCTTTGAGTAGTGTCTGACAGAGGAAGTTCCTCCCTCGTCGCGATGGTTAGCCGATACATGTAGTTCACTGCTACAAGATGTGTATCGGGTAACCATCGCGACGAGGGAGGAACTTCCTCTGTCAGACGCTACTCAAAGGCAGCGTGATGGCCAATCAGAGGCAAGCGGCTCCTGCCTTTGACGTCAGCGCTCTGTTAACGGAAGTTCCGGCATCGGTCGCGATGGTTACCCGATACACATCTTGTACCGGTGAACTGCAAGTCCCAGGAGGCCGGCAATGGAACGGAAGGTAAGGTGAGCATAATGTGTGTGTGTGTGTGTGTGTGTGTGTGTGTGTGCGTTCGTGTTTGTTCATGTTTGTATGTGCTTGTGTTTGCCTGCCATTGTTTTCAATGGTGTTCGAAGGTGTTCGAAAGTGTTCGCCGAATGTTCGTCGAACGTCCGACGAACACACCCGCCGTTCGATGAACCGAACCAAACTCAAACACTAGGGTGGTGGCTCATCTCTACTCCTCAGAAGGGAAATTAGTTTGGTTGCAATCATTCATTAACATTATTATTAAGGCATTGTGTTACCCAGTCGTTGCACATTGCCTTTCTGTATAACTATATTTACAGTATATTTTAACTCTTAAAAACATCTAAAATTGTAGATATTTTACTTACTTATGTTAAAGTTGCACACTTGTTGGATTGCATTATAAATGCTTTAGAAATGACAGAATATTTATCGGCAATGTCTTCATGCTGTGGGCAAATATCAATAAAGCAGTCAAAGTCTGTATGAAAAGGAAAATATATTATACATGTTTTATAGCTTAGAAAATTTCTTTTTAAAATCCCTCATTATTGCAATTATTTAAAATAACTAGAAATTCATAACTATCATAGAACGTTCTGTTCTCTATTAAACGAATATGACTAGAATAATGAATGTGTACTTGGTACAGTCTGGAACAGGAAATACTACAAAAAATTATGACTAAAGTTTACAATAATCAACGAAAAAAATAATTTGTGAGACAAAAACCTGGAATCATAATGTGCTAAAAGGGCACTCAGGAGTTTCCGTAATCATGCACTGTCCTTCAACTGGAGTGTCTGCACATACACACCCTGCTCTCAAGGCCTATTATCAGCATGGCTTTGGGCTGTTTGAGCAGATAAACCCCAATGTTCAATGAGCAATGATTGAGAGCCAAATATTAGAAATAATAAATGGGGAATTTTTGCCTTGACAGACAGTTGTAGACATTTATGATGCATATGAATGAAGCTACAGCAAATATTACATTTTAGTTATTCTGGGCTGATCTGCTCTGTGTTAGCAATCTGTCTATTTATTCTCTCCCACTCATACAACACCTCATATTTTCTTCTTTTCTCTCTCTTTTCTAAGTATGGATACACCATGATAAAAAAAGATGGCTGCCATGGGCGTCACCCAGCCTCAAATGTTTTGCCCCTCCCATGTACTAGTATGCCGCAAGCAATAAGGTGATGTCAGCAACCACTTCCATTTTATCAGGGTTTATCCATACTTATGGCCCACCTGGGGTGTATCCATACTTATGGCTCACCCTGTATATATGTTATCGGCAATGTCTAAAAACAGGCATTCTATAGAATACCTAGGCAGTGTATACAATGCATCGTCAAAGTATGAAATACATCAGATGTACATACATTTTCTAGTCATTCTATAGAATACCTAAATGACAAACAGGCGGAGTGTAGAATACTACAGGGGTGGTCCGTCCAAAAGTAAATGGACAGGGCAGGGAGCAGCAGATCTGTGAAACTGGCTCATTTGCCTTTAGCATCCAAAAGTAGGTGGACAGAGCAGGCAGCAACAGATCTGTGAAACTGGCTCATTTGCCCTTAGCAATAGCAACCAATCACATTCTACCTTTCATTTTCCAAAGAGTCTGTGAGGAATGAAAAGTGGAATCTGATTGGTTGCTAAGGGCTGAAAAGTGGAAGTGCCAAACTAACAAATGCCTTTGCGTAAAAAAAATGAAGTGCAATTCAAAATGCCATTCTAGCCTCCCGTGCTGCAACAAATAGTCAGGAATGACACTTCTGATTCCTTTTTTTTTCCCAGCAAAGATATCCTGTTGTTCATATTGCATTTCTTCTTACATGTTTTTGACTGTTTGTTACTAAAGACTAATAGTAAGGAATGACACTTCTGCTTCTTTGTGTTTTTCCTAGTAAAGATATTGTGTTGTTCTTTCCACTTCTGAATCCTTTTTTTTTCCCAGTAAAGATATCCTGTTGTTCATTTAGGATTTCTTCTTTCATTAGTTTTTTGACTGTTTGTTACTAAAGACTTTTCCAATCTGGGCACTATATCAGACTTCGCCCGAGCAGTTCTTGTCATTCTTTATAATACCTAGACTTTTTATGTAACGCCTAGGAAAAGTATAGAACGCAGATATTTCATACCTTACCTGAAAACAACAAGGATTGTATACATTGCCTAGGTATTCTATAGAATGCTGGGTTTTCATACATTGCCTGTAACATATATGTATATATATATGTATATATATATATATATATATATATATATATATAAGTGTGACGCCCTGGCAAAACCAGGCAGTCACAGATGACTGTACCCACCACCATGGGTACAGGAATCGCCTCCTCCTTGGGAATTAACACCACATCCCACACACAGGAACACCAGCCACAAAGCCTAGTTGCCCCCGATGACAACCAGGACACACCAGTGGGCAGGACCAGGTGGATGGGAACGCCCACCTAGGGGTCTTGAGGTGACAAGGGGTGGGAACCAGTCAGTTAAATTGGAGTCTAAGGGGAGTGCAGAGAGTTGAGTTCAGTGGAAGTAGAGTTAAGTTGCAGTCGAGGAGCTGAAGTTCAGCGTGGTCAGGGTTGGAGCCCTTGGACCACGGGAGAACCGACTAGGTGGCAGACAACAGTGTAGGGCCACAGGCGACGGATATCCGGTCGCGGGAAACCTGAAGTGGATCGGGCAGGGTCGTAGCCCACCGGTGCCGACAATGGGAATCCGGTCCAAAGGCCATGCACAGGCGGGGTACCTGGACCCTAGGATGAGGCAAGCTTCAAGCCTCTTGTTAATTGACCAGCGGAACAAGGTACCAGGCCTTGTTTCCAAAGAGAGAAGCCCAGATAGAGCAAACCGGCAGCCCAACGCGGGGGATAGGGTGTCCGCCAAGAACCCATTAAAATCCCACGGGTCAGAGTTTGCGGGCAATGGCTCCTTCTGCGTACAAAGCAGCAGGGGAGCAGATTTCTCCCATTCCAAGTGGGTTTAATCAACACACAGCAAGACACAAGTGCAGGAGGAAGAGTCCCCCTACCTTGCTAACTTGTGTGCGGGACCAGCACACCTCTCCAACGGCAACCGGCATCTGGCCTTGTTTTACAGTGCAGACTCTGTGTGGATTATTCATAATCGTGAGTACACCGGTGTCACCCAGTCCAACTTGCCGACGGCGTCCCAGCACTGCTCCCTACCTACACACCTGGGCCCCAGGACTACACCTCCCCTACCCGTGGAGGGGATACTACCTTGCTACCCGACACCATTGGTCCTGGACACTGGCCCCAGGAGGCAGCGGTGGTGCCATCATCCCCATCACCGCAACCCATGGGTGGCGTCACAGACAGAAACTATCTTCCCTGTAAATACCCCCTTTTTCATTGTTGCAAGGACGGGCAGTTGCCCCGGGTCCGGTCACCACTTGAGCCCCAGACACGATCCCGGACCCGATCGCACCGAGCAGCCCCTCTGCCGTGGAGCGGCACCCTGCCGCGACATATATGTATTACTACCTGTAGTAGCCGGTGTTGCCAGGGATAGTAACTGTCTCTCTATCTCTCTCCCACTCCCTCTCTCTCTCTATCCAATTTTCTCTATCCACCCCACTCTCTCTGTCTCTACCCGTCTCTGTCTCTCTGTCCATCTCTCTCCCTGTCCTTCACTCTCCCTGTCCTTCGCTCTCCCTGTTGCCCTCTCTCCATGTCCTTCTCTCTCCCTGTCCTTCTCTCTCCTTGTCCTTCTCTCTCCCTGTCCTTCTCTCTCCCTGTTGCCCTCTCTCCCTGTTGCCCTCTCTCCCTGTCTGTCTCTCTCCCTGTCTTTCTATCTTTCTCTGTCTCTCTATCTCTCTCTGCCTCTCCGTCTGTCTGTCTGTCTATAACTGTCAGTCTGTCTCCGTCTGTGTCTGTCTGTGTCTGTTTGTCTGTCTGTCTCTGTCCATCTCTGTCTGTCCATCTCTCAACTGAAATCATATTACCTCACACATAAGCTTCTTATACTAAGAATGTACTATGTTGCCTATAGCAACCAATCAGAGCTCCCATTAATGACCTGTGGGTCCCAGTTCCATTGACATTAATGTAAGCAGGTTTTTGGCAAATAAATGTAAAGCGCGGAGTTAAATTTTCCCTCAAAACATAGTCTATGATGCTCCCTGAGTCAAATGAGGTGTCCGTGCAAAATGTTGTGATTGTAAATGCAACGCTGCGGATTCCTTTAGCGGACATACACACACACACACACACATACTGTCATACACACACACACACACACACACACACACTACACACACATACACTGAGCTTTATATATTAAATGAGCATATGAAGACAAAAGCTCTCTGGATAGACACAAACCTCACATACAACTTATGTTATTAATATTACAACAAAGGACAATTTGAAACTTGAATAAGACTGTAAATTATAATCAAGGGGTCTGTAAATGAATGAAAATTCCAGGCAGTAACTACTAACAAAGGGAAAAAGTATTATTTCCTTAACAAAGGTGTTCATGTCAAAGCCTGTAATGACTATGCTAACACTACACTAATATATGAGTAAGATCTACTACTGTATTACCCACTGGCTTCTTTCCCTTTCCCTTGCACATTGTAATCCCTCATGGGCGCAGCTATTTTTCTTTTGTACCAGCATGTTACCCAATGACATCATATTAATTGTTGTTAAATATTATCTATTTAAGTAATAATTAATTTTAAGTTCTAGTTAGACTTTTATGGTAGCTAATTCATATCCAGAGCTACAACCAGGGAAATGAGTTCCTTATATCTGTAATGGGATATTTTTTCAGCACATGCTTAAATTTAAAAGGAATCTGTCATCAGGTTTATTTCATCTAATCTGAGAGCAACATAACATAGGGGCAGAAATCTTGATTCCAGGAATGTGGAAGTTGCTGGACTACTTAGTGTAGTTTTGATAAAATCACTATTTAGCCCTAGAACACATACCTGGGGCCTCGCAGAACTGCTAGGTTACTTGTTTTCTATTGTAGATTTCTATTGTTGCACGTTCTAGGGTTAATCAGCAGTAGATTATCAATAGATTGCTCCATGGGGAAATCAGGTTTGAAAAAAAGCCACAAATTTACTTTATATATTTTGAGAAGTCCCCTCTGACAACTTACTAAAAGAGATGTTACTCTTCAAAGAGTTGGACATTCTTTAGTACTTAGTATTATGTCCAAATTTCAAAATGATCAAAAGCTGAGCCTGACCTATAAGGGGAAAACATGAGAAATACATGGAGTCCTGTTAAGCTTTTTACTTAAATATATGGTAGAAGGGGTTAAAATATTTTTATTCCAGTAAACTGATGAGATGTGTTCCATTAATCATGTCAGATGTTTCCACCCATCCATTTCTTAGTGTCTATCTTCACAGTAAGATACCCAGTCTATATGACACGTCTGAGGAATAAGCAATGAACACCTCAGCAGTTCCTCCATCCCACTTTGTTAATAGTGTGTTGTCTCACCGGTATTCAGTCTGATGAACATGTACATGTCAGCTTTTCTGAAGTATCTCCTTCAACATAGAGCGGATTAATTGGCCGTTATTGTTTTATTCATTGCCATGCCATCTATTGTTGGGTAGTAAAGGAGAATAGAGAAAACATGTTCTATACTCAAGTTTAGTTTTAATTAACCCATTCTTCTTAAAGCAATGACATTTCAGTGCATATCCTTAAAATAGTTTACATTAAAGTACAAATTTTAGGCAGAAAAGGGTCTTTATCCAGAATAAGAAAAAATACTGTCAACACATTATCAAATTTGTGAACTTTATCAATACCACAAATTAGGTAAATCCTAAAATGACAAAGAGAGCAAGCTGAGGCATCTATCAAAAACTAGGACCCCGGCCGATGCTGAGCTCCAGATTGCCCCAGTTGAATGGAGCAACGCTTCCGCATGTTCCTGTGGGACTGCTGGAGTTGGGACTGGTCGGTGTCCCTGTAGATTGGCTCCAAATGATCGACCAATTAACACCTATTCCATAAAGCTTTACACGGTGTGTACACTTTTTAAGGAAACACTAAAAGGACTGTTTTTGAAGGGAATTTGCTTGAATAAATAAATATCTAAAGGTATTTAATCAATGATTCTGGAAATCATTGGTAATATTAAAATAAAGAGTTCACTCATGTCATATGTGCCATGATTAAAGTTTATTTTGATACAGATCCCATTGTACAATATTTTCAGTAAGATGTAGCTTTATACTTTGTGAATTATTCATCTGTATACTTAGTATATTTTGTGTGTTTTTGTTATTTTTGTTAGCAATGCTTGAAATTACCTTCAAATACAGAAGTATCTCCAATTTACACTATTGACATGAGGTCATGTTTCTCACTGCGTTGTCTCCGTGTGTAGAAAAGTCAGAATGTATTTAAACTTAGAGATAGGAATATATAATAATGTGCGATTTCAGACACTTCTCTTTTCCTGTTATGGAGCAGGTGAGGCTATCAAAAATATGTTCCCATTGACATACTGCCAAAATGTTATTTGTTTAGGACGAGTCTGTCTCTGACACATAGATATGCTCGATGACCCATATCCACAGCTGGTAATTGCACACTGAGGAAATATCAGAAAGCAGCAAGAGGATAAAATGTGCATATGAGAATATTGTGCACTACACTAGATCCGAAAAATGTATTGGACTTGAACTTGCACTTACAATTACTTAGTTATTATGGTTTATGTAGCAATTTATTGACCGATAGCAGATAACCTTTTAAACCGGTAATTTCAATGGACATTGAGTCCTATTGGGGGGCTTGGTTCCCACTGGAATATATCCTCCCATGACCCTAACCTGACTAATAGGATTATAGGTTGTTGCCCCATTTATCCGGCTCATAGTAGTCATCAATTCACAGTGTCTATGAATCTTGGACACTGATTTGGCGTCGAAGCCCCTCAATGTCCATCTGGTGATTATGGTCTATCATTGACGGACACCACCGGGGGGGCTCCAACGCTATCTTTGTTGGTCCTCTTGGACATGAGTATTGTTTCATTTTTTTGCACAAAAAATTAATTTATAAATTGCAGCACTACGCAATTTTTCTAATAATTCTAATAAAAGTTATGTATTATTCCCTTTCTCACTGCTGATACTTATCTTAATTTTGAGAGGTAATTTGGGAACGGCTTCTCATCACCTGTTTCTATACTGCTGGTATTTGGACATTCCTAGATTCGAAGAAAATAGCTATTAGAAATGTAGTCCTGGTCATGTAAGTGACCTATACACAGCATTTCCTGCACTCTGTATATTTAGGGACAGTCCATAACAGAGCACTATTGAGTCAAGTCTGTAGAGTTAAAACTACTGGCCCCTTAAAGGTTTAGTCACCTTAATAAAAGCCTTGGTGCCCTGAGTTCTACAGAAGCCACTCCACCATCACTCTAGGCCAAAGCAATAAGATCTATGCTGTTTGCTAAGGTGTTACAGACAAGGATTTTTTTTATTAAATCTGTCTGATACCTGCCCTGATTTTTTTCCCATCTACTGAACTCCACCTGTCTCAATTTATCCACTTACTATCATACCTACCTGTCAACTTGGAACCACATCTTGCTTTCAACTTTTCATCAAGGCACCAGCCATTTTTAGAAACTGTTCTAGGGGTACTGACCTAGCAATTTAATGTGAGAAAGTTCACATTCCCAGACAGGACTTAAGCGGGCTTTACACGCTACGATATCGCTAGCAATTGCTAGCGATATCGTACGCAAAAGCACCCACCCCCATTGTGCTTGCAATTTCGTGTGATCGCTGCTGCAGCGAACATTATTGCTACGGCAGCATCACACGCACTTACCTGGTTGGCGGCGTCGCTGTGACTGCCGAACAATCCCTCCCTCAAGGGAAAGGGACGTTCGTCATCACAGCGATGTCACCGCAACGTCACTAAGCGGCCAGCCAATCAAAGCGGAGGGGCGAAGATGAGCGGGACGTAACATCCCGCCCACCTCCTTCCTTCTGTATTGCGGCCGGCGGCACAGCGATGTGTGCTGCCGCAGGACAACATCGACAACATCGATAATCAACCATTACTGATTTTTGGTTTTTGGAAGACCTTGCCATGGTGAACGATTTTCACCATTTTTTAGGTCGCTTAAGGTCGCTGGTAAGTGACAGACACCCCAAAAGGGCCCGGCTGCATTCTGCAGAAAATTGTGCAATAAAAAATGATATACAGTAAAATGATAATAAATGTGAGGTATTGGTCCATATTTTGTCCAAAATACATAAGCTCGTAACCCAAACATCAAAGGTCCCCACGCTTGTGAGTCCCTACACTATATTGAAAATAATTCACCGAAAAGGACATAAATTCAAAGAAAAAAAATCAAAACAACTCACCAGAAAAAAGTCACCAGCCAACTCAAGGCAAAATGGCAAATGCACTCGCAGGATACAGCTGCCCCCTTTGATAAAGTTAGGGGTAACACAGGTGCAGAATACCAATGAGACAACCACTCTCAACCTATCAACTGGTTGTTAACTACATGCCTTTTGTGCCAACTCTTCCAGTGAATCAGCTGTGTCAACAGAGTAGTGGTTTCTCCTCCACTCTGCTCTGTAGACAGGACAGGACAGCCATCATAATGCTGATGATAGCTAGCTCCCCTAGTTACGCAGTGGAGATCAGGCTGATAATCAGCTTGACGTTGGCTTTCCTGCTCCATCTACAGAGTTTAGTGAAAAATAATCCATTGCTCTGTTGACAAAGCCATTGTACTGACGGCAGCAGCTGTCTGTGATCACTCTGTGCAAGTGAAGAACAGCGCCAGGCACAACAGGTAGAGATAGTTAATAACTACCTGGCTGTTAATGCCTAGGCACTTTCTTTTTTTTATTACATCCCAAATATACCCTTTGAGAGAGCTGACAAACAAATACTGGACAAGTAAAGGGACTTCCAAAATCCTAGAGTGCTTATGTGGTCATTACCCTGAATAATGCAATGCTAATGCAGCATGTTAGCTGAGGAAGTATAGTTATTTCTCTGGCTGTATAAATGCCAGCACAAACACAAACCATCACTTTGTTTGATGAATGTGACTGCAGCGTTTTTGCTATTATAATTTATCACTTAAACATTCCTTGTACAAGCAAGGTTTTACAAAGTTATTAGTCATGAAAATTGCAAGTATAAACTTGAGCGTTTAATCTGGATGCTTCATGAGATATATCCGTAATTGTTTTTTTCCCCACTGCGAAAACATTTATTAAATCGTATTATGCCTCTTATGATGTAAAACTGCATCAGTAAAAAAGACTAGTGGTGGCTGGACTGTGCTTTATGCAGATCACACACTGGTTCCTCAAGAAGAACAGGATGTACGAACATTTCTTAAAATAATATTATCTAAAACTGAGTTTCAATGGATGGATGTGATATTATTGAAAACTCAAGTTAAAGCCTTTAAGTAGAAGTAAATGAAAGCAAAATTCAGAAATCTAAATGAGTTATATTATAGAGTTGAGTGATTAAATTTGAGTGTAATTGAATGCTACACAAATTTTACAAAAATCTGTATTCTCCAAATGCAGTTTTTTTGTAATTTGCTTTTCCTCTGGCCTCCATTTGTCTGAACTATAAAGGGCTATAAAAGAAACAACTTTATTCTCACCTTACTGCGAACCTCCCTCACCCTTCTGCTCATCAGACTTCTGACTCTGAAGAGGCCTAGGACAGTTCTGCAAGTTGTGACATCATGATGTTGTGATCTTTGCTTGTGGTGATCTATCCCCGGCCTCACCAGAACTGCATGCCTTGGAATTTTAGCGCAAACAGCATAGATCAGAGGATGCAACCGAGACCGGACAGGTGACTGCGAGGAATGAAGCGGCCAGAAAGGTGAGCTGTGAGATGTGTATCAGGATTTCTTCGATTTTTTTTACATAAAACAATAATTATGCTCTGGGTTCTGGAGAGACCCCCAGACCATAATAAAGAACATTAAAATATTCTCTGCAAAGGAATATTCTTAGGAAAATTCCCTACGACAAGCTGTACCTAATCAGGATGGTCTCTAAAGGCCGCTTTACACGCTGAGATCTCGCTAGCGAGATCGCTAGTATGCGTACCCGCCCCCATCGTTTGTGCATCATGGGCAAATCGCTGCCCGTGGGGCAAAAAATCGCATGGACCCATCACACTACTTACCTGCCTAGCAACGTCGTTGTGACTGGCGAACCGCCTCCTTTCTAAGGGGGCGGTTCGTTTGGCATTACAACAACGTCACTAAGCAGCCACCCAATCAAAGCGGAGGGGCGGAGATGAGCGGGATGAACATCTCGCCCACCTTCCTTCCTCATTACAGGCGGCCGCAGGTAAGGAGATGTTGCTCGTTTCTGCGGTGTCACACATAGCGATGTGTGCTGCCGCAGGAACGACGAACAACATCGTACCTGCAGCAGTAACGATAATTGGGAAGAAGGGGCATGTCACCGATTAGCGATTTTGCACTTTTTTTGCGACGATTCAAAATCGCTCATAGGTGTCACACGCAACAACATCGCTAACGTGGCCGGATGTGCGTCACAAATTCCGTGACCCCAACGACATCGCTTTAGTGATGTCGTAGCGTGTAAAGCAGCCTTAACTCTTGTAAGTCACCTTGTAATATGCACCAGGCCTGAAAATAGGGCAGAGCAGGACGCAGGCATGATTGTTTAAACATATGACAATGGAAAGATATATTGACAAAATGCACACCCCTGTGTAAAAAGTGCAAAACACTAAAGCAAAACCAAAGAAATGAGTCATCACACGTTAGTATAAGTGCACATTGACACTATGGCCACCAACAGATATCGTGTATATAATTGTAGCTGCAGCTTAGGGGCTTTATATACAATATCAATATCTCTTTAACCCCTTTGAGAATTGTTTAGCTTCTTAGCTTTCTTTTTTTGGTCTCCTAATTTCTCGCTCAGTGTAGCCTTACCATGGCTTGTTTTTATGTGTTGCAAGTTGTAGTTTTAAAAGAAATTCTTTTTTATGCAATAAATTAAAAAAATGGTAAGAAAATTCTAAGTGGGGTTAAAAAGTGAAACAAATGCAATTCCCCTTTGTTTGTTTCGTTTTTACACTAAACATTGTGAATAAAAAATGACCTAGCAATATGATTATGTTGGTCAGAGGAGGTCAAAACACATAAATGGAATCAGTGTCTATTAAGATGTGTGACGCCCCTGGACTAGTCAGGTCATCACAGGGTACTGCACGCTCTTTATCTTCCAGTGCAGGACTCAACCCCCATGGTTCTGGGTTCCGATCTTGCAGTACTGCCTCCACCAGCATCTACAAATCCTAGTTATACCTCGCACCACACCCTGTCAAGCACACCAGTGGGCTGCTAAGCTGATTAGGGCCACCCACTTAGGGGTCAGGCAGGGAGGTGGGAGGTGACAAGGGAGTCGGCTACAGGAGAGCAAGGAGTTGAGTGGTAGCCCTCGAGCTTTGAGGAGCTCGGAGGAAGCTGGGAGTTGGAGCTCCCAGGGGAGCAGCAGACTAGGTCGCAGAAGAGTCAGAGACCCAGTTACGGGAGATTGGGACTGGGTGCTTGGCTAGTCTTGGAGGATAGCCAGCAGCTGCAGTTCAGTAGCCGGGCTGGGACCGAAGGCACGTCAGGGTACATGGATCCTAGGTCGGGGAGAAGTTTCAAGCAACCCGGCAATTAACCTGCGGAGGACAGGGCCTATATAGACTGTTCCCACGAAGCTCAGAGATTGGGGGCACTAGCGCAACGAGGGTAATAGGACTTTCCAAGCAAAGCAGCCTACTGAAATCCCAAGCATGAGCTGCTGAGAGCAAGTGTTATGATCCGGAACCATGGAAGACCATCAAAAATCATTGGCAAAAAGGTGACAAGAGCATTGGCAACTAATCTGGCCGCCATCCCCTTACTAACCAACACAACTAGAAGTAGCCGAGGGGTGAACTAACATCCTGTGCACCGCGAACCCAGCCGGAGAACTAACTATCTTAAAGGTAGGAAAGATGAATAACTCTCTGCCTCAGAAAATAGACAAGAATAGCAAGCCCCCCACATTCAAAGACTGCGGTGACATAGGAAAAACACAATACACAGGTAGATGACAGGATTAGCAAAAGGTGAGGCCTCCGCTGACTAAAATAGGAAAGGACAGGAAAGGGACTGATGGTTGCCAGAGAAAAACCCTACAAAATACCAACTTCCTGATAGTACAAAAAGGCCCTCAGATCGCTCGATCTGAACTCCGTCCTATACCAGGTGCCCTTGTCATACCAATGAACAGAAAACAAGAATTATAACAAATTCAACAAGCCACAAACACATGGACCCAAAAAGGAGCTATACTCCACACAGAACTGCAGGGAGTTCCTCAACAATCCACTGAGGGGGAAAATCCCTGGAAGGAAATAAACTGAAACCAACCACAACAAATGACAAACCCAGATAAGCAAAGAACCAGACAATAAATAAAGAGCAAGCACTTATCTGGGGAAGATGTGGTGTAGAGCAGGATTAAGCAGGCTAGAGATACAAAGAAACACTGACATCCGGCAACAGCCTGCAATCAGACCAGGACTTAAATAGGCAGAGAGTTAGGAAAGGAAACACCCACTGCACAACACACCTTGTCTCTATCCAAACCCTTCCTGGCCACCAGAGGGAGCCTCCCAGTAGCCAAGACATAACTAACATTCACAACAAGCAAGCTCCTCTGCTACTCTTAGTAAGGAGCGGGGCCCAGAAAGCTCCAAGCTGACAGGCCACCTGGACACTCTAAAATACTGTGCCAGGAGGCAGGCCACAGACCACCAGGCAGTGCTGCAGGGGACAGGACCCGGACGAGCTCCCCCAAGAGCAGGGCAGCGGCATCCAAAGTCTTGGTTTACCACGTTGTTAGTGTCTGCTTTCCTTCTGAGTGAGTAGCTGATTAACCCCTGCAACCAGCGAGCCTGCACTCCCCACTGCACCCTAAACCACCATCCAGAGTCCCGAGGCCTTCCCCAACAGCAGCGGCGGTACGCCTTATTATCGCACACCACCGGTGGAGTCACGAACTACCGAACTCCCATGTAAATAACCCCCCATCACATTTCGGCGAGACCCCGAGATCCCGGGTCCGGAGACCATCGAGCCACGAGTAGCGACACCCAGATCCGAGCGGTCCGACCGCTTCTGGGGTGGGACTCGCCCGAAACAGATGCAGTCCAATCTGCAAGCATCATGTAATAGATTAGGAGGAGTTGAGTAGATTGATGTATATTTTTGTCAGAAAATATCGAATATAAGCCATGCTTTATTTATTTAAACCTCCGCTCGTTCTGGCATGTTTGGTCCAGTGGGCGCTCCTATTGTGACACCCCAGGGGTGATGATCCTCTTCAGGGACGCCACTGGACTTGTTCGCTATGGCAAACAGGTAATGTCATTTTATGTGTCGTGACGCCACTCACGGTTTGCGGTCAGGGATATGAATGACCACCGCTGCAGGTTTTACGAGCGCCTGGGGCAAATGGGGTCTGCAGCCAGGTGATGTAGCCTCCCGTGAGTGAGACAGGCCCCAGGGGCTCGGGTGAGTAGGATAGCGGGTCCCGGAATAACACAGTCCAAGAGTCTTTCAACTGGTTTTTACTCACTCTGATGTTGTGGTGAGCTGACCTGGGCGTTGCTGTGATTCACCAGGTAAGGCCAGGGTTCCTTTGGGCCAGTCTGAGTGTAACCTGTTAGCTCGCCTTCCTAGCACTCTGTGTTTGGATAACCCCCTGGCGGGAAGTACCATGGGGGTCTATCCAGGGAGTCGCTACTGCCTTTTCTCCCCTGTGTTCGGCCCGTTTGCCAGCAGCGTGGACCAAGTGAGATGGCTTCAGGCTCTGTCCCCTTATGGGTCCTTGCGTTACTGCTGAGGCTCGGACTCTGTAAGGTTAGTGAGGTACTTGTAGTTCCCCTCACTGGAAGATTTAGCAGGTCATTACATTGGAGTCTACTCTAGGGACCTGTATCCCATACGTGCCTAGTCACCAGGAGCTCCATACTCAACTACTAGGTGACCGTTCTTCCCCGCTAATGGCTACTACCCCGTGCAGGGTCTGACTAGTGGCCGCACGCGTATCTATCTCGCGACCGCCGCTTACCACCACCATACTGGCTCTCATCCCTACTTTCCTGACAACCTCTGCACTCTCTAGCTCCCAGCCCCTCCACTTCACCCCTTGACAAGTTTTGAAGGCCAGACTCCTCCGGAGACTGCCCAAGGGTCCCATCTAATGGTGTGGGAGAACTGTTTGCTATGTGTCTGTGCGTACACACTTCGTTCTGGCCCTTAGGATTACTTGGAAGTACTGTCCCAGCATGGATGCAGTACTCAGTGGAGCCTGACCGGGTCAAGGGCGCCACACTATCAGTGAGTGACAGCTTTTTGTGTATAAGTGTGCATACAGATAGAGCTGTCAATCAGTGACAGGTGCACTTACTGGACTGAAAATCCCAGAAAAATAAGAGGATCAAATAATAAAACACAGGTTATACTGGATATTTTCTCGCAAACTATACATAAATGTACTCTGTTCCTCCTGCTCTATAACATGATGTCTGCAGATTGGACTATATTTTCATATTGACAGATTCCCACTAAGGTCCCCATATGCATTGCATTATCATCAGTCAAACCAACTGATTATGACAAGCTTGATTGACAGTTTAATATGCATAGGGGCTTCCTAAATCTCCACCAACAGATGATAGGGTAGATAAGGATTAGTGATGAGTAGTTAATGGCAGCTGTGATTTGTAAGCTGCCAATAATCCCTAGATTAGTAGTGGGAGGCATCTATGAGACCCCCCATTACTAATCCTGTAAATAAAAAGATATGAAACACAAACACCAAAAAATCACTTATTTTAAATAAAATACACACACCATCTTTCACCACCTTATTAGCCCTCAAAACGCCCTTGAAGATCCAACATAAACCATACCAGGTCCCATGACGATCCCAGTACTGCTACATCTGGAACCTGGAAATAGAGGAAACATGTCCCTAAGTAATTTTTTTTATTTTATTTTTACACTTTACACAGGCAGACAGACAACTACTGTGAGAGCAACCAATCAGAGATGCCGGCACACCGACAGTCTGACTGCAGCCAATCACAGACGCTGTCACAGGTGGTGGGCAGGAAAAGCAGTGAATACACTTGAAGAATAATGAGTGGACCTGGAAGCAGTGTTACTGCCATGCCATGGTGACTGGTAAGTATGTCCTGCTTTAACCATTTGTCTTCCTTTTTTACAGTGATTTCCCTGGCCAATCACAGCCATGCCAATACTTGGCATGGCGGCAATGGCTCTGTAAGGGCCACAGCCTAAAAGTTTGCTGTTTGGCTGCTCTGCAATCTTTTAACAAGCTTTATTTGGCTGACAAACTCTACAGGAAGCGGACAGTCCAAAGTTTGTGTTCGGTATTCAGCACCGAACACAAGGTATTCGTTACGTACATCAAACTTTATAGTTTGGGTTCGCTCATCCCTAATAAGGATCCATCAAGTCCAATTTCAGACCCAATCCTTTTGCTTTCTGTGTGATAACCTGCTATAAGAGGAGTCTTGCTGTAGTTGCCTCATAAAGAACACAGGAGCTCTCGGCAGATGGAGTGCTACTACAATTACTGTAAAAAGAGCAAAAAGTGATGATGAGTATAAATGCATCATTAATACAAGTGTACTTAGGCTTTGTGCCTTAGGGCAGCATGAACTGTCAACATGACTGTCGTCTATTACAGAAAACAGAGCTCATACTGTACAGGAAAATGCACATCTTAAGTCAGGTTGGGTTGGATAACCGTATGTTTGTGCAGTGCGAGCACAATTATGATATGCAAGCTGTGGCAAATAAAAAATGTTATTTTTTTTATTAGCTATGATTTGCAAAGGACCTGATTTATTTTAAAAACGTATATAGTTTAATTTTTAGCACAGAACCCAAAGAGAGATTGCAAAACACAGAGATACAAAGAACTGCAAAAACAGGATGCCTACATCATACACCTACATCATTTGATTCTTACACTTGTTACATCGTTTACCAATCAGATTAATTTATTTTATATTTTGATAGATAAAACTTTTTAAAATGCAGTAATACCACTTTTTTAATGGGGCAAAAGGGGGGTCATTTTAACTTTTTTATTTTTTTATCTTTTTTTCCATATTTTTAAAAACATTTTTTTCACTTCTTAATTCATTTATTAGCTTGAACCTGTGATCATCCTATTGCTTGTACTTTACTTAGCAGTGCATTAGCACTGCTATGTATAGTGAAAATCATAGTCTCTTATGAATACTAGCTAAACTATGGCTTTCGCAGAAGAACTGTCATCACAAGCAGGGGGGTCTTCAGCAAACCCCCAGCTGTTATGGTAACCCATCAGCACCCTGAGATCACGTCATGGAACCTTCAATTGGTGTATAATGATGTGTCCCCCTGCTATCACTCAATAAATGCCACTGTTAGAGATTAACAGTGGAATTTAACAGGTTACAACCCACCTAAAGCTTTTAGAGGCAGAAGATGGCTAAGTAATACAGCCATCATTTGCTGGAAAACATGCAAGCTCGGCATGTGAACCTTCATCAAAGTCAAAGGCATGACATATGATGTATATGTACATCATATGTTGTGAATGGGTTAAGCAGTGCACAAGGTTGATTCTTAACACTACCATCCCTGTATTCCTGCGCCAAGCAGTAGAAAAACATCTTTATGAACCTTAATAGGGTTGTTCAGCTAATCTTTATTTTTTTAAAATGTATTGAGGACATGATTTTGAAATATCAAGAACTACAAGTTCAGAGCAAATCTCTCCTTACTTGCAGACAGCACAGTGCTTCTCTTCTCCAAATGGTATCTGATAGGAGGTAGGGTCATGTGACCCATCTTAGCGCCTCCTATAATGAATTCATAGTTTCCCATCTACTTTTTTTAATTGGAGGAAGCTGATGGAAAGGTCCGGTCACATTTCCCGCTCATAAATATCATCCCATCAGCAGTCATTTTGAGAATAGTAGAGTTGTGCAGTCTCAAAGGCTGAACTAACAACTACAGCAGGATAATCTGTAATGCTTATGTATTAGTAAGTAGAGATGAGCAAACTTGAGGTTTGGTTTTCGAGCAAACACTAAATTTAAAAATCAAGGTTCAGGGTTTGGATGCTTTATGTGCGAACAAAACTTACGCAAAGCAAAGCTGTGCTCAGGTCCACTTGGTGCTTAGCTTGTAAGAGCCGCTTGCAGTGTTTGAATGGTGCACATTGGGGGTAACAACAGCGTGATCAAATGAAGGGTGCAACAAATAAATAGTTTGAAAGTTTGGGCCTGGCCACCCTCCCTCGGAAGTGATCTGCTTATGGCTGGCTGTATGTGGGCAGAGACTCAAACTGCCAATCAGTGACTTGATCCTGGGGTTTAGGTCAAGCTTGAATCTGTGGATCTAGGCTCTTTTGCTGCAAACCAAGCCTCGACGAAAAAGCTCATATCTATTAGTAAGTGCTGTTAAATCTTATCCGGAACACATTTGTTAAACTAAAAATAAAACGAAAAACGTCTTTAAAGGGATAAAGGGTGTAAGGAAAAGTTTAAAAGCAATTTATTTTTCAGTATGAAATTTACTGAATATATCTCCTATGTACACATTTTTTCCCATTCTCATAGTGTACCAATTTGTTATTTGGCATTTAACTTTAAATACTGTTGGGAAACATGCATTCATCTCCTTTACTAATCTACCTGGTCTATTCTTTAAAGGTCAACACTCAAAGTTTTTTATTCTATTTAGTTATTTCAAAAAGATTTTAAGATTAGATTTTATTTTTTTAGCTTTTCATCTTTTAGTTTCTAGCTTTCCTGACCTTATTTCTATATTGTTGCTTTCCTTGCATCTTTAATGTATTATATCTTTACTTCTAGAAGTAATAGCAAAATGGGTATGTTTGTGTATTGATTGAAAATTAAAGGTTCATTTTTGCCACATTTATTTAGTTTTCCTTTCAACTGTATTGACTCTATAAGTTGTGAATATTGAGATACGTTTCAGAATTCAATCAAAATGCCTTTATATTGTTACTTTTTCGGGCATTTTCAAGTTTATATTCTTTAAAGAAATGTTCACATTATAGTTTCCTAAGATTTGTGTATGATTATGCTTTTATTTGCTGCCCTAGTATCTACCCGGTGAAGTTGATTTAATTAAAGGGTTGTCCTTTTTCAGGAAATTATGTTACTTGAGTGTAGTTTGTTATAAAAAAGTGTAAAAAATACATTTACGAAATTTAAAAAAAAAAATATTAGTGATCAATATAGCTGTTACGAAGCGGCGCCGCCATAGCAGCAAGCAGCCTGCTGCGGTTCCTGTTGCGCCCAGGCGCCGGCTGCCGTTCTTGGCCGTGCCTCGGGTCGTCCAGTTGGCTGGTCCTTCCACCACGTCGAAGTGTGGAGAGGCGGCTAGTGCGCATGCGTGCACCGATTTACCCCAGCCAGAGTCTAAGTCTGGTGTTTTGCCTAGTGAGCATGCTCAGCCTGATTGTGTTATGTCTGAGACTAAGTCCTCAGTTCAGGCTACTGAACATGCTCCCACAATTAACCCTAACAGCCTCTTTGCACGGGTACTTGGACTTCGTGCTGTGTCTAAGTTCTGGGATGTGCCTACTGAGCATGCTCAAACTGATAGTCTGCTTTCTGAGCCTGTTGCTCAGGCTACTGAGCATGCTCAGGCACTTAGTACATCAGAGGCTAGGTCCGGTAAGGACCTCACTGAGCATGTCCGTGAGGTGGCAGGCCCTGATAGGGCAGAGGGTGTCAGGTGTCCTGATGACGTGGCAACTCCGGACTGGCTCGCAGAGGCCCGCCCCTATGATCTGGCACCTCACCATTGGTCGTCAGACGATGACTGGTGAAGTGTTTGGGGCATGGCTGCCATGAGGTCATCAATGACGTGGCGGTTCCGGATAGGTCGCATGTGACGTCATTGATGACATGGCACTCTGCTATTGGACCTTGGTGGTTCCACCCTAGGTTTGGGGTGGGCCCAGGTTATAATAGGGGCTGGAGACAACATGGAGGTGCGCAGTCTTCATTTAGTGTTCATGGTGGCATAAACCTTGTTGGAAACAGTAGGTAGGGCTAGGCGAATGGTGCCTGTCACGCCAAGATTCGTGGCTCAGCACATGAGGATCAGGCGCTGTGCTTCCTTGCTACCATTCCTGTTGTGCTATAGCAGTCCAGTGGCGTTAACTGGGCTGCGGCTGCTGTGTCATCTGTCCGGTTGTGCCTCCTACGCACACGGACAGCATAAATGCTGCGTCACCTGTCCGAGAATGCCCTCTATGCACACGGACAACGCACCTGTTGCGCCACCTGTCTGGTTGTGCCTCCTACGCGCACGAACAGCGCACCCCAGAACACCTGTGAAGTTAACAGGGTGTTCCTGGATTGGGTGTGTGAACCCTATTATCCTCCTCGGCTTCCCAGTCAATGCTACTGGTGTGACTACCTGGTCTGACGTGTCCTTTACACACGTGGCCAGTCGATTGGTGGCCAGAAACGCTAATCGGAAGACCGCTCGACCTGACGTGTCTTACACATGTGGCCGACAGGGCGCTGTCGCAGTGGTCTTCTCGGTCAACGCTAACTGGTCACCATCCGGCCTGACGTGTTCCCTACACACGTGGTCGGAGTAGTGTCCGCTCCACCGAAACGTTAACTGGGTTGTCGTCCGTTCTGACGTATCCCTACACATATGACCGTGTCCCTGGGTTATCTCAGAGCCGTCCAGCTCCATAGTCTCCGCCTAACCCACAGGGTGACAGCAGCTCCATTGCCATCTGGAGCACGGTGGGCCCCGACTGGCGATTGGGATATATACCCCCTGGTCCTAATCTGCCGGTCCCCCCGTAACAATAGCTTCCCTTCTTTTCAATAACATTAATAAAACTTCCATCCATGGGGTGTGTGAGTTTTTTAATTTCTTGATAATTAATTTTTGTGGCAGCACAAACCACTGCCTCCCAGACACTGTTCAGAGCAGTTACCTGTTTATCTTCATTGTCAATCTCCCATTTAAAAAGGGCCCAAAGTACAACAGGATTTAGTTAAGGTGAGGAAGGGGCCATGTCAATATTTCTTTCATCATTAAGGCCTGTACTGGCTGCAAAGCAGTGGAGTACTTCAATGTACAATATGTCATGGAGCATTGTCTTGCATAAACATCATGGTTTTCTTGAAAGATGAAGACTTTTTCCTCATAGAATCATAGAATGGTAGAGTTAGAAGCAACCTCAAGGTCTATCGGGTCCAACCCCCTGCGAGTGAAGGCTTTCCTAAATCATCCCAGCTATATGTTTATCCAGCTTCTGCTTGAAGATTTCCATTCCTGTACCACTGCTTGAAGAAAGTGTCCTCTAAAAACTGGCAGTAGGTTTTTGATTTGATCTTCAACCTGAAAAGATCAAACTACAGTAATTAATTTTTAATAATACCAGCCCATAGCAGAACCCCACCTCCACCTTGCTAGTGTCTGAGACGAAGTGGAGGTATATGCCCATTACTGAGCTAACAATCTTATCAGTCCATAAAACCTTTGAAAAATCTATCTTCAGATATCTCTTGGCCCAGCCTTAACATTTCAACATATGTGTTACGTTCAGTGGTGATCGGGTTTCAACTTACTACCAAGGGATTATACCATGTTCTTGGTGGCCCTTGCTATGTAGGGATTGTATATAATTATTTTCATATGTTGCCATCTTCCTCCTGTTGTTATGTGCTGCCCCCTATGTATTACTATTTGCTATTACATTAGCTCTAATTTTATTTATTATCGGTAAATATCTATTTATTTGTGTATTGGCTCAATGCGTAATATACATACTAAGATTCAATTCTGCCTACAGGTTCATGTCGCCAATTTTCAAAATTGTGGTTATGTGTGGACTAGCTTCTCATTCGCTTTTCTTAAGTATTTGTTGCTTTTCTTCTGCTGCTTATTATAGCGCAGAATTTATTATTAAGGTTCCGCAAATTATATGGTGATATATGTAAATCCCATAGTGCTTTTTCTAAGATGAGGAAATTAACATGAGGTGCAATTTTGAAATCTGCAATGTTTCAATTTCTCTTGCAATAAATATGAGGTTTTTTTTCCAGATTTTACTCATAGACTTGAATGAGGAGAGGAAAATCTGCAGCTAAAAAAGGTATAAAAACAGAAATGCAATGAAAACATATGCAGAATGCACATGAATTTTTCAATCAAGTTATACCAGAGCTAAAGGAACAGCAAGTTTCCAAATCAAAGTAGTTTTATTTAAAACATGAGACAAAAACTGATGGTTAAAAAATGAGAATAAAAAAAATGCAAAAAATGCAAGTAACCTACTTTAGCTAATCAGTGTAGCGAATATGCAGCCACATAGGACATGCATTAAACATATATCTTACAGAAAAAGATAAAGCCTTACCAAACCAACTTAGATTACAATGTGCTAGCAGAATTCAGCAGACTCCATGATAAAAGCGGTGGAAGCACAGGTATAAAATAGTTATGGAAACAGCCACTCACAAAACCTACCAACTCATGGAGAGGATGGCTACCTAGTGATACAAACTCAGACCTATGAGGCTTGCATAGGGCGCCAGTCACACAGGTACATGTAGTGCACAGTATGTGACTTAGTTTATTGATGATGCCCATACTAATAGATCAGGCGGGCTGCCCAGCACAATATAAGTGCACCTGACAGGACAGAAACCCCAATTCACCCAACCAACACTAAAGGGCCAGGCTGTATCCTGCATAAAATATGTACACTAAAAACAGGAAGAAATGATGTATAAAATACATGAGGTATTGGTCCATATTTTGGCCAAAATAAGCAAGCTTTCCACCCACGTCAAGGTTCAACATACTTGAGTCCCTACATTAAATTAAAAAAATGGTTCCTGTAGGACATACATTCAAAGAATTCTCAAAGAAAAAGATACAGCTGCCCCCCACTTTATCATTGGGGTCTGCTGCATTATGCTTGTGCATTGATAGTCTTATTTAGTTTGGTATGGTTGTATCTTTTTCTGTGAGAATTTTTTTTAAAGAATTAAAGAATCTCCAGCATCAAAAACCCATCAAATGCTTATCATGGGAACTTAGCCTTACAGAAATATACATTGTTAGGATTCGGGACACTGCGCTGCTTGCCAGGAAAAATCATTGCTACATCATACCAACTTACTTTTGACAATTGACAACAAATTGTCAATTTGTAGGAATAGTTGGGAAAAGTCTTTTTCTGTTCTTGCATGGCTGTGCCACAGTGTAAAAATCAAGCTCCATAAAGTCATAGTTGGGTGAGGTTGGTAAGGAAGAGCTTGACTGGTCCACACATAGCCCTCACCTCAACCCCAATGAAGACTATTGGGATTACTTAGAATGGGGATTGTGAGCCGGGCTTTCTTGTCCAACATCAATGTCAGAAGATCTTACTAATGCTTTTCTTGATGACTGGGCAAAAATGACCACAGACACCTTCGAACTCTTGTAGAAAGACTTCCCGGAGGATATTTTTTTCTTATAAACTCAACACATTTGATGATAGATTGTTAATCACATAAAGTTGATCATTATTTCAAATTGTAAAAATATAGAAAATGTTCTTTATTGTGGGAAAACCACTTTAATCTCACCATTCATTACCGAGGCTTGAGATTTGTTGGGACTGGAGTTACTCCTTTGCATTACTTATTATTAGAGATGAGCGAACCGGTCGCGGTTCGGCTCGAGGTCGGTTCGCCGAACGGAGGTCCCGTTCGAGTTCGGTTCGTCGAACGTTCGACGAACCGAACTCGAACCGATAGGCTATAATGGGAGGCAATAACAAACACATAAAAATGCATTATAAATGTACACATACAGTTAATAAACATTGCCATAACACTTACCGGTCCCCGCGATCCCTCCTGCACTCTGTCTCCTGCCGCTATTCCATCCGATGATCGCTGAATCCTCCCGGTGACCGGCACTGCCAGCAGTGATGCAGGACCTATCGGGACGTCAAAATAGCCATGTGACCAGTCACGTGGCTATTATCTCATTGGCTACAGACTGGTCACATGACTATGACGCGTTATGTAGGACCTGCGAGTGCATCTCTCCGGTACACGGTGCACATTTGTGTATCGCCATGTACCGGCGACATGCTGTAGCACACGATCGACTCCCCGTTCCGTTAGGGACCGGCTGACACAGCCGGTCATTAACGGAGATCACCGTTGCCATAGCAACGCAGTTAGCGGTGACGTCACCGCTAACCGCGGCTCCGGGAATCACATGATCGGAGCCCTGTTGCTATGGTAACGCGTCTGTCACCGCCAGCAGCCAGCAGCACTGATCTCTCACTCCGTGAAGGCTGCAAGCTGCTTTCCGCACGGGAAGCAGCGTCTTCCCCCATTCAGCAGTGATGGAGCAGAGCTGCATTTGTTGAACGAGAAAGACAGAAGACCATGGATCGTGGAGGGCTGACAGGGGGTAATAAAGATGGAGTCTCTAATGTGTCTGTGTATTTATTTCTATTAAAGTATTTTTTCTCTGTGTGGTGTCTTTTTTTTAACCCTTTATTGGAGATTCTTAATGGCTGGGTCAAACGTGCCTGACATTAAGAATCTCTGGCTTAATACTAGCTAGTAAAACAAAGCCAGTATTAACTCATGATTACCCAACAAGCCACCCAGCTTCAGGGCTGTTGGAAGAGTTGGATACAGCGCCAGATGATGGCGCTTCTATGAAAGCGCCATTTTTTGGGGCGGCTGCGGACTGCAATTTGCAGCAGAGGCGCCCCGAAACCTCGGGCTAACCTGTGCTGCGGATTCCAATCCCCAGCTGCCTAGTTGTACCCGGCTGGACACAAAAATGGAGCGAAGCTCACGTCGTTTTTTTTTTAATTATTTCATGAAATAAGTGAAATAATTAAAAAAAACGGGCTTCCCTATATTTTTGGTTCCCAGCCGGGTACAAATAGGCAACTTGGGGTTGGAGGCAGCCCGTGGCTGCCTGCTGTACCTGGAAGCATACAAAAATATGGCGAAGCCCACGTCATTTTTTTGGTGGGCAAAAAACTTCTGCATACAGTCCTGGATGGAGTATGCTGAGCCTTGTAGTTCTGCAGCTGCTGTCTGCTCTTCTCCATACAGACAGACGACAGCTGCAGAACTACAAGGCTCAGCATACTCCATCCAGGACTGTATGCAGAAGTTTTTTGCCCCCTGAAAAAATTATGTGGGCTTTGCCATATTTTTGTATGCTAGCCAGGTACAGCAGGCAGGTACGGCTGCCCCCAACCCCCAGTTGCCTATTTGTACCCGGCTGGGAACCAAAAATAAAGGGAAGCCTTTTTTTTTATTATTTCATGAATTTCATGAAATAATTAGAAAACAAATGACGTAGGCTTTGCCCCATTTTTGTGTCTAGCCAGGTACAACTGGGCAGCTGGGGATTGGAATCCACAGCACAGGTTGGCCTGAGCTTTCTGGGCCCCACTGCTGCGAATTGCAGTCTGCAGCCGCCTCAGAAAATGGCACTTTCATAGAAGCGCCATCTTCTGGCGCTGTATCCAACTCTTCCAGCACCTGCCTGCTATACCTGGCTAGCATACAAAAATATGGCGAAGCTCACATCCTTTTTTTGTAGTTTTTTGGCAAAAAAAATAAAAAATGCTTCCCTGGATTTTCCATTGCCAGTGAAGGTAACACCAAGCAGTGGGGGTTAGCAGCCAGTAGCTGCTTGGATTACCCTTAGCTAGCAATACAAAAAATGCAGCGGGAGCCATATATATTTTTTTTTAATTATTTATTTAAATAACTAAAAACAAAATGGGCTTCCCTGTATTTTGATTGCTGGACATCACAGTGCTGTAAAAATAAATCTTTAAAAAAAATGACGTAGCGCTCCGCGGTATTTTTGATTCTCAGCGCAGATAAAGCAGACAGCTATGGGTTGCCACCCCCATCTGCCTGCCGTTACCTTGGTTGGCAATCAAAATACAGGGAAGCCCATTAATTTTTTCTATTTAAAAAATAGTTAAAAAAAAATGACGTTGGGTCCCCCCATTTTTGATAGCCAGCTAGGGTAAAGCAGACGGCTGTAGCCTGAAAACCACAGCTGGCAGCTTTACCGTGGTTGGGGATCCAATGTGGAGGTCCCCCCAGGCTCTTTTTTTTATAATTATTTTATAAATGTTAATAATTACACAAAAAAAGTAGGGTCCCCCCCAAATTGGATCACCAGCCAAGGTAAAGCGGACAGCTGTGGTCTGATATTCTCAGGGTGGGAAGGTCCATAGTTATTGGACCTTCACAGCCTAAAAATAGCAGGCCGCAGGCACCCCAGACGTGGCGCATCCAGTAGATGCGCCAATCCTGGCGCTTCACCCCAGCTCATCCCGTGCCCTGGTGCAGTGGCAAACGGGGTAATAAATCGGGTTGATACCAGCTGTAAGGTCACCTGACATCAAGTCCAGCAGTTTGTGATGTCATGGCGTCTATTAGATACCCAACATCATAAACTGTCAGTACTAACAAAAAAAAATCGACAAAAGAAATTTATTTGAAAAAACAGTCCCCAAAACATTCCCTCTTTCACCAATTTATTGTAAGAAAAAAAATAAAGGGGTCCCACGACGACTCTGGACTGTCTAGAATATGGGGGGGAGACACTCAGGGAACGTATCCCCCATTTTCTAGGAGTGCTGTCACGCTCCCCGGCTCCCCTGCCATGCTCCCCGGCTCCTTTGCCAGGCGTCCCCCGCTCCACGGCCTCCATGCTCCCTCACCTGCGTCCTCCTGGCAACCTGGTCCCCGGTCCCGGCGCCCATCTGCGATGCTGAGCGCTCCTGCCTCCTGTGCACCGCTCCCTGCTCTGGTTTCTGGCACCCGGGCCTCGCGCATGCGCATTAGGGTGCTTGCGCGGTCATTGACCCTCTCTTAAAGGGCCAGCGTCCTCCAACAGGATATTGAAGATTCAGGTGCAGGGTATATAGTGGTTCCTTTCCAAGTGGGCGGGGCCTGTTCTTCGTGTTTGCTAAGCTAGGAGTCAGGTCTCCCTGTGCCATTATCTCGTACTTACCTATCTCTCTTGTAGATCCGCTCCTGTCTCGCCAACCGGTCCTGACGGTTCCAGAACCCCGAACGGACTGTCTGCCATCTTCTCAGTTCCTACCGTCTCCGATCCCTGGATCCGTGTGGTGACCGACCTCCCCGTTCCGCTGGTTTCGGACCCTGCCTGACATCATCTCGGCCTCCGAACCTGCGCTCCGTCACCCGGACTACCTTCAGAGACTCCGTGGTCCCACAGACTTCTACACCCACTCCTCTGAACGGACTGTCCTGCTACCCGTAGTGCATCGGCTACCGGGCACCTTGCCCTCGGTGGGGTGCTCAGTCCAGTGGATCCACCTCCTGGGCCAACCCGTCATCCTGGTCCTAACAAGTGCAGACCCTTCATGTGAGGAGTGTGGGTGCAATGAATCTGCACTCACTCTCCCCGGGTCCACAGCAGCAGAGTCCATGTCGTAATGGTTGCTACCAAAGCTGCAATGCCCTGCTCATGAGGTAAGGGCATGCCTAATCAGGAGAACTACTCTACATTTCCAAATATTGGTATTTGCTGATATTATTGCTATTCCACCTACTATATATTGGGGATAGGATCTTGGAGATTGAATAGCCCTTTAAGTCCAGTTATCCAGCTGAATGAATACTTAACAACAGAGCTCGCTATTTAGATGTGTTTTCTTGTGGCGTATAACGGACTCTCATGTTTGGTAGTCATTCAGCAGGGCAACTATAAAAGCAAATCCCTCCATTTGGAAATGTAGTATAGCTCTCCTGATCAATTATGTTCCTTACCTCATGAGCAGGGCATTGCAGTAATAATAATAATTTATTCATTTATATAGCATTATTAATTCCATAGCGCTGTATGTCTTTGGAGTGTGGGAGGAAACCGGAGTAAACCCACGCAAACACGGGGAGAACATACAAACTCCTTGCAGATGGTGTCCTTGGTGAGAATTGAACCCAGGACCTCAGCACTGCAAGACTGCAGTGCTAACCACTGAGCCACCGTGCCGCCCATTTAGCTTACAGATGCATAACCACCACTCACTGTGTCTGAACACAGGAAGCTGAGCTGACAGCCGCTCTGTGCATGCGGCAGTGTCTATTGTGAAGGAGAGGGCCGCGGGAGATCAACGCTGCACAGGTACCGTGGGACACCGGGGAACACCGGTGGGGTTATAGGGGGTGACCTGGCAGGGCCTGGGGAGGAGTTTTCTGTCGTATGTGTCATGGCACATGCGACAGAAATCAGAGGAGTAGGGTGAATGCGGCCGGCGCGCTGCTGTGCGCACGGCCATCTTGGATTTCTGGGAGGGCATCAGGGGGGGCACTTTGGCGACACCGGG
Organism: Anomaloglossus baeobatrachus; assembly: GCF_048569485.1. NCBI lineage: Eukaryota > Metazoa > Chordata > Amphibia > Anura > Aromobatidae > Anomaloglossus > Anomaloglossus baeobatrachus. Next base: position 536,899,922 of record NC_134356.1, on the reverse strand, counting down.
GGACCGGAGGGGACTGGGGAGGAGATTTATCATGTTTGTTCATGCCAGATGGGAGATAAATAATTTTTTACCGGCGCTGTCATTTACTGTAACGTGATCATCGGTGTACGGTGTATACCTGTGATCATGTGAGCGGGGACCAGAAAAACCGTCCTGAATCATGATCTCCAGGGTCTCAGCTAGCCCTGAAACCCCGGAGATTTTCTGATGCTGGGGGGCGCTATTCACTTATTTCTGCCTGCTGTTTATAAACGGCAGATCAGAATAAGGCTACATTAACACGACCGATCCATTTTTGCGGTCTGCAAAAAACAGTCCGTTTTTTTTCACGGGTGCATCCGTGTGGCATCCGTTTCCGTTCCGTAGACGGTCCGTATGTCATCTGTTTGTCATCCGTGTGCCTTCCGTTTTTTTTGTGTACTGCAAAAAAACTGAAGGAGGGTAAATGCATAAATTTACCCAGGATCCATAGCTTCATCCTACATGAGGCGGTCACATGTTCACTTCAGTGCCATTTTCTACTGCTTTTCACAGCGTAGAGCGCTCTGGTGATTTTCTTGTGCTTGTGCACTTCATATCAGTCTTTTCTGTCATTATAATGGCAGAAAGACACATCATGTCCCACTCTCCTGCATTTTGTAATTTTGCACCCTTTGGTGCCTTTCATGTGGCACTAAGGGGTGCTTAGCTTTGTATTTAGCCAAAAAAATTAAAAAAAAACATGACGTAGGGTTCCCCCTAGTTTTGTAGCCAGCTAGGGTAAAGCATACGGCTGCAGCCTGCAGACCACAGCTGGCAACCTCACCTTGGCTGGTAATCCAAAACTGAGGGCACCCCACGCTGTTATTTTAAATTAAATAAATAATTTAAAAAAAAAACACGTAGGGGTCCCCCCAAAATTGGATCACCAGCCAAGGTAAAGCAGACAGCTGGGGTCTGATATTCTCAGACTAGGGAGGTCCATGGTTATTGGACTCTCCCCAGCCTAAAAATGGCAGGCCGCAGCCGCCCCAGAAGTGGCGCATCCATTAGATGCGCCAATCCTGGTGCTTCGCCCCAGCTCATCCCGCGCCCTGGTGCGACGGCAAACGGGGTAATATATGGGGTTAATACCGGATGTGTAATGTCGCCTGGCATCAAGCCCTGGGGTTGGTGAGGTCAGGCATCTATCAGATACCCGACATCACCAACCCAGTCAGTAATGAAAAAAAAATGGACGACAAACACATTTTTATTTGAAAAAACACTCCCCAAAACATTCCCTCTTTAACCAATTTATTAGAAAGAAAAACAAATCCAGGTCTGGTGTAATCCAAGGGGTTGCCATGACGATCCACACTGTCCCAGTCAATGAAGAGCAGAATGTTGCCCATTGGCTGGGAGAGCAATGCAGTGACTTGAGCTAACATCAATGGGTCAGCCCAGGTCACTGCAGGGCATGACAAGTGCTGCTGTCAGCGAGGTACATTACCTGCGCTGATCTCCAGCACACTGACAGCACCTGTCACTGAGTTCAATGACCGCCGCCTTCACAGCCAAGTATCGCGAGAGGCCCGTGACATCACCGCTAGTCAGTCTCGGGTCGGAAGCGAGAGAAGGTGATGTGACAAGCGGCGGCCATGGAGGACAGTGACAGCGCTGAGGTCGGGATGGCGGGACTTCATCACCGCAGGTAAGCCGAGCGGGACCATGTGTGCAGAGTGTGTGTGCAGAGTGTGTGTGTGTGTGTGTACATGTGTACATGCCGCGGGCAGGAGGGGGCGGAGCGAGCTGAGAGGGGAAGTGTGGGCTTCCTGCACGTAACTAGGATAAACATCGGGTTACTAACCAAAGCGCTTTGGTTGGATACCCAATGTTTATCTTGGTTACCAGCTTCTGGCAGGCTGCCAACGATGGCTCCTGCACACTGTAGCTGTAAAAAGCCCTGCTTTTTGCTGCTAGAACCGTTCTCGAACGTATCTAGAACTATCGAATTTTAGCAAAAAAGCTCGAGTTCTAGTTCGATCTAGAACAGCCCCAAAATCACTCAAACCGCGAACTGGAGAACCACGAACCGCGCTCAACTCTACTTATTATGGTCCCTCGAAAGACGTATTTGGCACATGAGGCATAAAAATATTAATACTTCATGTTGTAGCTGTAACGCAGACAGACGGCATTTTTCAGTTTACACAGGAGGAAAATTGGGCCTTGGCGTATATTTGCATTAACATCTACAGAGATCGTCGGGTTATTGCTGTTTTAGCTTTGTCATTCTGCACGGATTTTCTGTATTATTTGTTCAGCATGAAAGGGTATCACATGCCTTCAGTAAGAGGAGTTTTCATAAGATAAACTGCTTATTAGTTCTGCAGATTGCAGAGATATGTTTTGTCATATATGAAAGATTACTGCAGGTTAGTGATTACTGTCAGTAAAAATCACATTTATTCATCATAGCATTGGAGCAGCCAGTGTGCATACACTATGAGCTCATAACACAAGAGCAATATTAGTCAATATCTTTTATGGTGATGTACATCTTACCACCCCTGGTTTGTACATAAGAGCTGGGGAAGTACCAACCATTAAAGCATAAATAAAATATGGATCTACTTAATAAAGAACGCTTATGCATTATAGTAATGATATATGAAAATTGATACTGAACAGCTAAAAAATCAGATAGCAAGTGAAAAGCAAAGTGACAGCACACTCACTACTGGTGAGGCCGTATACAAAAGCAATATGCTTTACATTGACATTTTCTACTCAAAATGAATCATAATGTATTAAAGCATATCAATAAAGTTAAGTATAAAAATATTTGATTTTTCAATACATGGCATTATCATTCATTTGCAGTATAGCAGTATTGTTTACTAGTATGGCAGTATGATACAGTCATTTTAGAGCGGCAATATTTAGTGATGGAGTGGCGTCGTTATTTAGTACCTGTATGGTATCATTATTTGGACAGTTTTAGAGAAGAGTAAATCAAGTTAAATTCAAATTATTGAGATTGTCTCAAATTCAGCAAAGAAATTTAATTTACTCTAAAATAAAAAAAAAAATCAGATTGCAAAAATTCTAGCAAATATAATTCACTTCTATCGATTTAAGAATCAACTTTTTTTTAGGAATATATGTGACACCCTGGCAAAACCAGGTAGTCATAGTTAGACCCCCACACTACACCGTTCCCTCACTAGGAAACACACAGCCAACCAGAAAACCTAGTCACCCCCCCTTAGGGAAAGATAGACACACCAGTGGGCGTGACCAGGTGGTTGGGACACGCCCACCCAGGTTTCTAGACACCATCAGTAAAGCTTTGAAGTTCAGTTTGGAGAGGAGTGTGGGTTGGAGCTCAGTGTAGCTCCAGCAGGAAAGTTGAAGTTGAATGGTACCAGGGTAGGAGCCCTGGTGCCACTAGCTAGGAGGCAGACGGTGGTCTCAGTCAGCAGAAGACGGGAAGATGACTCAGCAGAACCGAGGTGGACCAGGACAGGGTTGTAGCGCGCTGGTACCGACACAGGGAACCGACCCGGAAACCGTAGCACAAAGGGGGGTACGTGGACCCTGAATCCAGGACCAGAAACAAGTGGAACTGGTTAATTAACCAATTAAGGCCAGGACTAGAGGTCCTGTCCCACCCAAAGTCCTTCATAGAAGACAACAGCCCACCGATTAGGGATAAGAGGTCACCGCCAGGGCCCATAGATCCCACGGGCCAGCGTCTGCAGGCACAGATCCTTAGGCCACATTCAGCCGGGAGCGGACTCCTGAGTTTCACACTAGGAAAGTCCACTTTACACAAAGCAGTGCAGGAAAACGATAGAGACCACAAGCCGGGTGGGGGACCTGAATGCAACCAGCCGCGGCACCGGCCACGATCACCTTGGTTTACCAGAGACTTGTGTGTTTTACTAACAGTGAGTACACCAGCACCCCCCTGCAGTCGCCATCCCCGGAACGGGGGCGGCACATATACTCTTAAATATAGATTAGTGTCTGCGATGGGTCAAATATTGGGGATATAGCTAATGCTGAACATACATATAAGCTTACAAATTCATAATCCATTCACTATACAGTGTATAGCAGGGCTTCTCAAACATTTTCTACTAGCCTCATCAGACAGACCAAGATCCACAGGCTTCCACAAAGACTCACAGACCTAAGTGGTGCCTGGACCTCACGATTTCTTGTGAAAATCTACACTAAAATAGAGAAACCGCCCAAATTTTCATTCTTTTGACTCCTAAACACAATGTAACATAACAATAAGTATTAGGTGCGTGCCCACAATAGTATTTACAGCGTTTTGGATGCAGTATGCTTCAGCTGCGTCCAAAATGCTGCGTTGTACAGGAAAAGCATAGTGGATAGATTTCTAGAAATCCTGTGCCCACTATGCTTCTTTTTTCAACAGCGAACACTAACCTGAGGTGCGTCTTTCCAGACCGCAGCATGTCAATTGTTTCCTGCGGAATTGCATGCGTCCTCCATAGGGAGAACACAAGCAGGAAACCACAGTGCACTAAACCCTGATCGTGGGTACAAGCATCTGCAGTCTCCTGAGGAGGAGATGCGTGGCCCCGCAGGTCAGGACTCGCTGTATCCTGAACGCAGCGAGTCCTACTCATGGGTGCATACCTTTCGAAGGAAAAATCCAGGTGACACGCGCTCCCTCAAAGATAAAATGTGAAAGAATCACCAATTAGAATAACATTTTTTACTAAAACCACAATGCATTTTAGCCCTATTCAGCCTTCGTTAGGTACAGTCAGGGCCAGAAATATTTGGACAGTGACACAAGTTTTGTTATTTTAGCTGTTTACAAAAACATGTTCAGAAATACAATTATATATATAATATGGGCTGAAAGTGCACACTCTCAGCTGCAATATGAGAGTTTTCACATCCAAATCGGAGAAAGGGTTTAGGAATCATAGTTCTGTAATGCATAGCCTCCTCTTTTTCAAGGGACCAAAAGTAATTGGACAAGGGACTCTAAGGGCTGCAATTAACTCTGAAGGCGTCTCCCTCGTTAACCTGTAATCAATGAAGTAGTTAAAAGGTCTGGGGTTGATTACAGGTGTGTGGTTTTGCATTTGGAAGCTGTTGCTGTGACCAGACAACATGCGGTCTAAGGAACTCTCAATTGAGGTGAAGCAGAACATCCTGAGGCTGAAAAAAAAGAAAAAATCCATCAGAGAGATAGCAGACATGCTTGGAGTAGCAAAATCAACAGTCGGGTACATTCTGAGAAAAAAGGAATTGACTGGTGAGCTTGGGAACTCAAAAAGGCCTGGGCGTCCACGGATGACAACAGTGGTGGATGATCGCCGCATACTTTTTTTGGTGAAGAAGAACCCGTTCACAACATCAACTGAAGACCAGAACACTCTCAGTGAAGTAGGTGTATCTGTGTCTAAGTCAACAGTAAAGAGAAGACTCCATGAAAGTAAATACAAAGGGTTCACATCTAGATGCAAACCATTCATCAATTCCAAAAATAGACAGGCCAGAGTTAAATTTGCTGAAAAACACCTCATGAAGCCAGCTCAGTTCTGGAAAAGTATTCTATGGACAGATGAGACCAAGATCAACCTGTACCAGAATGATGGGAAGAAAAAAGTTTGAAGAAGAAAGGGAAGGGCACATGATCCAAGGCACACCACATCCTCTGTAAAACATGATGGAGGCAACGTGATGGCATGGGCATGCATGGCTTTCAATGGCACTGGGTCACTTGTGTTTATTGATGACATAACAGCAGACAAGAGTAGCCGGGTGAATTCTGAAGTGTACCGGCATATACTTTCAGCCCAGATTCAGCCAAATGCCGCAAAGTTGATCGGACGGTGCTTCGAGGTACAGATGGAGAATGACCCCAAGCATACAGCCAAAGCTACCCAGGAGTTCATGAGTGCTAAAAAGTGGAACATTCTGCAATGGCCAAGTCAATCACCAGATCTTAACCCAATTGAGCATGCATTTCACTTGCTCAAATCCAGACTTAAGACGGAAAGACCCACAAACAAGCAAGACCTGAAGGCTGCGGCTGTAAAGGCCTGGCAAAGCATTAAGAAGGAGGAAACCCAGCGTTTGGTGATGTCCATGGGTTCCAGACTTAAGGCAGTGATTGCCTCCAAAGGATTTGCAACAAAATATTGAAAATAAAAATATTTTGTTTGGGTTTGGTTTATTTTTCCAATTACTTTTGACCTCCTAAAATGTGGAGTGTTTGTAAAGAAATGTGTACAATTCCTACAATTTCTATCAGATATTTTTGTTCAAACCTTCAAATTAAACGTTACAATCTGCACTTGAATTCTGTTGTAGAGGTTTCATTTCAAATCCAATGTGGTGGCATGCAGAGCCCAACTCGCGAAAATTGTGTCACTGTCCAAATATTTCTGGACCTAACTGTATCTATCAGATACCTGAGGAAGGCTGGATACCAACAAAACACATTGTGGTTTAATTAAAAAAATATATATATTTTATTTTATACTGGTATGTCCTTAGCCGTGTCTGTCCTGTTACTGTGGGTACCCAAGGCGAACCCGCTGTAATCCCAATCAGATCAGCAGACATTTGAGGCTAACAGACGAGGGTGGATCTCCGATCCACTAACACTTTTTAACCCCTTAAATCACGCTGTGAAACTCTGACAGTTTGTTTTCTTGCACTGTGGTGGGGGATCACGTCATTCCACGCCACCATCGGCAGCACCATGATGTGATCACGAAGTGCCTATAGGTTGGCAGGGCAGCACAGGGTCCGATGTTAACCCTTGTAGTTGCCATGACTCACTTCCTGTGAATGCCGGCAGAGTGCTGACCAGAGTGATGCTGAAGCATTGCTCTGACCACCACAAGTGATTGGACTGTGCAGTCATAAAGTCCCCTAGGGGATAAAGTCCTCTAGGGGGACTAGTAAAAACAGTATAAAAACTAAAAAAGTTTTAAAAAATTGAAAGAAAAAAAAAACCCCTAACAGTTCAAATCACCCCCTTTTTTCCCCATTGAAAATACAACAATAGTAATAGTAATAATAATAATAATAATAATAATAATAATAATAATAAAATACACATATTTGTTATCGCCAAGTTCAGAAATGCCCAAGCTATCCAACTATAAAATCAATAAATCTGAACAGTACACGGCTTAGCAAGCAAAAAATTCCAAACACCAAAAATTCAGTTTTTTGGTCACCACAACTTCGCATTAAAATGCAATAACAGGCGATCAAAATATCACATCTACGCAAAGATGCTATAGTTAAAAGTGCCACCTCAAAACGCAAAAAAATAAGCCATCACTGCCTCCCAAATCCCAAAAAATGACAACGGTACGGGTCTCAGAAAATTGTGACAAAGACACTATTTTTTTTGCAAACGTTTGACATTTTTTCCACCACCTAAATAAAAGTAAAACTATACATGTTTATCATTCACGAGCTTGTATTGACCTGGGGACTCAATACCAGGACAGTTTTTCAAAATAGTGAATATGGTAAATAAAAAAAAGCAAAAGCAATTTGGCAATTTCAATTTTTTTACAATTTCACCGTACTTGAAATTGTTTTCCCGTTTTCCAGTACATTATGGGGCAGAATTAATGGTGTCGTTCAAAACTACAACTTGACCCACAAAAATCAAGCTTTCATATAGCTATATTGATGAAAAAAAAAAGTTATGGCTCTTTGAAGAAGTGGAGAAAAAAACAAAAAAAATTAAAAAAAGGAACATTGCCCGGGGATGAAGGGGGTAATTGGTGATTCTTTAAACTTCTGGGAGCGCCAATCACCTGGATTTTCATTTCTAATCACGCTCTGCCTGATCTCTTTGATTTGCCTCTCATGTGTGTATATGCTGTTGTGCCCAGCTTACACTACCCAACCAGGTGAGACGCTTTTCTTTTAATGAGCATTTCATTAAATATAATACAATCAAAAAGCTCTACTATTTCTCTCATTTTCACTCACAGAAAACTTTTGTCTTTTGCTGTTTTCCTAAGAGAAATCCATTTCATATATTAAAGAAAGTATGAGATGAGTCAATTGAGATGTTAATTTAAATATTCCTTTTTGCCATTGAATGGACCCTGCAGAAAATAATCAGGTTTGAAAACTGCCTCCTTTTCTGCACCTCGTCCACAACTAACTGTTCATATCCCTGAAGAAGCAAGTGAGAAAAAAGTAAAACACACATTGAAGTGCATTTGGAGGGCATCATACAGTGGTAGGTAATATTAGCTCCAATCTTTCTATATATTTTGTTTGACTTTGTAATGATTCATTTTGGCAATTGGGCTATTAAAGGGAACCTGTCATGTGCAATTTGCACCCAGAACCACGAGCAGTTCTGGATAGATATTGCTAATCTCTGCCTAACTGTCCCTATATACACTAGCATAGATAAAGAGATCTTTAGAAAAAATATTTCTAAAGATCCCATGTGATATGTCAAAGAGGCCAGCGAATAGTCGCAAGGGCATAACTTCCACTGGCTAGTCAGCCCCCTTGGCATGTTAGTATGCCCCTGTGGGTGTGCTAATATGCTAATGAATGTGCAGCGTCAGAGGATGGTTGCACTCACCTCTCTTCTGCCATCCAATCTGAGTCCTGGATTTTGGCTAAGGCTATGTGCGCACGTGTGCGTATTACATGCAGTTACGCTGCGCTTTGTAGCGCAGCGTAACTGCATGCATCCTGCGTCCCCTGCATAATCTATGGAGATTGTGCAGGGGCCGTGCGCACGTGGTGTCTTAGAGCGCAGTGCTTCGGCTGCTGCCCGAAGCGCGCGTTCTAAGAAGTGACATGTCACTTCTTCCGTGCGCTTTGCCAGCAGCCCCTGCTCTGTCTATGGCAGGAGCTGCATGCAGAGCGCACGTTCTCTGCCGGCACCATGCGCTTCAGAACGGAGCTTTTCAGCTGCGCTCTGAAGCGCACCTTTTAGGTGCGGTGCGGAGCGCAAACGTGCGCACATAGCCTTAGTGCGCATGATCCTGGACTTTCGGTCATTCACACTATGAAGCCGGGTGTACAAGTCTTGGTTTCAAACCCCTGTAGTGCGCATGACCAAAAGTCCGGGATCATGTGTACTGAGCCGAAATCCAGGACTCAGTTGCGATGGCAACAGAGAAGTGAGTATGACCATCCTCTGACATTGCATATTCATTAGCATATTAGCACACTCACATGGGGCATGCTTATATGCTAAGGGGGCCAACTAGCCAGGGGAAGTAACACCCTCATGACTAGTTGCTGGCCTCATTAGCATATCACATGGGATCTTTAAAAATACTTTATCTAAAGCTCTCTTTATCTATACTACTAGATACAGGGATGTCTTGGCAGGGATTAGGAATATGCACCCAGAACTGCTCGGGGTTCTATATGCACCTGACAGGTTCACTGTAAGCCTAAGGCCAGTGTCACATGGCACGATCTATCGTGCGATTGCACGAGCGATCGTACTCGCCCCCGTTGTTTGTGCGTCACGGGCAATTAGTTGCCCATGGTGCACAAAGTCGTTAAACCCCCGTCACACGTACTTACCTCCCGGACGACGTTGCTGTGGGCGGCGAACATCCACTTCATGAAGGGGGAGGGACGTTCAGCGTCACTGCGACGTCACACAGCGGCCGGCCAATAGAAGTGGAGGGGCGGAGATGAGCGGGATGTAACATCCCGCCCACCTCCTACCTTCCGCATTGCCGGTGGGACGCAGGTAAGCTGGGTGCATCGTTCCCGGGGTGTCACACGGAGCAATGTGTGCTGCCTCGGGAACGATGAACAACCGGCGCGCAGAAGGAGGAACGCTTTTATGAAAAAGAGCGACGTGTCAACGAGCAACGATAAGGTGAGAATCTTTGCTCGTTAACTGTCGCTCGTAGCTGTCACACGCTACGATATGTCAAATGATGATGGATGTGCGTCAGTAACGATTAGAGTTGAGCGCGGTTCGTGGTTCGTGGTTCTCCAGTTCTAGGCTCGAGTGATTTTGGGGCCTGTTCTAGATCGAACTAGAACTCGAGCTTTTTGCAAAAGCTCGATAGTTCTAGAAACGTTCGAGAACGGTTCTAGCAGCAAAAAAACAGCTAAATCCTAGCTTGGTTTCTGCTGTAATAGTGTAAGTCACTCTGTGAATCACACTATTATGACATTTCAGTGTATAGTGTGCGTGAACAGCGCCTTCAGATCACTGCTGTTTCTATAATGGCGATCGCCATTTTTTTTTTTTTTTTTCTTGTCTTCCTTCCCTAAGCGCGCTCGTCTTGTGGGGCGGGCCAGCATGTCAGCCAATCCCAGACACACACACAGCTAAGTGGACTTTGAGCCAGAGAAGCAACGGCATGTGTGATAGGATGTCCATGTCACATGTCCCTGCATTATAAAACCGGACATTTTCCTCCAGGACGCCATTATCTGCCTTCTGCGTCTTTAGTGTCAGACATCACTGTCGCAGCTCCGTCCTCCTGAGTCCTATCGCCGATACAGCTGTATGCGCTGCATACACAGCGTTAGACAGCTTAGGGAGAGCACTTTATAGCAGTCCTTTTAAGGGCTCAAACCGGCAGGGTCAGAGTTAAGGTGACAGGTCCTGAAAACAGCGCCAGCGTCTGTGTAGCCAAGGTCAGGGATTTCCTCCCTGCATTTCCCTATTAGGAGGGATAGAAAGGCAGGCTTCCATTCCTCTACCCAGAGCCCCAAAATCCTGGCACTGTACCCTCGTGTCCTCTGCATACTCCAACTCATTATAACTAAGCCATTATACTAGCAAACACTCAGTGTACCTAGTGGCATCCTATCTGTGGCTATTGGACTTTGCTATAGTCCCACTAGTGCAAAGACATTTGCAGAGCGCGTCTGCCTGCATTGCACACTCCAACTCATGATAACTAAGCCATTATACTAGCAAACACTCAATGTACCTAGTGGCATCCTATACGTGGCTATTGGACTTTGCTATAGTCCCACTAGTGCAAAGACATTTGCAGAGCGCATCTGCCTGCGTTGCACACTCCAACTCATTATAACTAAGCCATTATACTAGCAAACACTCAGTGTACCTAGTGGCATCCTATCTGTGGCTATTGGACTTTGCTATAGTCCCACTAGTGCAAAGACATTTGCAGAGCGCATCTGCCTGCGTTGCACACTCCAACTCATTATAACTAAGCCATTATACTAGCAAACACTCAGTGTACCTAGTGGCATCCTATCTGTGGCTATTGGACTTTGCTATAGTCCCACTAGTGCAAAGACATTTGCAGAGCGCATCTGCCTGCGTTGCACACTCCAACTCATTATAACTAAGCCATTATACTAGCAAACACTCAGTGTACCTAGTGGCATCCTATACGTGGCTATTGGACTTTGCTATAGTCCCACTAGTGCAAAGACATTTGCAGAGCGCATCTGCCTGCGTTGCACACTCCAACTCATTATAACTAAGCCATTATACTAGCAAACACTCAGTGTACCTAGTGGCATCCTATACGTGGCTATTGGACTTTGCTATAGTCCCACTAGTGCAAAGACATTTGCAGAGCGCATCTGCCTGCGTTGCACACTCCAACTCATTATAACTAAGCCATTATACTAGCAAACACTCAGTGTACCTAGTGGCATCCTATACGTGGCTATTGGACTTTGCTATAGTCCCACTAGTGCAAAGACATTTGCAGAGCGCATCTGCCTGCGTTGCACACTCCAACTCATTATAACTAAGCCATTATACTAGCAAACACTCAGTGTACCTAGTGGCATCCTATACGTGGCTATTGGACTTTGCTATAGTCCCACTAGTGCAAAGACATTTGCAGAGCGCATCTGCCTGCGTTGCACACTCCAACTCATTATAACTAAACCATTATACTAGCAAACACTCAGTGTACCTAGTGGCATCCTATACGTGGCTATTGGACTTTGCTATAGTCCCACTAGTGCAAAGACATTTGCAGAGCGCATCTGCCTGCGTTGCACACTCCAACTCATTATAACTAAGCCATTATACTAGCAAACACTCAGTGTACCTAGTGGCATCCTATCTGTGGCTATTGGACTTTGCTATAGTCCCACTAGTGCAAAGACATTTGCAGAGCGCATCTGCCTGCGTTGCACACTCCAACTCATTATAACTAAGGCATTATACTAGCAAACACTCAGTGTACCTAGTGGCATCCTATCTGTGGCTATTGGACTTTGCTATAGTCCCACTAGTGCAAAGACATTTGCAGAGCGCATCTGCCTGCGTTGCACACTCCAACTCATTATAACTAAGCCATTATACTAGCATTTTTTGCTGCCAGTTTAAGGGCCGTAGTTGCATTGTCAGGGATATTTATTCTTTATTATTCTGCTGTTAATAAAGCTAGACCACCACTGCAATCTTCACCACCTCTCAATTTTTACTACCACATTTTCAGTCCACAATCTTGTCGCAATCAACATGAGTGGCAAAATGACAGATGCTGGTGGAAAGGGGAAGAGGCGTGGTGGAAAAGGCAAAAAAGGTTTTGTCTGTGGGGAAGGTGGCAAAGCTCCATTATCATATGCTGAAGATAGACCATCTACCAGCAAAAGTAAGATGTCTACTACTTACCGTGGACAATCCGATGTGCTCCCTTTTTTACGGACACGAACAACAGGAAGAAAGGTAGATGATGGGCAAAAAAGGAAAATGCTTGAATGGATCTCAAGTGGTCCAACAAGTGCCCTCTCAGCCACTTCAAGTACCGCATCCAAAAAACACCAGTCCTCTGAGTTGTCATCCCAATCACACTTGATTTCTCCCAGCTCTGAAGTCTCCATCAGCCCTGCACAGTATGGTGGAACTGAGATGGCTGAGTCTGCAGAGCTGTTCAGTCACACTATAGCCTGGGAATCAGAGGTCTGCTCCCAAGCTACAGTGAGTACAGAACAGGAAATGGTCTGCAGTGATGCCCAGAACCTTTGTGACTCTGATTCAGGCCATGAGGACCAAGTTTCTGAGCATAATGTTGACCCTTTGTCACAAACTGTAACACCTGTGGTTATAGACAATGAGGAACATACTGATGAAGATGAGACGCAGATACCCGATTGGGATGACAACTTAAATATTCGGTCAGGGCAAGAAGAGGCTCGGTCTGAGGGGGAGGGGAGTGCAAACACAACAATTGATGATGAAGTTCTAGATCCCACCTACTGTCAACCCCCAGTCAGGCACTCGAGGAGGTCAACAGAGGCGGTGGAGGAGGATGCAACCGACGACGAAGTTACCTTGTGCCTTCCTGGACAGAGTCGGAGCACTGGTAGCACGTCTACAACTGCATCCTCAGCCACCACTCTGCCTATGAGCATTATTCGGGGTGGATCAACAGTAGAGTTGAGCGCGGTTCGTGGTTCGTGGTTCTCCAGTTCGCGGCTCGAGTGATTTTGGGGCATGTTCTAGATCGAACTAGAACTCGAGCTTTTTGCAAAAGCTCGGTAGTTCTAGAAACGTTCGAGAACGGTTCTAGCAGCCAAAAAACAGCTAAATCATAGCTTGGTTTCTGCTGTAATAGTGTAAGTCACTCTGTGAATCAAACTATTATCACATTTCAGTGTATAGTGTGCGTGAACAGCGCCTTCAGATCACTGCTGTTTCTATAATGGCGATCGCCATTTTTTTTTTTTTTTTTTCTTGTCTTCCTTCCCTAAGCGCGCGCGTCTTGTGGGGCGGGCCAGCATGTCAGCCAATCCCAGACACACACACAGCTAAGTGGACTTTGAGCCAGAGAAGCAACGGCATGTGTGATAGGATCTGCATGTCACATGTCCCTGCATTATAAAACCGGACATTTTCTTCACGGACGCCATTATCTGCCTTCTGCGTCTTTGGTGTCAGACATCACTGTCGCAGCTCCGTCTTCCTGAGTCCTATAGCCGATACAGCTGTATGCGCTGCATACACAGCGTTAGACAGCTTAGGGAGAGCACTTTATAGCAGTCCTTTTAAGGGCTCCAACCGGCAGGGTCAGAGAGCCATAGGTGACAGGTCCTGCAAACAGCAACAGCGTCTGTGTAGCCCAGGTCAGGGATTTCCTACCTGCATTTCACCATTAGGAGGGAATAGAAAGGCAGTCTTCCATTCCTCTACCCAGAGCACCACAATCCTGCCACTGTACCCTCTTGTCCTCTGCACACTCCAACTGATAACTAAGCCATTATACTAGCAAACACTCAGTGTACCTAGTGGCATCCTATACGTGGCTATTGGACTTTGCTATAGTCCCACTAGTGCAAAGACATTTGCAGAGCGCGTCTGCCTGCGTTGCACACTACAACTCATTCTAACCAAGCCATTATACTAGCAAACACTCAGTGTACCTAGTGGCATCCTATACGTGGCTATTGGACTTTGCTATAGTCCCACTAGTGCAAAGACATTTGCAGAGCGCGTCTGCCTGCGTTGCACACTACAACTCATTCTAACCAAGCCATTATACTAGCAAACACTCAGTGTACCTAGTGGCATCCTATACGTGGCTATTGGACTTTGCTATAGTCCCACTAGTGCAAAGACATTTGCAGAGCGCGTCTGCCTGCGTTGCACACTACAACTCATTCTAACCAAGCCATTATACTAGCAAACACTCAGTGTACCTAGTGGCATCCTATACGTGGCTATTGGACTTTGCTATAGTCCCACTAGTGCAAAGACATTTGCAGAGCGCGTCTGCCTGCGTTGCACACTACAACTCATTCTAACCAAGCCATTATACTAGCAAACACTCAGTGTACCTAGTGGCATCCTATACGTGGCTATTGGACTTTGCTATAGTCCCACTAGTGCAAAGACATTTGCAGAGCGCGTCTGCCTGCGTTGCACACTACAACTCATTCTAACCAAGCCATTATACTAGCAAACACTCAGTGTACCTAGTGGCATCCTATACGTGGCTATTGGACTTTGCTATAGTCCCACTAGTGCAAAGACATTTGCAGAGCGCGTCTGCCTGCGTTGCACACTACAACTCATTCTAACCAAGCCATTATACTAGCAAACACTCAGTGTACCTAGTGGCATCCTATACGTGGCTATTGGACTTTGCTATAGTCCCACTAGTGCAAAGACATTTGCAGAGCGCGTCTGCCTGCGTTGCACACTACAACTCATTCTAACCAAGCCATTATACTAGCAAACACTCAGTGTACCTAGTGGCATCCTATACGTGGCTATTGGACTTTGCTATAGTCCCACTAGTGCAAAGACATTTGCAGAGCGCGTCTGCCTGCGTTGCACACTACAACTCATTCTAACCAAGCCATTATACTAGCAAACACTCAGTGTACCTAGTGGCATCCTATACGTGGCTATTGGACTTTGCTATAGTCCCACTAGTGCAAAGACATTTGCAGAGCGCGTCTGCCTGCGTTGCACACTACAACTCATTCTAACCAAGCCATTATACTAGCAAACACTCAGTGTACCTAGTGGCATCCTATACGTGGCTATTGGACTTTGCTATAGTCCCACTAGTGCAAAGACATTTGCAGAGCGCGTCTGCCTGCGTTGCACACTACAACTCATTCTAACCAAGCCATTATACTAGCAAACACTCAGTGTACCTAGTGGCATCCTATACGTGGCTATTGGACTTTGCTATAGTCCCACTAGTGCAAAGACATTTGCAGAGCGCGTCTGCCTGCGTTGCACACTACAACTCATTCTAACCAAGCCATTATACTAGCAAACACTCAGTGTACCTAGTGGCATCCTATACGTGGCTATTGGACTTTGCTATAGTCCCACTAGTGCAAAGACATTTGCAGAGCGCGTCTGCCTGCGTTGCACACTACAACTCATTCTAACCAAGCCATTATACTAGCAAACACTCAGTGTACCTAGTGGCATCCTATACGTGGCTATTGGACTTTGCTATAGTCCCACTAGTGCAAAGACATTTGCAGAGCGCGTCTGCCTGCGTTGCACACTACAACTCATTCTAACCAAGCCATTATACTAGCAAACACTCAGTGTACCTAGTGGCATCCTATACGTGGCTATTGGACTTTGCTATAGTCCCACTAGTGCAAAGACATTTGCAGAGCGCGTCTGCCTGCGTTGCACACTACAACTCATTCTAACCAAGCCATTATACTAGCAAACACTCAGTGTACCTAGTGGCATCCTATACGTGGCTATTGGACTTTGCTATAGTCCCACTAGTGCAAAGACATTTGCAGAGCGCGTCTGCCTGCGTTGCACACTACAACTCATTCTAACCAAGCCATTATACTAGCAAACACTCAGTGTACCTAGTGGCATCCTATACGTGGCTATTGGACTTTGCTATAGTCCCACTAGTGCAAAGACATTTGCAGAGCGCGTCTGCCTGCGTTGCACACTACAACTCATTCTAACCAAGCCATTATACTAGCAAACACTCAGTGTACCTAGTGGCATCCTATACGTGGCTATTGGACTTTGCTATAGTCCCACTAGTGCAAAGACATTTGCAGAGCGCGTCTGCCTGCGTTGCACACTACAACTCATTCTAACCAAGCCATTATACTAGCAAACACTCAGTGTACCTAGTGGCATCCTATACGTGGCTATTGGACTTTGCTATAGTCCCACTAGTGCAAAGACATTTGCAGAGCGCGTCTGCCTGCGTTGCACACTACAACTCATTCTAACCAAGCCATTATACTAGCAAACACTCAGTGTACCTAGTGGCATCCTATACGTGGCTATTGGACTTTGCTATAGTCCCACTAGTGCAAAGACATTTGCAGAGCGCGTCTGCCTGCGTTGCACACTACAACTCATTCTAACCAAGCCATTATACTAGCAAACACTCAGTGTACCTAGTGGCATCCTATACGTGGCTATTGGACTTTGCTATAGTCCCACTAGTGCAAAGACATTTGCAGAGCGCGTCTGCCTGCGTTGCACACTACAACTCATTCTAACCAAGCCATTATACTAGCAAACACTCAGTGTACCTAGTGGCATCCTATACGTGGCTATTGGACTTTGCTATAGTCCCACTAGTGCAAAGACATTTGCAGAGCGCGTCTGCCTGCGTTGCACACTACAACTCATTCTAACCAAGCCATTATACTAGCAAACACTCAGTGTACCTAGTGGCATCCTATACGTGGCTATTGGACTTTGCTATAGTCCCACTAGTGCAAAGACATTTGCAGAGCGCGTCTGCCTGCGTTGCACACTACAACTCATTCTAACCAAGCCATTATACTAGCAAACACTCAGTGTACCTAGTGGCATCCTATACGTGGCTATTGGACTTTGCTATAGTCCCACTAGTGCAAAGACATTTGCAGAGCGCGTCTGCCTGCGTTGCACACTACAACTCATTCTAACCAAGCCATTATACTAGCAAACACTCAGTGTACCTAGTGGCATCCTATACGTGGCTATTGGACTTTGCTATAGTCCCACTAGTGCAAAGACATTTGCAGAGCGCGTCTGCCTGCGTTGCACACTACAACTCATTCTAACCAAGCCATTATACTAGCAAACACTCAGTGTACCTAGTGGCATCCTATACGTGGCTATTGGACTTTGCTATAGTCCCACTAGTGCAAAGACATTTGCAGAGCGCGTCTGCCTGCGTTGCACACTACAACTCATTCTAACCAAGCCATTATACTAGCAAACACTCAGTGTACCTAGTGGCATCCTATACGTGGCTATTGGACTTTGCTATAGTCCCACTAGTGCAAAGACATTTGCAGAGCGCGTCTGCCTGCGTTGCACACTACAACTCATTCTAACCAAGCCATTATACTAGCAAACACTCAGTGTACCTAGTGGCATCCTATACGTGGCTATTGGACTTTGCTATAGTCCCACTAGTGCAAAGACATTTGCAGAGCGCGTCTGCCTGCGTTGCACACTACAACTCATTCTAACCAAGCCATTATACTAGCAAACACTCAGTGTACCTAGTGGCATCCTATACGTGGCTATTGGACTTTGCTATAGTCCCACTAGTGCAAAGACATTTGCAGAGCGCGTCTGCCTGCGTTGCACACTACAACTCATTCTAACCAAGCCATTATACTAGCAAACACTCAGTGTACCTAGTGGCATCCTATACGTGGCTATTGGACTTTGCTATAGTCCCACTAGTGCAAAGACATTTGCAGAGCGCGTCTGCCTGCGTTGCACACTACAACTCATTCTAACCAAGCCATTATACTAGCAAACACTCAGTGTACCTAGTGGCATCCTATACGTGGCTATTGGACTTTGCTATAGTCCCACTAGTGCAAAGACATTTGCAGCACGTCTGCCTGCGTTGCACACTCCAACTAATTATAACTAAGTTGCATTGTCAGGGATATTTATTCTTTATTATTCTGCTGTTAATAAAGCTAGACCACCACTGCAATCTTCACCACCTCTCAATTTTTACTACCACATTTTCAGTCCACAATCTTGTCGCAATCAACATGAGTGGCAAAATGACAGATGCTGGTGGAAAGGGGAAGAGGCGTGGTGGAAAAGGCAAAAAAGGTTTTGTCCGTGGGGAAGGTGGCAAAGCTCCATTATCATCTGCTGAAGATAGACCATCTACCAGCAAAAGTAAGATGTCTACTACTTACCGTGGACAATCCGATGTGCTCCCTTTTTTACGGACACGAACAACAGGAAGAAAGGTAGATGATGGGCAAAAAAGGAAAATGCTTGAATGGATCTCAAGTGGTCCAACAAGTGCCCTCTCAGCCACTTCAAGTACCGCATCCAAAAAACACCAGTCCTCTGAGTTGTCATCCCAATCACACTTGATTTCTCCCAGCTCTGAAGTCTCCATCAGCCCTGCACAGTATGGTGGAACTGAGATGGCTGAGTCTGCAGAGCTGTTCAGTCACACTATAGCCTGGGAATCAGAGGTCTGCTCCCAAGCTACAGTGAGTACAGAACAGGAAATGGTCTGCAGTGATGCCCAGAACCTTTGTGACTCAGATTCAGGCCGTGAGGACCAAGTTTCTGAGCATAATGTTGACCCTTTGTCACAAACTGTAACACCTGTGGTTATAGACAATGAGGAACATACTGATGAAGATGAGACGCAGATACCCGATTGGGATGACAACTTAAATATTCCGTCAGGGCAAGAAGAGGCTCGGTCTGAGGGGGAGGGGAGTGCAAACACAACAATTGATGATGACGTTCTAGATCCCACCTACTGTCAACCCCCAGTCAGGCACTCGAGGAGGTCAACAGAGGCGGTGGAGGAGGATGCAACCGACGACGAAGTTACCTTGCGCCTTCCTGGACAGAGTCGGAGCACTGGTAGCACGTCTACAACTGCATCCTCAGCCACCACTCTGCCTATGAGCATTATTCGGGGTGGATCAACAGGTCGCATGGCCTCTAAGCCTTGCCTAGCCTGGTCCTTTTTTCACATCGAAAAAGATCGCCCAACTCATGTGATATGTAACATTTGTCATGATTCTCTTAGTAGAGGTCAAAAGCTCAGCAGTTTGACAACTTCTTCCATGAATCGTCACATGAATAAATATCATAAGTCCCGGTGGGAAGCTCACCGTGCTGCAATGCGGCCTAGCGGAGCGAACCATCCACCGCCCGCCCCTTCCACTGCATCCGCGCGCTCTTCATCTTCTAGGACTGTGGGGACAGCTGCCACACCTGTTTTTCCACGCAAAACTTCCACCACTGTAACCGCAACAGGCAGTTTGCTTGTAAGGTCGTCAGTTGGTTTGGAAGGGGAAACAAGTGAGTGTGTACAGCTCTCTCAGACATCGATAGCACCAACGTTGGATGAAGGCAACATCATGTCTCCGCCTGCACTTTCCTCACAAACCTGCATTTTTCCAGGGACACCCTACTCAACACCGTCTACACACAGCAGCCAGATCTCTGTCCCTCAGATGTGGTCAAATAAAAGGCCACTTCCTCCGACCCATGACAAAGCTAAGAGGTTGACTCTATCCCTCTGTAAGCTGTTGGCTACCGAAATGCTGCCTTTCCGCCTAGTGGACACACAGGATTTTAGAGACCTTATGTCTGTCGCTGTGCCCCAGTACCAGATGCCTAGTCGCCACTACTTCTCTAAGAAAGGTGTGCCCGCGCTACACCAGCATGTCGCACACAACATCACCGCTTCCTTGAGAAACTCTGTGTGTGAACGGGTGCATTTCACCACCGATACTTGGACCAGTAAGCATGGACAGGGACGTTACATGTCGCTGACTGGGCACTGGGTAACTATGGTGATAGATGGTGAAGGGTCTGCTGCACAAGTCTTGCCGTCCCCACGACTTGTGTGTCAATCCTCTGTCTGTCCAAGTTCCGCCACTGCTTCTGCATCCTCCACCTCATCTGGGTCCTCCACCTCCGCCCCAAGCCTGCCTGGTCAGGCCACCAGCGTTCTCACTGCGCAGAAGGAATCACGCACCCCTCATTACTATGCTGGCAGCAGAGCGCAACGGCATCAGGCGGTCTTTAGCTTGACATGTCTTGGTAATAAGAGTCACACAGCTGAGGAGTTGTGGTCAGCTTTGCGGTCCGAGTTTAATAAATGGTTGTCTCCACTCAAACTGCAGCCTGGTAAGGCCGTGTGCGACAATGCTGCAAACCTGGGTGCGGCACTTCGCCTGGGCAAGGTGACACACGTACCTTGTATGGCTCACGTGTTGAACCTTGTCGTGCAGCAATTTTTAACACACTATCCCGGCCTAGATGGCCTTCTGAACAGGGCACGAAAACTGTCAGCTCACTTCCGCCGTTCAAGCGCCGCAGCAGAGCGACTTGCATCGCTCCAGAAGTCTTTCGGCCTGCCGGTTCATCGCCTGAAATGCGATGTGGCGACACGCTGGAATTCAACTCTCCACATGTTACAGCGACTGTGGCAGCACCGCAGAGCCCTGGTGCAATACGTCATGACGTATAGCCTGGGCCAACGAGATGCAGAGGTGGGGCAGATCACCCTGATGGAGTGGTCTCAGATCAAGGACCTATGCACCCTTCTGCACAGTTTCGACATGGCGACGAATATGTTTAGCGCTGACAATGCCATTATCAGCATGACGATTCCAGTCATTTACATGCTGGAGCACACGCTAAACACTATTCGGAGTCAGGGGGTGGGACAACATGAAGGGGAGGAACTACAGGAGGATTCATATGCGCAAGGGACAACAACATCACGAAGGTCCAGACGTTCATCATCACCAACGCAGCAGGCATGGGACCATGGGGGACAGGGATCGACAAGGGCGCATAGTAGCAGGCGAAATGTTGAGCAAGGTGCAGGAGAACATGAAGAAATGGAGGACGAACTGTCCATGGACATGGAAGACTCAGCGGATGAGGGAGACCTTGGTCAAATTTCAGTTGAAAGAGGTTGGGGTCAGATGTCAGAGGAAGAAAGAACGGGTAGCACCTCTATGCCACAAACACAGCATGGACTTGGTCCGCATGGCTGCGCAAGACACATGAGTGCCTTTTTGTTGCACTACCTCCAACATGACAGTCGTATTGTCAAAATTAGAAGTGATGATGACTACTGGATTGCCACACTATTAGATCCCCGGTACAAGTCCAAATTTTGTGACATAATTCCAGCCATAGAAAGGGACGCACGTATGCAGGAGTATCAGCAGAAGCTGTTACTAGATCTTAGCTCGGCTTTTCCACCAAACAACCGTGCAGGTGCAGGGAGTGAATCTCCCAGTTGTAACTTGACAAACATGGGACGGTCTCGTCATCTTCAACAGTCTACCCGTACCAGTAGGACCTTTTCTGGTGCCGGTAACAGCAATTTTATGGAATCTTTTCATAATTTTTTTAGACCCTCTTTTGCAAGGCCACCAGAGACAACAAGTCTGACACATAGTCAACGGCTGGAGAGGATGATACAGGAGTATCTCCAAATGAACATCGATGCCATGACTGTGCAACTGGAGCCTTGCTCCTTTTGGGCTTCAAACCTACAAAAATGGCCAGAGCTCGCAACTTACGCCTTGGAGATTTTGTCGTGTCCAGCTGCCAGCGTTGTCTCTGAACGTGTATTCAGTGCTGCTGGGTGTGTGCTGACAGATAAGCGCACGCGTCTGTCCAGTGACAATGTGGACAGACTGACGTTCATCAAAATGAACAAGTCATGGATCCAGAAGGAATTTACTACCCCTGTGTCATCCTGGGGAGAGTAAATGCTTGTGGATTTGGAATGTGCTTGATGCAAATCAAAACATCCTGTTTGCAACTAGGGCCCAAGTGCTGCCACTGATGGGGTGGGTGTCTGTGTGGCCCAATTTTTGGAAAAAAGGGAGACTCCGCTTGGAGTAACCCTTGCTTGCTGTGTTTTTAAAAGAAGCCAAGATGAACAGAGCTGGGATCAGGAAAGACTTTGCTACCTACCCCGGTGTCATCCTGGGGACGGCTAAGAATAGCGTATTTTTGAATGTGCTTGATGCAAATCAAAACATCCTGTTTGCAACTAGGGCCCAAGTGCTGCCACTGATGGGGTGGGTGTCTGTGTGGCCCAATTTTTGGAAAAAAGGGAGACTCCGCTTGGAGTAACCCTTGCTTGCTGTGTTTTTAAAAGAAGCCAAGATGAACAGAGCTGGGATCAGGAAAGACTTTGCTACCTACCCCGGTGTCATCCTGTGGACGGCTAAGAATAGCGTATTTTTGAATGTGCTTGATGCAAATCAAAACATCCTGTTTGCAACTAGGGCCCAAGTGCTGCCACTGATGGGGTGGGTGTCTGTGTGGCCCAATTTTTGGAAAAAAGGGAGACTCCGCTTGGAGTAACCCTTGCTTGCTGTGTTTTTAAAAGAAGCCAAGATGAACAGAGCTGGGATCAGGAAAGACTTTGCTACCTACCCCGGTGTCATCCTGGGGACGGTTAAGAATAGCGTATTTTTGAATGTGCTTGATGCAAATCTAGCTGTGAAGTGTACAACTGGGGCCCAAGTGCTGCCACTGAAGGGGTGGGTGTGTGTGGGGCCCAATTTTTGGAAAAAAGGGAGACTCCGCTTGGAGTAACCCTTGCTTGCTGTGTTTTTAAAAGAAGCCAAGATGAACAGAGCTGGGATCAGGAAAGACTTTGCTACCTACCCCGGTGTCATCCTGGGGACGGATAAGAATGGCGTATTTTTGAATGTGCTTGATGCAAATCTAGCTGTGAAGTGTACAACTGGGGCACAACTGCTGCCACTGAAGGGGTGGGTGTGTGGGGCCCAATTTTTGGAAAAAAGGGAGACTCCGCTTGGAGTCACCTTGCGGTGTTTTACATGACTTTAGAAGGGCGTGCCATGCCTATATCTGTGTGTCCTCCTCTTTTTCCTTGTCCAGCTGTTTTGTTTTCGCATGAGTACATGTCCTTGTCACTTTCCCATGTGTTTGTGTTGTGTTGTGAGTTGTTTGTCACCTTTTGGACACCTTTGAGGGTGTTTTCTAGGTGTTTTACTGTGTTTGTGATTGCCTGCCATTGTTTCCTATGGGCTCGAGTTCGGTTCGTCGAACGTTCGACGAGCCGAACTCGAGCCAGACCCCCCGTTCGGCGAACCGCCTCGAGCCGAACCGGGACCGGTTCGCTCATCTCTAATCAACAGGTCGCATGGCCTCTAAGCCTTGCCTAGCCTGGTCCTTTTTTTGACATAGAAAAAGATCGCCCAAATGATGTGATCTGTAAACTTTGTCATGATTCTCTTAGTAGAGGTCAAAACCTCAGCAGTTTGACAACTTCTTCCATGAATCGTCACATGAATAAATATCATAGGTCCCGGTGGGAAGCTCACTGTGCTGCAATGCGGCCTAGCAGAGCGAACCATCCACCGCCTGCCCCTTCCAGTGCATCCGCGCGCTCTTCATCTTCTAGGACTGTGGGGACAGCTGTCACACCTATTTTTCCACGCAAAACTTCCACCACTGTAACCGCAACAGGCAGTTTGCTTGGTAGGTCATCAGTTGGTTTGGAAGGGGAAACAAGTGAGTGTGTACAGCTCTCTCAGACATCGATAGCACCAAGGTTGGATGAAGGCAACATCATGTCTCCGCCTGCACTTTCCTCACAAACCTGCATTTTTCCAGGGACACCCTACTCAACACCGTCTACACACAGCAGCCAGATCTCTGTCCCTCAGATGTGGTCAAATAAAAGGCCACTTCCTCCGACCCATGACAAAGCTAAGAGGTTGACTCTATCCCTCTGTAAGCTGTTGGCTACCGAAATGCTGCCTTTCCGCCTAGTGGACACACAGGATTTTAGAGACCTTATGTCTGTCGCTGTGCCCCAGTACCAGATGCCTAGTCGCCACTACTTCTCTAAGAAAGGTGTGCCCGCGCTACACCAGCATGTCGCACACAACATCACCGCTTCCTTGAGAAACTCTGTGTGTGAACAGGTGCATTTCACAACCGATACTTGGACCAGTAAGCATGGACAGGGACGTTACATGTCGCTGACTGGGCACTGGGTAACTATGGTGATAGATGGTGAAGGGTCTGCTGCACAAGTCTTGCCGTCCCCACGACTTGTGTGTCAATCCTCTGTCTGTCCAAGTTCCGCCACTGCTTCTGCATCCTCCACCTCATCTGGGTCCTCCACCTCCGCCCCAAGCCTGCCTGGTCAGGCCACCAGCGTTCTCACTGCGCAGAAGGAATCACGCACGCCTCATTACTATGCTGGGAGCAGAGCGCAACGGCATCAGGCGGTCTTTAGCTTGACATGTCTTGGGAATAAGAGTCACACAGCTGAGGAGTTGTGGTCAGCTCTGCGGTTCGAGTTTAATAAATGGTTGTCTCCACTCAACCTGCAGCCTGGTAAGGCCGTGTGCGACAATGCTGCAAACCTGGGTGCGGCCCTTCGCCTGGGCAAGGTGACACACGTACCTTGTATGGCTCACGTGTTGAACCTTGTCGTCCAGCAATTTTTAACACACTATCCCGGCCTAGATGGCCTTCTGAACAGGGCACGAAAACTGTCTGCTCACTTCCGCCGTTCAAGCGCCGCAGCTGAGCGACTTGCATCGCTCCAGAAGTCTTTCGGCCTGCCGGTTCATCGCCTGAAATGCGATGTGGCGACACGCTGGAATTCAACTCTCCACATGTTACAGCGACTGTGGCAGCACCGCAGAGCCCTGGTGCAATACGTCATGACGTATAGCCTGGGCCAACGAGATGCAGAGGTGGGGCAGATCACCCTGATGGAGTGGTCTCAGATAAAGGACCTATGCACCCTTCTGCACAGTTTCGACATGGCGACGAATATGTTTAGCGCTGACAATGCCATTATCAGCATGACGATTCCAGTCATTTACATGCTGGAGCACACGCTAAACACTATTCGGAGTCAGGGGGTGGGACAACATGAAGGGGAGGAACTACAGGAGGATTCATATGCGCAAGGGACAACAACATCACCAAGGTCCAGACGTTCATCATCACCAACGCAGCAGGCATGGGACCATGGGGGACAGGGATCGACAAGGGCGCATAGTAGCAGGCGAAATGTTGAGCAAGGTGCAGGAGAACATGAAGAAATGGAGGACGAACTGTCCATGGACATGGAAAACTCAGCGGATGAGGGAGACCTTGGTCAAATTTCAGTTGAAAGAGGTTGGGGGGAGATGTCAGAGGAAGAAAGAACGGGTAGCACCTCTATGCCACAAACACAGCGTGGACTTGGTCCGCATGGTTACGCAAGACACATGAGTGCCTTTTTGTTGCACTACCTCCAACATGACAGTCGTATTGTCAAAATTAGAAGTGATGATGACTACTGGATTGCCACACTATTAGATCCCCGGTACAAGTCCAAATTTTGTGACATAATTCCAGCCATAGAAAGGGACGCACGTATGCAGGAGTATCAGCAGAAGCTGTTACTCGATCTTAGCTCGGCTTTTCCACCAAACAACCGTGCAGGTGCAGGGAGGGAATCTCCCAGTTGTAACTTGACAAACATGGGATGGTCTCGTCATCTTCAACAGTCTACCCGTACCAGTAGGACCGTATCTGGTGCTGGTAACAGCAATTTTATGGAATCTTTTCATAATTTTTTTAGACCCTCTTTTGCAAGGCCACCAGAGAACACAAGTCTGACACATAGTCAACGGCTGGAGAGGATGATACAGGAGTATCTCCAAATGAACATC
Source organism: Anomaloglossus baeobatrachus (assembly GCF_048569485.1). Taxonomy (NCBI): domain Eukaryota; kingdom Metazoa; phylum Chordata; class Amphibia; order Anura; family Aromobatidae; genus Anomaloglossus; species Anomaloglossus baeobatrachus. The sequence goes on along the minus strand of NC_134356.1, from coordinate 536,873,795 downwards.
GATGCCATGACTGTGCAACTGGAGCCTTGCTCCTTTTGGGCTTCAAACCTAGAAAAATGGCCAGAGCTCGCAACTTACGCCTTGGAGATTTTGTCGTGTCCAGCTGCCAGCGTTGTCTCTGAACGTGTCTTCAGTGCTGCTGGGTGTGTGCTGACAGATAAGCGCACGCGTCTGTCCAGTGACAATGTGGACAGACTGACGTTCATCAAAATGAACAAGTCATGGATCCACAAGGAATTTACTACCCCTGTGTCATCCTGGGGAGAGTAAATGCTTGTTGATTTGGAATGTGCTTGATGCAAATCAAAACATCCTGTTTGCAACTAGGGCCCAAGTGCTGCCACTGATGGGGTGGGTGTCTGTGTGGCCCAATTTTTGGAAAAAAGGGAGACTCCGCTTGGAGTAACCCTTGCTTGCTGTGTTTTTAAAAGAAGCCAAGATGAACAGAGCTGGGATCAGGAAAGACTTTGCTACCTACCCCGGTGTCAGCCTGGGGACGGTTAATTATGGCGTATTTTTGAATGTGCTTGATGCAAATCAAAACATCCTGTTTGCAACTAGGGCCCAAGTGCTGCCACTGATGGGGTGGGTGTCTGTGTGGCCCAATTTTTGGAAAAAAGGGAGACTCCGCTTGGAGTAACCCTTGCTTGCTGTGTTTTTAAAAGAAGCCAAGATGAACAGAGCTGGGATCAGGAAAGACTTTGTTACCTACCCCGGTGTCATCCTGGGGACGGATAAGAATGGCGTATTTTTGAATGTGCTTGATGCAAATGTAGCTGTGAAGTGTACAACTGGGGCACAACTGCTGCCACTGAAGGGGTGGGTGTGTGTGGGGCCAAATTTTTGGAAAAAAGGGAGACTCCGCTTGGAGTAACCCTTGCTTACATTGTTTTTAAAAGAAGCCAAGATGAACAGAGCTGGGATCAGGAAAGACTTTGCTACCTACCCCGGTGTCATCCTGGGGACGGTTAATTATGGCGTATTTTTGAATGTGCTTGATGCAAATCAAAACATCCTGTTTGCAACTAGGGCCCAAGTGCTGCCACTGATGGGGTGGGTGTCTGTGTGGCCCAATTTTTGGAAAAAAGGGAGACTCCGCTTGGAGTAACCCTTGCTTGCTGTGTTTTTAAAGGAAGCCAAGATGAACAGAGCTGGGATCAGGAAAGACTTTGCTACCTACCCCGGTGTCATCCTGGGGACGGATAAGAATGGCGTATTTTTGAATGTGCTTGATGCAAATGTAGCTGTGAAGTGTACAACTGGGGCACAACTGCTGCCACTGAAGGGGTGGGTGTGTGTGGGGCCCAATTTTTGGAAAAAAGGGAGACTCCGCTTGGAGTAACCCTTGCTTACATTGTTTTTAAAAGAAACCAAGATGAACAGAGCTGGGATCAGGAAAGACTTTGCTACCTACCCCGGTGTCATCCTGGGGACGGTTAATTATGGCGTATTTTTGAATGTGCTTGATGCAAATCAAAACATCCTGTTTGCAACTAGGGCCCAAGTGCTGCCACTGATGGGGTGGGTGTCTGTGTGGCCCAATTTTTTGAAAAAAGGGAGACTCCACTTGGAGTAACCCTTGCTTGCTGTGTTTTGAAAAGAAGCCAAGATGAACAGAGCTGGGATCAGGAAAGACTTTGCTACCTACCCCGGTGTCATCCTGGGGACGGATAAGAATGGCGTATTTTTGAATGTGCTTGATGCAAATGTAGCTGTGAAGTGTACAACTGGGGCACAACTGCTGCCACTGAAGGGGTGGGTGTGTGTGGGGCCCAATTTTTGGAAAAAAGGGAGACTCCGCTTGGAGTAACCCTTGCTTACATTGTTTTTAAAAGAAGCCAAGATGAACAGAGCTGGGATCAGGAAAGACTTTGCTACCTACCCCGGTGTCATCCTGGGGACGGTTAATTATGGCGTATTTTTGAATGTGCTTGATGCAAATCAAAACATCCTGTTTGCAACTAGGGCCCAAGTGCTGCCACTGATGGGGTGGGTGTCTGTGTGGCCTAATTTTTGGAAAAAAGGGAGACTCCGCTTGGAGTAACCCTTGCTTGCTGTGTTTTTAAAAGAAGCCAAGATGAACAGAGCTGGGATCAGGAAAGACTTTGCTACCTACCCCGGTGTCATCCTGGGGACGGATAAGAATGGCGTATTTTTGAATGTGCTTGATGCAAATGTAGCTGTGAAGTGTACAACTGGGGCACAACTGCTGCCACTGAAGGGGTGGGTGTGTGTGGGGCCCAATTTTTGGAAAAAAGGGAGACTCCGCTTGGAGTAACCCTTGCTTACATTGTTTTTAAAAGAAGCCAAGATGAACAGAGCTAGGATCAGGAAAGACTTTGCTACCTACCCCGGTGTCATCCTGGGGACGGTTAATTATGGCGTATTTTTGAATGTGCTTGATGCAAATCAAAACATCCTGTTTGCAACTAGGGCCCAAGTGCTGCCACTGAAGGGGTGGGTGTCTGTGTGGCCCAATTTTTGGAAAAAAGGGAGACTCCGCTTGGAGTAACCCTTGCTTGCTGTGTTTTTAAAAGAAGCCAAGATGAACAGAGCTGGGATAAGGAAAGACTTTGCTACCTACCCCGGTGTCATCCTGGGGACGGATAAGAATGGCGTATTTTTGAATGTGCTTGATGCAAATGTAGCTGTGAAGTGTACAACTGGGGCACAACTGCTGCCACTGAAGGGGTGGGTGTGTGTGGGGCCCAACTTTTGGAAAAAAGGGAGACTCCGCTTGGAGTAACCCTTGCTTACATTGTTTTTAAAAGATGCCAAGATGAACAGAGCTGGGATCAGGAAAGACTTTGCTACCTACCCCGGTGTCATCCTGGGGACGGATAATTATGGCGTATTTTTGAATGTGCTTGATGCAAATCAAAACATCCTGTTTGCAACTAGGGCCCAAGTGCTGCCACTGATGGGGTGGGTGTCTGTGTGGCCCAATTTTTGGAAAAAAGGGAGACTCCGCTTGGAGTAACCCTTGCTTGCTGTGTTTTTAAAAGAAGCCAAGATGAACAGAGCTGGGATCAGGAAAGACTTTGCTACCTACCCCGGTGTCATCCTGGGGACGGATAAGAATGGCGTATTTTTGAATGTGCTTGATGCAAATGTAGCTGTGAAGTGTACAACTGGGGCACAACTGCTGCCACTGAAGGGGTGGGTGTGTGTGGGGCCCAATTTTTGGAAAAAAGGGAGACTCCGCTTGGAGTAACCCTTGCTTACATTGTTTTTAAAAGAAGCCAAGATGAACAGAGCTGGGATCAGGAAAGACTTTGCTACCTACCCCGGTGTCATCCTGGGGACGGTTAATTATGGCGTATTTTTGAATGTGCTTGATGCAAATCAAAACATCCTGTTTGCAACTAGGGCCCAAGTGCTGCCACTGATGGGGTGGGTGTCTGTGTGGCCCAATTTTTGGAAAAAAGGGAGACTCCGCTTGGAGTAACCCTTGCTTGCTGTGTTTTTAAAAGAAGCCAAGATGAACAGAGCTGGGATCAGGAAAGACTTTGTTACCTACCCCGGTGTCATCCTGGGGACGGATAAGAATGGCGTATTTTTGAATGTGCTTGATGCAAATGTAGCTGTGAAGTGTACAACTGGGGCACAACTGCTGCCACTGAAGGGGTGGGTGTGTGTGGGGCCCAATTTTTGGAAAAAAGGGAGACTCCGCTTGGAGTAACCCTTGCTTACATTGTTTTTAAAAGAAGCCAAGATGAACAGAGCTGGGATCAGGAAAGACTTTGCTACCTACCCCGGTGTCATCCTGGGGACGGTTAATTATGGCGTATTTTTGAATGTGCTTGATGCAAATCAAAACATCCTGTTTGCAACTAGGGCCCAAGTGCTGCCACTGATAGGGTGGGTGTCTGTGTGGCCCAATTTTTGGAAAAAAGGGAGACTCCGCTTGGAGTCACCTTGCGGTGTTTTACATGACTTTAGAAGGGCGTGCCATGCCTATATCTGTGTGTCCTTCTCTTTTTCCTTGTCCAGCTGTTTTGTTTTCGCATGAGTATATGTCCTTGTCACTTTCCCATGTGTTTGAGTTGTTTGTCACCTTTTGGACACCTTTGAGGGTGTTTTCTAGGTGTTTTTCTGTGTTTGTGATTGCCTGCCATTGTTTCCTATGCAGTTCGAGTTCGGTTCGTCGAACGTTCGACGAGCCGAACTCGAACGGGACCTCCGTTCGGCGAACCGACCTCGAGCCGAACCGGGACCGGTTCGCTCATCTCTAGTAACGATGTGACCCCGACGGCATATCGCCCGATATATCGTAGCGTGTGATGCCGGCAAAACACTGATGTTCCAGATATAATTGATATACTACTATCTGGCATGTCATCTTACTTGTTACATGCGCTTACTTGAGGCTATTACAATTATGTTTAAAAAAAAGATTTTTTTTTTTAATTAACTTTATAACACCTTATAGGCCTTTTTTTCTGAACATATATTTAGGGAGTTGCTGATCATGCTTTTTTTTAAATAGTATATATAGTGGCATTTGATAAACTTGCTCTTGAGTTAACTATTTGCTAAGTGGATCAGCTTTTTTCAATAATGTGAATATAAATGATATTTTTCAGTATATAATCCAATTCCTTGAATGGATGCTATTTAGATCTGAAATAATACATATTACCACTGGATGACTATATGTAGTACCATTAATCAAGAAACATTAATCTTCAGTTAGGCGCACCCAAAATTCTTACACTTTTAGTTGCTCCACCTCTCTGTGGCACAAGTAGTTGATGCCGCGTCTCATAATGCATTGAATAGGGAGGAGCACCCATTCTAGGAAGCTCCTGAGGCAGACGGTTACCTACCTTCCATACTTGCAAAAATATGACAAAAACAAACTCGCTTGGGGTCTATCTGACCACAGGCAACTAATTAATACTTAATGTAAAAAGCTGCTATAGAGAAGGGTTTGGCCAAAGACAAATGGTGTGCAGATGTCCCTTAATTCTGACAATTGAGAACTAGATCTGAACAGTAGATAACTTCAGACCCATGCCAACAATAGCCAGGAGCTGTGCGCATTATGTCAGAAATCATATAGAAGAAATTGCGCATGAAAACATCTAGACTAAAAAAATATAATTGTTTATTGATATTCTGGTTAAAACAATCATAAAGTGGACATGAAAACAGCAATGGAACAGTAAAGACAATAGACACACAAAAGGGCAGGCGTGGATCCTATGAAGATGACAAGGTATCACAGGGAGACATTATAAATAACCTCAAACAAAGTTGAGCCAAAGAAAGCCATTGAGAGTAATAGAATGTGGCCAAGTATAAGTATTAAATGAGGTAATACTGCCACCAGAATATATTCATGAAACCTCTATAAAGATAACAATAAAGGACTATTGCCCAAACCAACAGTATGTGCACATACAGTGCCTACAAGTAGTATTCAACCCCCTGCAGATTTAGCAGGTTTGATAAGATGCAAATAAGTTAGAGCCTGCAAACTTGAAACAAGAGCAGGATTTATTAACAGATGCATAAATCTTACAAACCAACAAGTTATGTTGCTCAGTTAAATTTTAATACATTTTCAACATAAAAGTGTGGGTCAATTATTATTCAACCCCTAGGTTTAATATTTTGTGGAATAACTCTTGTTTGCAATTACAGCTAATAATCATCTTTTATAAGACCTGATCAGGCCGGCACAGGTCTCTGGAGTTATCTTGGCCCACTCCTCCATGCAAATCTTCTCCAAGTTATCTAGGTTCTTTGGGTGTCTCATGTGGACTTTAATCTTGAGCTCCTTCCACAAGTTTTCAATTGGGTTAAGGTCAGGAGACTGACTAGGCCACTGCAACATCTTGATTTTTTCCCTCTTGAACCAGGCCTTAGTTTTCTTGGCTGTGCGCTTTGAGTCGTTGTCTTGTTGGAAGATGAAATGACGACCGATCTTAAGATCATTGATGGAGGAGCGGAGGTTCTTGGCCAAAATCTCCAGGTAGGCCGTGCTATCCATCTTCCCATGGATGCGGACCAGATGGCCAGGCCCCTTGGCTGAGAAATAGCCCCACAGCATGATGCTGCCACCACCATGCTTGACTGTAGGGTTGATATTCTTGGGGTCGTATGCAGTGCCATCCAGTCTCCAAACGTCACGTGTGTGGTTGGCACCAAAGATCTCAATCTTGGTCTCATCAGACCAGAGAACCTTGAACCAGTCTGTCTCAGAGTCCTCCAAGTGATCATGAGCAAACTGTAGACGAGCCTTGACATGACGCTTTGAAAGTAAAGGTACCTTACGGGCTCGTCTGGAATGGAGACCATTGCGGTGGAGTACGTTACTTATGGTATTGACTGAAACCAATGTCCCCACTGCCATGAGATCTTCCCGGAGCTCCTTCCTTGTTGTCCTTGGGTTAGCCTTGACTCTTCGGACAAGCCTGGCCTCGGCACGGTTGGAAACTGTCAAAGGCTGTCCAGGCCTTGGAAGGCTAACAGTAGTTCCATAAGCCTTCCACTTCCGGATGATGCTCCCAACAGTGGAGACTGGTAGGCCCAACTCCTTGGAAAGGGTTTTGTACCCCTTGCCAGCCTTGTGACCCTCCACGATCTTGTCTCTGATGGCCTTGGAATGCTCCTTTGTCTTTCCCATGTTGACCAAGTATGAGTGCTGTTCACAAGTTCGGGGAGGGTCTTAATTAGTCAGAAAAGGCTGGAAAAAGAGATAATTAATCCAAATATGTGAAGCTCATTGTTCTTTGTGCCTGAAATACTTCTTAATACTTTAGGGGAACCAAACAGAATTCTTGTGGTTTGAGGGGTTGAATAATAAATGACCCTCTGAATAAACTTTTCACAATTTAAAAAAAAAATAAAAAAATAAATAACATTTTTTGCTGCAGTGCATTTCACACTTCCAGGCTGATCTACAGTCCAAATGTCACAATGCCAAGTTAATTCCGAATGTGTAAACCTGCTAAATCTGCAGGGGGTTGAATACTACTTGTAGGCACTGTATACAGCAAGAGGCACAACCGACCGTGTATACAAATAGAGGTTGCTATCAGCCAGTGCACATAACAGGTTAAAGTGCACTGCTATATATAATGTAAGTCACATAGAGGAGGTGAAAAACTATTGGAATCAATAGGATGTAGTCATTACCTGACCCAATGTGTGCTCTGTTCAGACACCCTACGCATGTTTCAACAGGAAAGTCTTTTTCCAAGAGAGAAAGTAAACTGCCTACCTTCCATACTTGCAGAAATATGACAAAAACAAACTCGCTTGGGGTCTATCTGACCACAGGCAACTAATTAATACTTAATGTAAAGAGCTGCTACAGAGAAGGGATTTGCCAAAGACAAATGATGGGCAGACATCCCTTAATTCTGACAATTGAGAACTAGATCTGAACAGTAGATAACTTCAGACCCATGCCAACAATAGCCAGGAGCTGTGTGCATTATGTCAGAAATCATATAGAAGAAATTGCGCATGAAAACAACTAGACTAAAAAACTATAGTTGTTTATTGATATTCTGGTTAAAACAATCATAAAGTGGACATGAAAACAGCAATGGAACAGTAAAGACAATAGACACACAAAAGGGCAGGCGTGGATCCTATGAAGATGACAAGGTATCACAGGGAGACATTATAAATAACCTCAAACAAATTTGAGCCAAAGAAACCCATTGAGAGTAATAGAATGTGGCCAAGTATAAGTATTAAATGAGGTAATACTGCCACCAGAATATATTCATGAAAGCTCCATAAAGATAACAATATAGGACTATTGCCCAAACCAACAGTATGTGCACATATACAGCAAGAGGCACAACCGACCGTATATACAAATAGAGGTGGCTATCAGCCAGTCCACATAACAGGTTAAAGTGCACTGCTATATATAATGTAAGTCACATAGAGGAGGTGAAAAACAATTGGAATCAATAGGATGTAGTAATTACCTGACCCGATGTGTGCTCTGTCCAGACACCCTACGCATGTTTCGACAGGAAAGTCTTTTTCCAAGGGAGAAAGTAAACTGCCTACCTTCCATACTTGCAGAAATATGAAAAAAACAAACTCTCTTGGGGTCTATCTGGCAACTAATTAATACTTAATGTAAAGAGCTGCTACAGAGAAGGGATTTGCCAAAGACAAATGGTGGGCAGGCATCCCTTAATTCTGACAATTGAGAACTAGATCTGAACAGTAAATAACTTCAGACCCATGCCAACAATAGCCAGGAGCTGTGTGCATTATGTCAGAAGCGGAAGCAAGGCCAAGTAATCGCTAGAGTCAGATACACAGTACAATTGTAAAAAAAAAATATATGAGAAATAGGTATATTAATTTTGCAGATTGGAGGAGTTTTTCTATATTGATATTTTTACCGTTTTACACTGTAAACACATAACCAACAAGTTATAGTACAAAATAAGATTTATATTTGCTTTTATCATCACCAAAGAATAAAGGTGTTTTTCTCCTTCTTAAATAGAATAGAAAAATTTTATAAATCACACAATGAAAAACAACCATGTCGTGAATGATTAATAATACAACACATTTCCTCTCCTAACCTATGCCGTTTTAGTTTTTATATTGATTGACTCAGCTTCATACAAAGACATACTTATTGTTATGAGACAATCCTGCGTCTTTCGCTCACAGAACTTTAATACTCTCGCCAAGTCCCCAGCTCTCGAAGTCTCAATTATAATCCGGTCAGATAATGTGGCAACTTTAATACAGAACGTGTCAGCACTCATGACAGTAGTGGAAATGCAGCAAACATGAAATGTTAAGCTTAAAACAAAAAGCATTTCATTCCCCTGACTACTGCAATCACAGTTAAGGAAAGGTTGAGTTCTAACTCTTTGGAGAAGGAAACCCAGTAGGCGACTGTTCCAAGACTGCTCAGAAAAGATTATTGCAGATGCTCCCTGTGTATTCACAGTAAGTAAAATCTTTTAAACCTTCATCCCAAGCACAGTGGTATACCCAGGTATCCAACAGCAAAGATCAGTCAAGAACTAAATTGTGATCCTGAACCTGTGGGAACATCATGTTCATTTTCACGCAGCAACCTGATACTATGAATTTTTGAAAAAATCTAGACAATGCAGACACAAAAGTTATTTTATTTTATATCACTCTGCATCTGCAGAAATAGATAAAATGGCACAGACCAATTTCTAATTTTCTTTACTTGACATATAATCTGAGCCAAACTAAAATATTTACAGTGAATATCATTTACAAGGTTTACATACGAAAGCGAAAAGACCGCATGCACATGATGGTCTCCAGTACTACAGAGGTTAATGGTGATACTGCTGGTGGGCTAACAGACTGTCTTTCCTAGCTGCTATCTTCTCCACTGTTTTCATTGTTTTGAGCTTGGCAAAAACAAGGAAACTGTTTCTAAAAACTAAGTTTGTTTTCTGGCAAAATATAAATAGCATGAAATTAATAACCTCACTGCAAAATTATCATATTACACTGTTAACAAGCAAATATGAAACCATAATTAATCTAGTATGGATCAGCTAAATTTTAAAAGATAAAAATACCTTTGGGGGCAATTTTACCTAAATGTGTGCGTTTCGGCTAAATTTTATTTTTGCTATTGGATTAAAACTCCAATAGCAAAAATAAAATAGATATTTGGCTTCTACAGTCTATATGCTTCACTATACATAGCTAGCTGCAAAATAAGCTAGCTGTGAATCCATCAGTAAGCTTTCCTGAAGGCAGAGATTATAGCTGTTAGCTTTCTTCTGAAATATTCAGAATTGAGCAACTGTGGCAAAATTAATTTTAATAATTTTTAATCATTCAGGTGGAAATTCATTTCAATTCAAATTTATTTGATGCAAATTGATTTTCCAGTAAAATATGTTAATTATAGAGTCGAGATGAGCGATCCTGATTGGCAAAGATCGTAAAATGTTAAAATCATACAATCATTGGCTGAATAGGGATTGGACATCCAAACATTTACCGCAAAAGTCAACAATCTTGCCAAGGATCGGTAAATGTTCGGATGGCAAAAACCATCCTCTCCCTGCACATCACAGCCATGGCGTCTCTGATTGGCTTCAGTCAGACCACGCTCCCACTCTCTCTGACAGCATTATAGTGCTGGTGAAAAACAAATAAGGAAAAAAATGCCAGCAGAGATAAAGCATAAGGCTAAAGGCTGAGGCCCCCAGCCGTACACTTAGATGTGTAACAAAATAAGAGGAACTGCATGTGCTTTTTTTAAAATTATTTAAAGAAATAATTTTTTTTAAAAATACGGTGTGCGATCCCCTCTAATTTTGATACTCAGCCAAGATGAAGCTCGACAGCTAGGGGCTAGCATTCTCAGGCTAAAAATTCACCTGCAGTCACCTAGAATTGTTGCTTCTATTAGATGTGACAATCCCAGTACTTTTACTAGCTCTTCCCTATTGCCCTGGTGTGGTGGCAATCGGAGTAGTAAGGGGTTAATGGCAGCACACAGCTGCCACTAAGCCCTAGATTAGTAATGAAGAGGGTCTATGAGATTTAAAGGCACTGAAACGAGGACAAAAGCATGCACAGGAACTGAAGGGAGAGAGCAAGCCAGCAGAAGACCTAGTAGAAAGCTAAGGCACGAGGATAGGTGAGGGGTAAAACTAGTATAATGTTTTGGGGGGTTAACTCCTTCCCGACCCTAAAAAGAATGAAGGAAAATGGCCACTTGCCAAATCCAAATTTTTGTGAAATTTAAAGCACATTTGATTTGCATTAAATTAATTTACTTATCTCTACTTATTAAAGGGGTTGTCCATTAATAGGACAACCCCTTTTGATTTCACTTGTTTTCCCTAATTAAATTTAAAGACCCTGCACTCACCTCCCATTCTGGCACTATTCCAGAGTCATTGGTAACCATTGTTTAAGCTCACGTGACATTGTGATGTCCCACAAGTCCCGCATCCAATCACTGCTGGCTTCATGATCAAAACCTTCAGATGAAGGTTAAATAATAAAAGAGTTAATTAACACGATTACTTCTGCTGATTGCTCATTTGGTCCAAAGGCAGGAAGAGAAAAGCAAGTGGTGATTATAAGTAGGGCTCGTGTCACGTGACAATGTCATAGTCATGTGAGCCATAAACAGCGGATACTGTCAGCACTGAAAAGGCGCAAGAATGGGAGATGAGTAAAGGGTCCTTTATTTTAACTATGGGAAACAAGTGGAATCAGAAGGGAGTGTTCTAGTAGTGAACAACCGCTTTAAGTGATTTAGGACCACATCAAGGTAGAGCTCAGTCTTCATCTGGTCAAAAAACAGCTGAGAAGAAGAAACATAAGAGTCTGATGTCAGAACAAGATTACCTAAAGAAACTAAGATAACTAATGAAACTCAAGTGCAAAAACGAATTAAAAGTGCATAAATTAAAAAGTTTTCCACTACTCTTTGCCCCCCCTTATTTGTCCGTCTTTGTTACTAATGTTTATTTCCTGTGCTTCTTTCAGCGCATCTCGCTGCAGATCACTTGATAGTTTGTTCACATGCAGTTCCTCTTCCATGTTCTGTTCCATCCAATCTCCCTATCTTATTGGTACAGAATTTGGATGGAATAAGAGGAGCAAGTCACTCTGCTCCTGAGCAGTGGGAACAGACGAGTAGATAATAGATAGCGTGAGCATGCGTGCTTCAGAAATGATTGGCCTGCCTCACACATGCTTTTTTTGTACTCTGCATAAATTCACCTGCAGTGCTCTTTTCCAAGCCACAGCAGGTTAATAATTCTTGCAGATATGCTGTGTTCAGTGCCGACTTTCACCATAGACTTGCAATAGATGTGGAAAACCCCGGAGGTAAAAAACCGCATATACGTTTTAGTGCATTTCCACATATAGACAAAACGTATCATGTATAAATAAAGTTTGTTGAAATATAGGCTGCAGAACAAGGCAAAGAGTTCAACGGATTGATGTCAGCTGTCAGCAAAACCACAAGAAAAATTGACATGCTGCGGCTTTGAAAAACTCACAGCATGAGAGCTTATGAAGAGTAAAAAAAGAAGCACAGTGGAAATTTTGCTTATATTGTAAAAGAATGCGTTTTTAAGTCAGCGAAAAAAACACTCATTATGATCATGTGCCCTTACTCTTCTCCTGTGAAAATGCTGATTGCATTAAAACTACCAGTACTAACACACAGCCTAATAAGTGACACATCCAAGGAATCAAGATCTTGTGCCTTATATTATGCTGCTCTCTGATTAAATAGCAAGAACCTGCTGACAGATTCCCTTTAAATGTGATCGGATCTTCTGAACACAACCACATCCCAAATTATCAGAAGGTGTTCACACATACAATCACATTCCTTTAGTTTTGTTATTTTTATTACAATAATTTATTTAGTTTTGAAATGATTTTTCTTGGATATTATTTTTACATTACATTATTGCATTGAAACAGCGGTGTGTATACTTTTTACATCCTCTAGTAGTGAGTAACCACAGCATATTTTGTTATATATAATCCTTCTTGATGATACTTAGACCGATCTACAAAAACTTAAAGTCTGCATCAGGAAAAGATCTTCACATCAAGTCCCTGTAGTTCAATTTTCATAATTTCTAAACAGTTATGAAATGTTTTATATTATCAGGGTACGGTTTTTAAATGTTTAACTCCTTATTGACAGGTTTGACCTTTCTGATAGAGCTCCATTTTTCAAATCTGATATGTGTTACTTTTAGTGATGAGTGGACTCACAGATAACCAGAACCGGCTGATCCCGGTGATCCAGTTTCTAAAATCTTGTTCCGGTCCAGATTCCAGTCCCCATACAAGTCAATGGGTACACGAATCCGACAGTTAAAAATGGTGGTAGAAGGGATAGGGGGATGGCAGCAGGCGCGCTGTACTTACCGAGGCTCTGGCATGGCTGTATGCTGCTCCCAGGCCACAAATTCACTTCCTGGGCCACTAATTACTGCTTATTAGTGATGAGCGAGCATGCTTGTTACTACTCGGTACTCGCACGAGTATCACTGTACTCGGTCTACTCGGCGGGGACCGAGTAATCTCGCGATACTCGTGCTGTACTCGTGGTCTTCATTTCTGCATGTTGGCGCTCTTTTGAGAGCCAGCCCTCATGCAGGGATTGGCTGGCAGACCACTGCAATGCCACAGCCCTGTTAGTTGGGAATTGCAGTGATTGGCCGGCCTGCACAGCGTGACCGAGCCTTTATACCGGCGGGCGCGCTGTGCTCTGCTCACAGCTATCCAGACAGTCAGTGCAGGGAGAGTGTCGCTGCTTCAGGGAAAGGTTTGCGGCCCTTTATAGCTATTTCCGTAGCAGGGCTGCAAACAGTGTGACCAAAAGTCCTTCTCAGGACTATTCTAGTTGTATACAGGCAGGCAGGGTATAGCCAGGTCGGAGTACAGTAGCAGAGTCCTTCTCAGGACTATTGTTGCTATATACAGGCAGGGTATAGCCAGGTCAGAATACAGGCTAGTGACCAGAAGAGTCCTTGTCAGGACTATTGTAGCAGTATACAGGCAGCCAGGCAGGCAGGCAGGGTATATAGCCATTCCTAGTGGTGACCGTATACCAGCCTTCATCATATCTGGGGCTGGTGTACACAGTCTAAAACAGTCCTGATAGTGTCAGACTTCTCAGTAATTGTCGCTCCTAAAAACCTGTTAGGTTCTTATTGCATCCGTGCTTGCATTTAAAAACCGCACGTGTGTGCCTGTCGGTGGCAGCGTACAGGTGCACTTGTGTGCGTTTTTCACAAACTATTATATAACGCACAAGTCTAGTGTATAATACATGTCAGTCAGCAGTGCCTGATAGTGTCAGACTTCTCAGTAATTGTCGCTTCTAAAAACCTGTTAGGTTCTTATTGCGTCCGTGCTTGCATTTAAAAACCGCACGTGTGTGCCTGTCGGTGGCAGCGTACAGGTGCACTTGTGTGCGTTTTTACCAAACTATTATATAACGCACAAGTGTAGTGTATAATACACGTCAGTCAGCAGTGGCTGATAGTGTCAGACTTCTCAGTAATTGTCGCTCCTAAAAACCTGTTAGGTTCTTATTGCATCCGTGCTTGCATTTAAAAACCGCACGTGTGTGCCTGTCGGTGGCAGCGTACAGGTGCACTTGTGTGCGTTTTTCACAAACTATTATATAACGCACAAGTCTAGTGAATAATACACGTCAGTCAGCAGTGCCTGATAGTGTCAGACTTCTCAGTAATTGTCGCTCCTAAAAACCTGTTAGGTTCTTATTGCGTCCGTGCTTGCATTTAAAAACCGCACGTGTGTGCCTGTCGGTGGCAGCGTACAGGTGCACTTGTGTGCGTTTTTCACAAACTATTATATAACGCACAAGTCCAGTGTATAATACACGTCAGTCAGCAGTGCCTGATAGTGTCAGACTTCTCAGTAATTGTCGCTCCTAAAAACCTGTTAGGTTCTTATTGCGTCCGTGCTTGCATTTAAAAACCGCACGTGTGTGCCTGTCGGTGGCAGCGTACAGGTGCACTTGTGTGCGTTTTTCACAAACTATTATATAACGCACAAGTCCAGTGTATAATACACGTCAGTCAGCAGTGCCTGATAGTGTCAGACTTCTCAGTAATTGTCGCTCCTAAAAACCTGTTAGGTTCTTATTGCGTCCGTGCTTGCATTTAAAAACCGCACGTGTGTGCCTGTCGGTGGCAGCGTACAGGTGCACTTGTGTGCGTTTTTCACAAACTATTATATAACGCACAAGTCTAGTGAATAATACACGTCAGTCAGCAGTGGCTGATAGTGTCAGACTTCTCAGTAATTGTCGCTCCTAAAACCTGTTAGGTTCTTAGTGCGTCCGTGCTTGCATTTAAAAACCGCACGTGTGTGCCTGTCGGTGGCAGCGTACAGGTGCACTTGTGTGCGTTTTTACCAAACTATTATATAACGCACAAGTGTAGTGTATAATACACATCAGTCAGCAGTGGCTGATAGTGTCAGAGTTCTCAGTAATTGTCGCTCCTAAAAACCTGTTAGGTTCTTATTGCGTCCGTGCTTGCATTTAAAAACCGCACGTGTGTGCCTGTCGGTGGCAGCGTACAGGTGCACTTGTGTGCGTTTTTACCAAACTATTATATAACGCACAAGTCTAGTGAATAATACACGTCAGTCAGCAGTGGCTGATAGTGTCAGACTTCTCAGTAATTGTCGCTCCTAAAAACCTGTTAGGTTCTTATTGCGTCCGTGCTTGCATTTAAAAACCGCACGTGTGTGCCTGTCGGTGGCAGCGTCAGGCTCCATATTGTCCCTGGATAGAGACGTGCATGATGGCCTGTAAACCTGAAGTGCCCATTGTAAGGCAGTGGGTCTATTGTAGTATAGCCCTTAGGCAGGGCAGCCAAAAATTTGGAGGCTCCACATTGTCCCTGGATAGAGATGTGCATGAGGGCCTCAAAACATTGTTACCATTGCAAAGGAGTGGGTCTCCTGTCGTTGTAATGCCCATTCTGAAAGAATGGGTGAAAAAATTTACCACTGGGGGTATACCTGAAACAACGGCCTAACTATTGTAACGGTCATCATGATGGCGCAGGAGGAGAAGGAGGAGCAGTCCAGCGATTAGCCAAAGTCCAGAAGTGTGTTACCATGGTTGAGTGGAGGTACATGGCAAATTCCCGTTACAAACTTTAAATTCCGCTGTCATTTGCTGGTGGTGTGGTGAAGTGTGGCCCAATCCAACCCTTGTTCATCTTGATCAGAGTCAGCCTGTCAGCATTTACAGTTGACAGGCGGGTGCGTTTATCTGTAATGATTCCACCTGCGGCACTAAAAACACGCTCTGACAAAACGCTAGCGGCAGGGCAGGCCAGGACTTCCAAGGCGTAGAGAGCCAATTCATGCCACGTGTCTGTCCAGCTTGGATACCCATTAATTGTAAGGCACAGAGGAATGTCGGAGTACAGTTGTTTGATCTGCAAGGTACTCCTTGAGCATCTGGGCAAACTTAGGATTTCTTGTGACACTACCCCTAACCTCAGGGGCTGTGGTATGTGAGGGGCTGAGAAAACTGTCCCACATCTTAAAGACTGTTCCCCTACCTATGGCGGATTGGACTTGTGCCCCTCTCGGCTGTACGCCTTGGTTGTCCACTGATTCCTGAGCTATGCCGCTAGCGTTTTGTAAGGGGAATGCTTTGCCTACTTCCGTGACTATGGCCTTCTGGAACTGCTGCATTTTGCCTGACCTCTCCGCCTCGGGAATAAGAGACATAAAGTTCTCCTTTTAGCGTGGGTCTAACAGTGTTACCAACCAGTAATGATTGTTGGCCAAGATGTTCTTAACGCGAGGGTCACGAGACAGGCAGCTTACCATAAAGTCAGCCATGTGTGCCAGACTCTTAACAGCCATCACTTCAGTATCCTGACCAACACGATGACTGAACATGCTGTCCTCCTCCTCCTCATCATCTACCCTGTCCTCTGGCCAGCCACGCTGAACCGAGGATATGACTGCATGTCATATCCTCAATTTGGCCAGAGAGTTGCTCCATGTCTTCATCCTCCTCCTCGTCATAGTCCTCCACTGCACGTTGTGATGAGACGAGGCTGGGCTGTGTGTTATCACCCACACCCACTACTGGTTCTTGCTCAAACTCATCGCGCTCCGCCTGCAATGCATCATGGTTGTTTTTTGAGCAGAGACCATTTTAGAAGGCAGAGAAGCGGTATGGTGACGCTAATAATGTCGTCATCGCCGCTCACCATCTTGGTGGAGTCCTCAAAGTTTTGGCGGATGGTACATAGGTCGGACATCCATCTCCACTCCTCAGGTGTTATGTGTGGAGTTTGACCCATTTCCCGACGGCTTAGGTGATGCAGGTACTCAACAACTGCCCTCTTCTGCTCACATATCCTGACCAACATGTGCAGAGTTGAATTCCAACGCGTGGGGACATCACACACCAGTCTGTGAGCCGGAAGATGCAAACGGCGCTGAAAGCCGGCAAGGCCGGCTGAAGCAGTAGGTGACTTTCGAAAATGTGCAGACAGGCGGCGAACTTTTACCAGCAGATCAGACAGCTCTGGGTATGACTTTAGAAACCACTGAACCACGAGGTTGAGCACATGGGCCACGCATGGAACATGTGTCAGCTGGCCTCGCCTCAAAGCCGCCACCAGGTTACGGCCATTGTCACACATGACCTTTCCTGGCTCTAGGTTCAGAGTTGTGAGCCAGTGATCTGCCTGCTGTTTCAGAGCTGTCCACACCTCTTCTGCATTGTGGGGTTTGTCACCTATGCAGATTAGCTTCAGCACTGCCTGTTGCCGCTTCGCCGAGGCAGTGCTGCAGTGCTTCTGTGTCGCCCTGGACAAGCCAGGGGCCACAGAGCACAACACTTAAACACCCCACACTCCCTGCAGGCATATCATAGTCAAAACACAAAATCCTTGTTGCCTTCCCCAGGGGCTGTTGTCCACACCAGGGTGTGGAGCCAGGCGGTTGGTCTCCACCCACCAAGGAGGAGGGAAAACACAGGCAGTGAGAGTTAAGCTAAGGAAGTGGAAGGAGGAAAGTAGTAGAGAGGAGAAAAGTGACAGCAAAGAGCCTGAAGTTGGTCCGGGTGTGTGGCCCGGACAGGACAGCAAGGTTGGCAGGATGTGGTGACCGTCTGCAGTGGAGGCCGATTGGAGTCTGCCGTAAGGACCGTGGACGGGTGGTGACCCGGCCGTACCGGACCGGTATACAAAGAGAAGCCAGCACCATTGGCAGAGGACTTTCGGATCCCGGCAAGGCTTGGTGTCGCCGTGAATTTGCCAAATCCGTTAGTGAAGGGGACCTCAGGGTTTCCAAACAGCCAAGTCCCGATAGAAGGCAACCGTCCAACCGTGAAGGGGAGACACCGCCACCGCCAAGGGCAACCGTCTCCCAGGGCCAGCGCCTGTGGGCAAAAGGGGCTCCTCCGGCCCATATCCAGGTCGGGGAGCAGGTTACCGGTGGGAAACCATCACTACCAACACTTAACTTAGGTGCAGGGAGAGACAGTCATCACTAACCTGCAGGGAGGAACAACCGCAGCCGTCCGAGGGACCCGTCCATCCAGCCACTTGTTTTACCGTGAACTGTGTCATCATTGGGCTGAGTGAGTACCTCTGTGCCGTGCGGCACAGCGCTGCCCCTGCGACCCTGCACCTCATCAGGCCCCGCAACCCGCCTGTCATCCATCTCTACCCCATCACCGGGCCCCGGGACAACCAACCCCCCTACCCACGGAGGGGAGAAATAACAAGAAAGCTGCTCCCTGTCACAGGCTCCCGGGATCCCCGTCCAGAGCAGCGGTGGTGTCCACACAATCACCACAACCATGGGTGGCGTCACGGACAATATCCCCAAAACCCAAACCACCCAAACCACCCCTTTTCACTCACGGGCGAGTAGCGCCGCTCGAGTCCCCGGGATCCGGCCATCGCTCGAGCCAACGAGCAGCAGCAGCCGTAGAGCAGCGGCAGCCGGACCCGAGCAGTGGGAGAGCGCAGCGTCCCCTCCTCCGCCCGCGACACTTCCAGCTTGGGACTGGTGTGGAGGGTAAAGTGGATGAGGATGCGCAGGAGGAGGAGGAGGCTGAGGAGCATGACATTCGGGAGCTGTAGAGTGTGGGTGAAACCCTGACTGAGGTAGGGCCTGCAAAACTTGGTGTGTGAAGGACGTGTTCCGTCCCTCGCTCAGACTGGGTCCCAGCTTCCACAATATTAACCCAGTGTGACGTCAACGAGATGTAGCGGCCTTGCCCACATGCACTTGTCCACGTGCTTAGGTGGACTTTGGCTGAAACAGCGTTGTTCAGGGCACGTGTGATGTTTTGTGACACGTGGTTATGCAATGCGGGGACGGCACACCGGGAGAAATAGTGGCGGCTGGGGACCGAGTAACGTGGGACAGCTGCCACCATCAGGTCGCGGAATGCTTCTGTCTCAACCAGCCTAAAAGGCAACATTTCTAGCGCAAGCAGTCGCGAAAAGTTAGCATTTAGAAGTGTGGCATGTGGGGCGTTGGCAGTGTATTTGCACCTGCGTTCAAAGGTTTGCTGAATGGATAACTGAACGCTGCGCTGGGACAAGGACGTGCTTGATGATGGTGTTATTTCTGCATGGGTAACTGCAGGTGCAGGGCCGGAGGAGGCTTGTTCGCAGGCAGCATGGACAGGGGATTGGCTCGCATGCACAACCAGCGAAGACGTAGCAGTGACATCAGCAAGCACTGCTCCTCGACTCTGTTGTACTTCCCACAAAGTCGGGTGCTTGGCTGACATGTGCCTGATCATGCTGGTGGTGGTAAGGCTGCTAGTTTTGGTACCCCTGCTGATGCTGGCATGGCAGGTGTTGCAAATGGCCTTTTTAGAATCATCTGGAGCCAACTTAAAAAACTGCCAGACTCGGGAAGACCTAACATTTGTACAGGCACCTTGTGTCGTGTTGTTCCGGGGAACAGTTGCCTGACGTCTGCCTGGGGCCACCACTCTGCTTCTTACTGCCTGTTGGGATGCTACGCCTCCCTCCCCCTGTGCACTGCTGTCCTCGCTCTGCATATCCTCCTGCCAGGTTGGGTCAGTTACTGGATCATCCACCACGTCGTCTTCCTCTTCCGCACCCTGCTCCTCCTCCTGACTTCCTGACAATTGTGTCTCATCATCGTCCACCCCTTGTTGAGACACGTTGCCAACTTCATGAGAACGTGGCTGCTCAAATATTTGGGCATCTGTACATACAATCTCGTCATGGCCCACTTCAACAGGAGCTGGCGAGAGGCCAGAATGTGTGAATGGAAACGTGAACGAACAGCTCTTCCGAGTGTCCAAGTGTGGGATCAGTAATGTCCGTGGACGTGTACTCGGCCTGGTGGTAGGAAGGAGGATCAGGTTCTGAAATGTGCGGTGCAGTATCACGGCTACTGACACTTGACCATGTGGAAGACAGAGTGTTTGTGGTGGTGCCAATCTGACTGGAAGCATTATCCGCTATCCAACTAACAACCTGTTGACACTGGTCTTGGTTCAAGAGCGGTGTACTGCTGCGGTCCCCAAGAATTTGGGACAGGATGTGCGAGCGAGTAGATGTGGCCCTTTGTTGTGGTGAAATTAGAGCTTGCACACGACCTCGGTCTCTGCCTGCACCACCATCACGTCCACTTCCTTGTTCGTTGACAACGCCCTTGCGCATTTTGCAATGCTGTGCTGATGTGTATTCACTAGACTTGTGCGTTATATCCAAGTTTTTGCAAAACGCACACAAGTGCAGCGGAAAGCTGCCACCAACAGACACACACGTGCGGTTTTTAAATGCAAGCACGGAGGCACTAAGAACCTAACAGGTCTCTATCCAGGGACAACGTGGAGCCTCCCAATTTTTGGCTGCCCTGCCTAAGGGCTATACTACAATAGACCCACTTCCTTCCAATGGGCACTTCAGGTTTACAGGCCCTCATGCACGTCTCTATCCAGGGACAACGTGGAGCCTCCCAATTTTTGGCTGCCCTGCCTAAGGGCTATACTACAATAGACCCACTTCCTTCCAATGGGCACTTCAGGTTTACAGGCCCTCATGCACGTCTCTATCCAGGGACAACGTGGAGCCTCCCAATTTTTGGCTGCCCTGCCAAAGGGCTATACTATAATACACCCACTTCCTGACAATGGACACTTAATGTTTTGAGGCCCTCATGCACGTCTCTATCCAGGGACAACGTGGAGCCTCCCAATTTTTGGCTGCCCTGCCAAAGGGCTATACTATAATACACCCACTTCCTGACAATGGACACTTAATGTTTTGAGGCCCTCATGCACGTCTCTATCCAGGGACAACGTGGAGCCTCCCAATTTTTGGCTGCCCTGCCAAAGGGCTATACTACAATAGACCCACTTCCTTCCAATGGGCACTTCAGGTTTACAGGCCCTCATGCACGTCTCTATCCAGGGACAACGTGGAGCCTCCCAATTTTTGGCTGCCCTGCCTAAGGGCTATACTACAATAGACCCACTTCCTTACAATGGGCACTTCAGGTTTACAGGCCATCATGCATGTCTGTATGCAGGGGCATTGGTGAACCTCACAATTTTGGACTGCCCTGGCAAAGGAAAATACTACAAAGACTCAGTTCCTCAAAATGGGCACATTAGAATCAGAGGCCTTTATGTACGTCTCTTCTCAGGGACATCGGAGTGCCACACAATGTTTTACGTAAAATCTTTCATGTATTGATCTCAAAAAGTAACATACATTAGCTCTATCTCACTATTGGGTATGTGCCCTTAACATTTCCACCATGAAAAATCATTTTGGTGTCATTTTGGAAGGTTTTCTGGTGAGTCCGTAAAAATGGCGTAAAACGCGGACAAAATTGTTCACAGCTGTGACTTTTGAGTGATAAATGCTTCAAGGGGTCTTCCCCATGCTGTTGCCATGTCATTTGAGCACTCTTCTGAGACTTTTGTGCCATTTTTAGGGTTTCTACATGCTGCCGGTGGTCATTTCACAAAAATACTCGGGTCTCCCATAGGATAACATTGGGCTCGTTGCTCGGGCCGAGTACACGAGTATCTTGGGAGGCTCGGCCCGAGCTTCGAGCACCCGAGCTTTTTAGTACTCGCTCATCACTACTGCTTATCCATATGTACTGCAACCAATCACTGATGCCTGTGATTGGTTGCAGTCAGATGCGCCCCCACCCATAGTGGTAGCGTGTCAGTTGATTGTGTAGCGCCCCTGAACCTTTCATGGCACTAATAGGTACTGCATCCTGCCACGGATGCAGGGCCTACGCCCAGGGACCTGGAAGCTCAATGCCGGTACCAATCAACGAAAAACATACACAGTTCCCTCACCCAGACAGGGATGACTGACTAGTTGGGGACCCAAAGGATGGCCACCGAGGGGTGGACACGATCCAGTCCACTAGACAACAGCCCAGGGGGAGGAGATGAGACAGTGAGTAGTGAGTGAGTAGAGAGTGGAGGAGACGGACATGTCTCAAGACTGGTTCGTATAACGGTGGCCTGACTAGTACAGGAGAATGGTTGCCAGAGAGGGTACGATGAGGTACCCCTGGAATCAAGGCACCAACGGGGCACAGGGCCCTAGGTTAGGTGAACATTTTAAACTGCCTGGCAAATACCTGCACAGTGAGGGGACCTTCACAGACCTTACTGACCCAAGAGTCTGGGGGCACCAGCAGTAACGATTGAGCCAGGGACCGGAACAAAATACCGACCCTACAGGGTTCACAATGCCTGCCGTACGGACAAGAGCCTGACAATTGACAGGAGGGGACTCCCAGACACTCCAAGCTATGAGTTTCCACAAAAACAACAGAGAGGTGAAGAGAAAATAAGCCATCAGAGTACCACACCGGCATTGGGACTACAGGGACAAGAGGTTTGAACCAGCCATCCAGCGTCACCATCTGCTGTGAGTAAAACGAGAGTTGCACTGCATTTCCATCATGTGGTCTCCGTTCTTCCAACGCCTCACCCCATCATCTACACCCTGGGGCTTAGCCCTGCTTGCAGAGAAGGCCCAACATCCCAACTACCATCACCACCAGCCCCAATGGACATAAACTGTGCAGCGGCGGCTCCAACTACTTAGCCGCAACCCGCAAGTGGCGTCACGATATAAGCTCTTTCATCTCCCCTGTATATAAACTCCTTTTAAAAGCGACCGGAAATCGGCCATAGCACACCCATGACACAGCATCCCTGTACATATATGGCCCGGGACGGAATACCCCATAGCCCTAGGCGACACAACTGCAACCAATCACAGGTGCCAGGATGGCCAGTTGGCAGGGAAAGCATTGCAACTGTCTGCAGGTCAGTAAAGTATTATAAAAATAAATAAATAAAACATATTATGATACCCAGCACAGATAAAGTATACAGCTACAGGTCAAAGCCCCCAGCCGTGCGCTCATCTTGGCTGTGTATTTTTTTTTTAAGTGATTTAAATTAATAAGTTAAAAAATGGCGCGCGGTTCCCCCCAATTTTGATACTCACTCATTAAAAAGCCCAACAGCTGGAGGCTGGTATTCTCAGCCTTGAGCGTCCCATGGTTTTTGGGGACCCCCCAGGCTAAGAATAAAAGCCTACAGCCGCCCCAAAATTGTCACATCCATTAGCTGTAACAAGACTGCCGCATTACCCGATTCTTCCTGATTGCCCTGGTGGAGTGGATATCAGGGTAATATAAGAGGTTAATAACAGCCCACAGCTGCCACTAAGCTCTAGATTAGTAATGGCAAGCATTTATGAGACACCCCATGATTAATCTGTAAGTGATACTGTAAGTGATACACTGACCCGCAGACAGTTGCACTGCTTTCCCCACCCACCGGCCATCCTGTCACCTGTGATTGCAGTCAGATGCTGTCACACAGGCTGGGGGAGCATCTAACTGCAACAAATCACAGACGCTAGGACGGGCGGTGGGTGAGGAAAGCCGTGCATATGGCTGAGCAATGATGAGCGGCTCAGAAAGTGAAGAAGAGTCCGCAGGAGCAGCATAAAGCCATGGTTGTGGCTAAATCTCAGTGGCTAGTAGGACCTTGGCTGTGACCGACTTGGTTAGTGGGCATGGTTGGCTTGGTTTGTGGGCATGGTAATGTTTCCTCCCATCCACTATACTGAAGCAAGAGGGGACTTTGGCCCCCCTGCACCCGCCCCATTTGGGGGTCTTAGCCCCAGACCCCTGCTTCTATTATATACAACACCATCACCACATGGACTAAGAGAAATAATGTTGCTTCCTAGGATCAGCTGTGTTGGTGGAGGCACCACCCCTTGTGGTCACATGGGCATGATGTCTGCAGAGGTCCCTCTGTCCACTCAGATTTAGTTGTTACCATACAGCCATGGAGGAGCCTTGGTAAGTATGAAGCGCTCGCTTCATTTTTATTTTCTTTATTGTTCGTTGATTTTTTTAATTTCCTGAGTGACGGATCCGGATTAAGGCAATAAATTTGAGTTAACAAAAGCAAAAATAATTGAAAATTTGCAAAAATTTTGAAAAATATTCAAAGTTTGAATTTTTATGCCCCTATAATAGATACAAAATAAACATAATTTACTTTGTACCTAGTTTACATCGGAATCAATTTAAAAAATTTTGTAGGATAATAGAAGGGTTAAAAGTTTAACAAAATTAAAAAAAAATTGAGAAATTTACAAAATTTATTTATTGACAGACTTATTAAGTTTTTATTTGAATTTAATGGGCCTACATATCAGAAAGCAAAAGTAATACCAGCTGAAATAATGCTCCCCTGAAAATATTAAAAACACATTAAGGAAGTTTGATAACCCTTCAGGTGCTTCACCTGAATTAATGCAATGTGGAACAAAAAAAAATAAAGATTAAACTAATATATTGCACTAGCATCAAGTTTTTCTTTTTCATTAGCTGTAATAAGAGAAAATACACTAAAAAATGTATTAAATTTCTTTTCAACGTTCTGATACTCCATGTGTGGTCAGAAACTACGGTTTATGTACACATCATTGTAAAGGGTACCGTTTGACTTTTGTAGTGCAATTTTGTCTGAAAGGTGCAGAAATCCCCCCAAAATTAGTATATTTTGGACTCTATCCCCCGAAAGGAGTTAATTTATTGGTATATTGACCTTTTCAAACCCACAGGTGCTTCATAAAGGTTTATAACATTGGGACTTAAAATGTAAAACTAAGTGTTTTCTATAAAAATGTTGTCTCAGTCCCAAATTTTTCCTTTTCACAAGGTTAGCAGCAAAAAATGGACTCCAGAAATATACAGCAATTTCTCCTGAGTAGCCGATACCCAATGTGTGGTTTAAAATTACTTTTTCAGTTAACAGCAGGGTTCCGAAGGAAAGGAGCATTTCAAATGCAATTTTGGCTAAAATTGATTGTGGGTGCAATGCTACATTTGCAGAGCACCCAATATGCTGAAAATGCTTACAAGTGAACCTAGTTTGGAAACCACACATTACAATAAAGTCATCTAATGTTGCAGTAACTATTAGAGATGAGCGATGTTCGAGTCGAACGGTTTGCCAATTTCATGTTCGAGTGATTTTGGGGGGTGTTCGAGTCGTTCGACGAACTCGAACGATTTGCTAAAAGTTCGGCAGTTCGAGTTATGTTCGAGAACGGTTCGATCACCAAAAGCGTGGCTTTTCACAGTAAGTATGTGCACACGGTGCATATCTGCATGCGTCCTGCGTCCCCAGCACAGTCCCTCTCTCTTTCCTACTCACTGATCACGGGCGCCTCACTGCAAGGCTGTCTCAAATATCCGGCGGCTTTTCCTCTTTTGAAAATGGCTGCTTCTTCATTATTCAATCAGGTATTCCGTGTCTTCCCCGCCCACCGGCGCCCATGATTAATTACAGTCAGACACGCCCCCACGATGAGTGACAGCTGTCTCACTGCAACCAATCACAGCCGCCGGTGGGCGGGTCTATATTGTGCAGTAAAATAAATAAATAAATAATTAAAAAAAAAACAAATGCGGTTCCCCCCAATTTTGCTACCAGCCAGGATAAAGCCACATGGCTGGAGACTGATATTGTCAAGATGGGGAGCGCCACGTTATGGGGAGCCCACCACCCTAACAATATCACCCAGGAGCCGCCCGGAATTGG
Source organism: Anomaloglossus baeobatrachus (assembly GCF_048569485.1). Lineage (NCBI taxonomy): Eukaryota > Metazoa > Chordata > Amphibia > Anura > Aromobatidae > Anomaloglossus > Anomaloglossus baeobatrachus. Next base: position 536,848,129 of record NC_134356.1, on the reverse strand, counting down.
CGCATGAATTAGATGCGGCAGTCCCGGGACTCTACTCAGCTCATCCCGAATTGCCCTGGTGCGGTGGCTATCGAGGTAATAACGGGGTTAATCATGACTAGCGTCTCCCTGAGACACCTTCCATGATTAACCTGTAAGTGAAAGTAAAGAAACACACAGCAAAAAATCCTTTATTTGGAATAAAAGACAAAAAACCTCATTTACCTCTTTATTAATACCCAAACAACAATCCAGGTCCGAAGTAATCCACACGACACTGTCAGCTCTGCTACATGAAGATGACAGGGAGCCCCGTAGAATAAGAGAGCTCTGTGTCCTTCTCCATGCAGCACCTGAAGTGAGCCGCGCTGTCACCGGAGACTTCACTCTGCAATGCAGATGTCAAGATTACCAAATCTGCCTATGTTTCTCATTAGAGCCAGTGGCACAATGGTTAGAGCTACTGCCTAGAAAGCATTAGTTCATGAGTTCAAGTCCCGGCCGCCCTGGTAAAGAATTTAATTTATTTTAAATTATAATTATTATTTATTTATAATTTAATTTAATTTAATTATGCACTGAGGAGAGGAGCCGGACATCAGCTGTGAGCCGCGGGCCACACCTCTAAAATTGGAGCAGTTCATGGAATGAGGCTGCATTGCTCTCTCCTCTTTCTGTCCTCTTTCTCCTCTCTCTCTTGTTCTCTCTCTTGTTCTCTTTCTTTCTCTCTCTCTCTTTCTCTCTTTCACTCTTTTTCTCTCTCTCCTCTCTCTCTCCCTTCTCTCTCCTCTCTCTCTTCTCTCCTCTTCTCTCGTCTTCTCTCTCCTCTCTCTCTCTCTTCTCTTTTCTCTCTCTATTCTCTCTCTATTCTCTCTTCTCTATCTTGTTTTCTCTCTCTTGTTCTCTCTCTCTCTATTTCTCTCTTTTTGTCTCTCTTCTCTATCTCTCTCTCACCCTCTCTTCTCTTTTCTCTCTCTTTTCTCTCCCTTTTCTCTTTCTTTTCTCTCTCCCTCTTGCTCTTCTCTTTTCTCTATCTTGTTTTCTCTCTCTTATTCTCTCTTTCTTGTTCTCTATCTCTCTTTTTCTCTCTTCTCTATCTCTCTCACCCTTTCCCTTCTCTTTTCTCTCTCTTTTCTCTCTTTTCTCTCTCCCTCCCTCTCTTCTCTTTTCTCTCTCTTGTTCTCTCTCTCTTGTTTTCTCTCTCTTTCTCTCTTTTTCTCTCTCCTCTCTCTTCTCTCTCTTCTCTCTCTTCTCTCTTCTCTCTTCTTTTCTCTCTCTCTCTCCCCCTCTTTCTTCTTTTTTCTCTCTCTCTCTTCTCTATCTCACTCACCCTCTCTCTTCTCTTTCCTCTCTCTCTCCCTTCTCTCTTTCTCTCTCTTTTCTCTCTCTTTTCTCTCTCCCTCTCTCTTCTCTTTTCTCTCTCTTTTCTCTCCCTGTTCTCTCTTTTCTCTCTCCCTCTCTCTTCTCTTTTCTCTCTCTTGTTCTCTCTCTCTTGTTCTCTCTCTCTTGTACTCTCTCTCTCTCTTTCTTTCTCTCTCTTCTCTCTCCCCTCTCTCTTCTCTCCTCTTCTCTCCTCTTCTCTCTCTCTTCTCTTTTCTCTCTCTCTCCCTCTCTCTTCTTTTTTCTCTCTCCCTCTCTCTCTTCTCTTTTCTCTATCTTGTTCTCTCTCTCTTGTTCTCTCTCTCTTGCTCTCTCTCTCTTGTTTCTCTCTTTCTCTCTCTTTTTCTCTCTCCTCTCTCTTCTCTCTCTCCCTCTCCTCTCTCTCCTCTCTCTCCTCTCCTCTTCTCTCCTCTCTCTCTCTTCTCTTTTCTCTCTTTCTCTCTTCTCTTTTCTCTCTCTCTCTCCCCCTCTCTCTTCTCTTTTCTCTCTCCCTCTCTCTTCTCTTTTCTCTCTCTCTCCCTCTCTCTTCTCTTCTCTATCCTCTCTCCCTCCCTTCTCTCTCCTCTTTCTCTTCCTTCTCTCTCCTCTCTCTCTCTTCTCTCTCCTCTCTCTCTCTTCTCTCTCTCACTCTCTCTCTTCTCTCTCTATTCTCTCTTCTCTTTTCTCTCTCTATTCTCTCTCTTTTCTATCTCTCTGACCTGGCGATGATCAGCCAGCTGACTTAATCAGCTGACACTATAAGTCGAGCGGTGAAGTCGGCTTTTTACCGCCTGGCCGGCCAAACTATCAGCTGCTGCTGTCGGACAGGAGTCTGCACAGAGGTGTGCAGTTTTTGGGGTTTTTTTTGCACTGATGCATCAGCTGATTGTATAAAAGCCGTTGATACAATCAGCTGCTGTGTCATGTGATTCAGGCCCTTGAACCTGACACATCATCTGATCGCTTTGCCTTCCAGCAAACCAACCAGATGATATTTGATCCAGATTGGACGGCGCGGGACCCTTGACCAAGGATTACTGCGGAGGTGGGGGTTCTTTATTTCAATAAAGATGGAGTCACTAATTGTGTTGTGTTTTATTTCTAATAAAAATATTGTTCTGTGTATTGTGTTTTTTTTTATCTGTGCTAGAAATTCATGGTGGCCATGTCTATTATTGGCGTGACACCATGAATTTTGGGCTTAGGGTCAGTTGATAATATACAGCTAGCCCTAACCCCATTATTACCCAGCGAGCCACCCGTCACCAGGGCAGCTGGAACAGTTGGATACAGCGCCAGAAGATGTGCTTCTATGAAAGCGCGATTTTCTGGGGAGGCTGTGGACTGCAATTCGCAGCAGGGGTACCCAGAAAGCTTGAGCACCCTGCGCTGCGGATTCCAATCCCCAGCTGCCTAGTTGTACCTGGCTAGCATACAAAAACATGGCGAAGCCCACGTAATTTTTTTGGTTGGCAAAAAACTCCTGTATACAGTCCTGGATGGACACAAGTAAAAAAATAAAAAATACAGCTCACCGTATGATATTATGCTGGTAAATTCATGTTGTAGAGAAGGTCAGACGGTGCACGGAATAAGGGAGGCTCAAACGGGATTGCAGCAAAAAGAAAAAAATATCCAGCAGCAGCGTCTTCATAGGGAAAATATTTTTCTTAAAATTCCATTTTATTGAAAACTAATTAAAAAACATAGTGCAGCAAGTTATAAACACACGGTTGATGCGTTTCAGAAGTTAGACTTCCTTAATCATAACCATTGTTGTTATGCTTATGATTAAGGCACTGTCATGCCCCTCTTCTCTGGTGGGGTTGCAGGCACACTGACCCTGTCGACTGTCCAGCAGTAGCTGCTCTGTCCCTGGTCCCTGCTGCTGACTACTGGGACTTGCGTATGCCACACAGACCTCTAGGAGCATTCTTAAGTATTTAAGGCACCCTCCCCTTATGGAAGGTGCCAGGGCAACGTGGTCTAGTTCTAGAGATGCATGCCTAGTTGTTTAGGTCCCCTACCTATGTGTTACTGCGGTGTTAATTACACCTGTCTGTTTCGTAGTCCCCACCTACTGCTTCTGTATTGATCCATATTGGTTGAACCTGCTATTCCGGTCACCGCTGCTGCATCATACCATATCAGCCAAACCTGCAGTACTGGCTGCTGCATTGTTTTATACCGGCCAAGACTGCCTCATCAGCCATCCTCAGAAACTGTCAGTGTCCATACCCCTGGGGTCAGCTGTCGCAACATAGAGTCTCCCTGAGTGGCACCTGGCTTGTACCTTCAGCCAAATCCACCCTCACCATCAGAGACTCTGGTAAAAAACCTGGTGTGAGCCAAAGTCATGACCCTCAGGTATTCTCTGTGCTATGGCCCAGTGGGTCCACTCCTATTACATTACAGTAATAATAATATTAGAAAATACCTCCATTTAGAAATGTACTATAGTTCTCCTATTATAGCCATGTCTCTTACCATATATATATATATATATATATATATATATATATATATATATATATATAAAAAAAGTAGTCGTAACCATGAATTCTTAAGCTGCAATTCCCACCACATGAGGTAGGAGACGTGACTATATCAGGAGAAGTATACTACATTTCTAATTGGAGGAATTTTCTAATATTATTATTGTTACGCCTACTACATATAGCGATAGGATCTTGCAGATGAGAATAACTCTTTAATGAACATTTTAACCCGACTGTCATTTTTGAGAAATTAATGTGCAGTGAATGTTGCAAAGTGAAAATTGAAAATATGCCATTTTATTGTCCAAATACATTAGGCTTAATTTGTGATTCTGGAGCCTGGCACCCCAAAAATTACTAATGGGTAGTCCAGGACTTATCAGTTGATGACCTATTTTAATAGAAGTTTGGTTGGGGGTCAGACCAGCTGAAATTTGATTTGACAGTGGTGAGAACTAAGCTGTATTGCCCCTATTTATTTTTTTTGCTTATTCTACATGCTGCAGAGCTCCAGAGAGGGGTCACTCTGATTATGGAGAGTGGATTTTACAAGATTAGTTTTTGGGAGTCATTTTGCTTTTCCAATGCCTTTAAACTACAGATGATTCTATTTAATCTATTAATTCAGATTTTCCTGGGAAATTTGATTTGCAGAAAAGAAGTTCTCTTACTATAATGTTCTTTCATATGCTGTAGGGTCTCTTGATACCCCAGAGCATAATGTGTAAAAAATAAAAAAAATCCTTGTACTCACTTCAGCACTTGCTACACCGGCCCCTCTGCTCCTCACCTTTACCCGTCCGGTCACCATTGCATCATCTGATCCCCACCTTTAGTACTGAAATCCCTGAGCTTCTCATACCGAGCTGACACAGCGTTTACATCTGTTTTCTTTGAAACAACAGACTGTTTTAGAGTAAAATGTACCTGGAGGACCACTGTGGAATGCTTCAAAGAGATGCTGGGAGTGAAAGCTGTGGAGTGCATCGAGGACCTGCCGGGAGAACAACTGTGGCATTCACGAGGATCTGCTGGGAGTCACCGTTGTGGAACACATCGAGGAACTGCTGGGGTTACTGCTGTGGAGTGCACTAGGACTTGCTTGGAGCAACTGCTGTGGAACTCATCTAGGAGCTGCTGGGAATGTCTGCTATGGAACGCAGGAGGACCTGGGAGCGAAGCAGATGTCCGGGGTCTGATAAGTGTGTTTTTCCCCAAAAAATAAGCCATACCTGAAATAAACCCTAGCGTTCTTTTCTGGGCAAAAAATAATATAAGACACTGTCTTATTTTTGGGGAAACAGTATAAATTGCACCTCTGCAGTTTGCTTAATATGCAACTCTGTGAATGAAATGTGCCTCTCTCTCTCTCTGTATATCAGTGTTATACATCTCAAGTAAACAGTGAGAAATCCTTCTAATGAATACTTCCTTTTATGCTACACATGAAGTGTGTATGTACCTTATTAATCCCTTAATGCCTTTTGACATGTCAGTTTGTGCTCCATGACTGATATATATGTGATGCTGATCGCAATGTACAGCTACTGTACCATTGAAATTAGATGCAGTAGTCTGACTGATATATACAGCTGGGCCCCTTCTGTAACAGCTAGTACTGGTATGCTCACCATGCTGTTTAATCCTTCAGGTACCACTGTTAATAGCCTCTGTAAGCTCATCATCAGAGGCTCAGCGTAACCGCAGAGTGCCAATAGGTTTCTATGGCATATAACTATTACAGAGCAATGTGAATAAGACTGAAAAAGACAAAAGGCGCTAATAGGGTACTAACATTAAAAATGTTTGTAGAATAAAATTAGATGTGCTCACCTGATACAGTTGTGAAAATAGTCACAAGTGCTATTGGAAGCGTGTAGGTTACAGCTGCAGCAGGCACCACGAGGAGTTAGCGTCAAAAATCAATTAGAAGTGTACTCCCGCTCTGTCATGAGAAGATGGTCAGCAGTAATGGTTAAACGTGATTTTATTATGCGTTTCAGAGATCACATCTTCTTCCTCAGATAAATCACACATGTACCAACTTACGACAGCACGGCACACCAGTTTACCATTTCCTACTAGCCTGGCCAGAGGAGATGTCAGAGAGGTTGCTGGTAATGAGAGTTCATTCAGCAGATGGCTAAGACTGCAGGACATAGGCCCAAATCTGGGACTGTATCACTGTGTCAGGGATGGTTGGGGCTATAGATGAGTGGATTGATTCATGAGACTCTGCGCCACCGTCCAGGTCAGTAACAACAGGCTGCTGGAAAGAAGGCCCACAAATCTCTTATCTGTATGTCATTCTCATCTCTAGTTAGGACCTATTGATATTTTTTTGTTCATTCATTCATTCATTCATTCATTCATTCATGGTTGTAGCTGCCAGAAAATTCTCTTTTTTTACATGAGCTTCACTACATGATGTCTTGCTTTTTCGTGTCTGTAAAGCCCCCTTCACACATCAGTGATTCTGGTACTTATGTTGCAGTTTGTATATGTACCAGAATCACGGACATATGCAGCCTCATTAAAATCAATGATCTGTGCACACATCAAGTCTGTTTTTTTCTGGCATCACTGATGTCCCACAGACCACACAGTGGTGTGGTCCATGAAACAGGTCCCAGAAAAATCACATGCATTTAAAATAAAAAGCTTTTTAAACTCACCCGTCTCCAGCAATGCTGTCTTTGGCCACTGCTGTCTCTGCTTCCAGGCCAGCTAATTATGCTCATGCATATTCAGTGCACAGCTGTCCCGGAAGTAGCAGCAGAAAGGAGACAGCAGTGGCCGGACACAGCATCACGGGAGGCTTCAGCACCATGGAGAGCAGCGTCGTAGACAGAGGAAAATAGGTGCCTGATCTCCATGTATTATCATGGATAGCACATGGAGATCACATATGTGCCAAAATCACGGCACATGGAGGAACATACGCACCTTTATCATGTCAGTGAAAAATGTGTGTGTGTTTTTCACTGACATGTGAAAGGGGCTTTAGGCTGTGCCTACAATTTTATTTTTGCTTTCTACATGTTTTCTGCAGGTGTCTGTGAAGCGCCCCTGAGCCACTCAGGGCACTACTAGGAACTTCATCCTCACCAGGATGCAGGGCCCATTCCCTGGGACCTGGAACACCAGTGCCAGCAACACCCACACACACCAAAATCCCAATTTCCACTCCACACCAGGGTAATTGGTTAGTCAGACACAAGGGGATAGCCACCTAGAGGGCGGAGACAGACCAGAGGTAATAGACAGCCTGGTGGGAGGGGACAGAAGGCAGTCAGTGCAGTGAAGAAATAGGGAGGAGAGGTGCCTGAGAGCTGGGTTGTGTAACGGTGACCCGGGGGCACAGGAGAGTGGTTGCCAGGACAGCTACACCCTAGTACCGCTGGGACCAGAGCACTGATGGGGCACAGGGCCTTAGGTCAGACGCCAGTTTTATATGGTCTGGCAAATACCTGCACAGTGAGGGGACCTTCACGGACCTCACTGACCCACAGATCCGGGGGCACCAACAGTAAATCAAGGATCAGGGTTTGGGAAACAGACCAGCCCTACAGGGTCCACACTGCCCGCCGTATGGACAAGGAGACTGCCACACAAAAGTGACAGCTGGGCCACAAACGCTCCATGCTATGGGGAACCAACCACACTGAGGGTGCCAGGGACAGAGCAACCAAGTCATCAACTGGCACTGGAACTACAGGGACCTGAGCCAGCCATCTGAGGGTCAAGAGTGAGTAGAGACTGTTAACTACAACCCATGGTGTGGCCTAACTTATTACTCCATCATACGTCTCCTAGGCTCAGCTGTTACACCTCGTGGCTCCCCTGTTGCAAGGAATGATGTGGTCTGCCATTTCTTGCCTGCTACGAGCCCTCCTGCTCAGCAGTGCTGAAGGCCTGGGAGACTGCACAATATGCAGGGGATGCCTGCTCAGAGAGGCAGCAGGAGTGTTGCACCTCGTGGTTCTCCTGTTGCAAGGAATGAGGCGGTCTCCCATTCCTTGTCTGCCACGAGCCCTCCTGCTCAGCAGCGCTGAAGGTCCGGGAGACTACGCAATGTGCAGAGGTCAGTACCACCAGCCCTAGAGATAATCAACTCAGCAGCGGTGGTTCCACCATTCTAACCGCAACCCGCAGGTGGCGTCACACAAATTACTTTAATCTCCCCTGTAAATTTTCCTCATTAAAAAGCACCCAGGGCATGGGATTGGGCAATGGCCACCAAAGTGACATTCCCCTGTGATGCAAGATGCCCACGCGGCCATTTTCTTAAAATGCATCTTGTCAACCACAGGCAATTCAACGGAGTCCACAGTCAGATCAATGCATCCACCACCAAGACACCTCGTCCTGTGACCCTCCTGAGTCGCTCCACTGCAGTGACACTCTTGCAGCCCACCGGAAGATCAATGGAACCTGCCGCCGCCACGACACCCCCGCAGCCCACTGGCAAATCAACAGTGCCCACCGCAACTCCCCTGAGCCCGCAGTATTGCCGATCCTCCTGAGCCAAAAAAAACCCTCCTCTGAGCCCACAGCATCGCTGACCCAGCCTCTTTTGACCTTTCTAAGCCACTCCACCATTGCCGCTCCCCCCTGTTGAGCATTAGGACTAAGGCGGGCTTTGCACATTACGACATCGCATGCCGATGCTGCGATGTCGAGTGTGATAGTCCCCGCCCCCGTCGTACGTGCGATATCTTGTGATAGCTGCCGTAGCGAACATTATCGCTACGGCAGCCTCACATGCACTTACCTGCCGTGCGACGTCGCTTTGGCCGGCGATCCACCTCCTTCCTAAGGGAGCGGGCCATGCGGCCAATAGCAACGGAGGGCGGAGGTGAGCAGGATGTAAACATCCCGCCCACCGCCTTCCTTCTCATAGCAGCCGGGACGCAGGTAATGTGATGTTGCTCACTCCTGCGGCTTCATACACAGCGATGTGTGCTGCCGCAGGAACGAGGAACAACGTCGTAGCTGTCGCTGCACCGGCATTATGGAAATGTTGGAGAATACACCGATGATACGATAACGACGCTTTTGCGCTCGTTCATCGTATCAAAAAGGTGTTACACACTACGACATCGCAAGTAACGCCGGATGTGCGTCACTTTCGATTTGACCCCACCGACATCGCACCTGCGATGTCGTAGTGTGCAAAGCCGCCCTAAGACCCACTAGGACTATAAGACGTACCCTCATTTTAACATTAAAAATTATTTTTTCCTATTTCCCTCCTCTAAATTTGGGGTGCGTCTTATAATTGGGTGCATCTTATAAAATGAAAAATACAATATATACCTCTATTGTTTTTCATAATTTTCAATATTGAACTTCTTAAATAGATTCAAACAGTAAGAAAACATTGTTTTGTCACTTGCACTTTACAAAGCAGAAGTCATCCCAGATCTTGGAGGGAGTGGTGATTCTATCTGAAGAAAGGGATCTGTTCACCTATAAACAGATGATTATGTGCCGGATTGGAATGTCAGACAGACAGGTATCCTTGCAGTGTAAGTCAACCGTATTTAGTAAGCCCTTGTTTGCGGCAGAACAACGGTTAATACAGGATGTGAGGAAAAGAAAGGTAATTTACTGCATGAAGTAGCACAGTGTTATGGTCTAGTCAGCCACATAAATGCTCATTTCACCTCAATCACAGGGAGCTGGCAGGAAGAAAGGTTGACTTGAGCCACTGCGTGTTCTTTTGTGCATGTAGGTTAGAAAGGTACTTGGCAGGATTTATGTCTTACTGTTGCTGAAAGGTATCCTGACCTTTATTAATTCCTTTTTGCCCCTTTGATATAAAGATAATAGCTGTCACATATGTGTGTCACAGTACCAAATGAGTACAATTCTAGATTTTAGCTTATTGTTACTGTATTAACAATTCATCAATGTTTGACATATATTTCCATGCATAAAACCAAGGTAAAGAGCTTATACATGCTGTTATTTCCATTAACCCATTTTGTAAAGACTTTGGTAAACTCTGTATAAGTTTAGTAAGTTTCTACATTGTATACAGTGGCAGGACAAGGTCTCTTGGTGCCCGATAAAGGGTTTAAAGGGTTATTCCCATCTCCAAGATCCTATCCTAATATAAGTGTTAAAATAATATTAGCAAATACCTCCAATTACTAATGTAGTATAGTTGTCCTGATTCACTATGTTCCTTATCTCATGTGCAGGGCATTGCAGGACCTTAGGTATCCATAGTTATGATCACTAGTAAATAATTAACTGACACTATATGCGTGTCCGTAACCATGGATCTCTGATGCTTGAGGTAAGCAACATAGTGTATTAGAAGTACTATACAATATTTCTAATTGGAGGTATTTGCTAATACTATTATTATCACACCTATTACATATTAGGATAGGATCTTGGAGATGAGAATACCCCTTTAAACCATCCTAATCCCCCAATCTAAGATTCTAAATTTCAGAAGATAGGACGGAGAGAGTCAAACAAACATTATATCCTTTTTTTTTCTTGATTTCTAGTAAATTTGCATCATTATTTACTGTAAATCGTCCTCCCAAAATATATGGTTAATTTAATGCAATTTTAATTTATTGATCACACTACTATGTAATGTGTTCGGCTTATAAGTACAAACTGTTTGTTCTAAAACAGAAGAGTGATTTTCAAGTAAATATGATGAGTAGGGATGAACGAATACCTCAAATATTCGGCTACGCCCATATTCGACGAATAGGTCGCCGCTATTCGACTATTTGTGAATATTCGATGCGCAATGTAAAGCGGGCTTTCCACGCAACGACATCGCTAACGAAATGTCATTGGGGTCACGGAATTTGTGACGCACATCCGGCCTCGTTAGCGACGTCGTTGCGTGTGAAACGCACGAGCGACCCATTAACGATCAAAATTACTTACCTAATCATTGATAGTTGACCGGTCGTTCTAATCCTGATTATCGTTGCTGTTGCAGGATGAAGGGTGTTCGTCGTTCCTGCGGCAGCACACATCGCTATGTGTGACACCGCAGGAACGTCACCGTCCCTACGGCCGCCCGCAATGAAGAAGGAAGGAGGTGGGCGGGATGTTTGGCCTGCTCATCTCTGCCCCTCTGCTTCTATTGGGCAGCCACTTAGTGACGCCGCTGTGACGCCGAACGAACTGCCCCCTTAGAAAGGAGGCGGTTTGCCGGCCCCAGCGACGTCGCTACGGAGGTAAGTGTGTGATGGGTGTAAGTGATATTGTGCGCCACGGGCAGCGATTTGCCCGTGACGCACAACCGACGGGGGCGGGTGCTTTCACCTGTGACATCGCTAGCGATGTCGCTGTGTGTAAAGCCAGCTTAAGTCTATGGAAACTGGAATAGTTGCCGAATAGCAACTATTCGGGTTTCCCATAGACTTACATTGCGCATTGAATATTCGCATAGCGGCGACCTATTCGTCAAATATACGCAAAGCCGAATATTGCCGAATATTTGTGATATTCGATCATCTCTAATGATGAGTCATATAAAAACACTGTTTTGTATTTTAGGTTTTGTTCTATTGCAAATGAACATGAGTTTGCACCTAAAAATGTCCATTGTGATTGTTTTTCAATATTCTCCAAGTTTCCAGACACTAACCCATAGTACATCTTGTTAATCTGTGTCTAATTTATATGTGCTCGATTAAGATGATTTAAATATTTCTCCATATACTTTTATGAGTATGAGTCCAAATTAATGGGGACAGTTTACTGCTCCTGTCTAATAAAAAGATGGTGTAAACTTAGACTAGACAGTGTGAACATGTGACAATTTATTATGATGGCTCATGCTCCATTATAAATGTGCTGCATCTTAAGAAACCTTAGCCTAACTTTATATCACCTCTTGGCTATCTTAATTTTTCAGCCTTTTTTTTCTTACAAATCTTGGTTCACATTGGTGCACTTTAAGTCATACAGCTTCTCTATCTATGCCACACCCCATTCGCATTAAAGGGAACCTGTCATGTAAAAACAAGTTATTAACCTGAAGTTATGGAGTTAATCTGCAGGTTAACAGCATTTTAAAACTGCCCCGCTGTCGCCCTCAAAGTATGACTACTGGGAGGAAATAAATTGTATTCCTCCTGTCAGCCTTGGGCTTTCAGCCATAGACACGAGGCAGGAGCAGTTTCAGTCACCTCGCAATATACAGGCAGTGATTGACAGCCGGCTTTGCAGTTCATCAGTACATAGTCGACTATCAGTTAGTACCAGGGAGTGGTTACAGCAACCACTCACTGTATACTGAGCGGTGAGTGAAACTGCTCTGACTGCGCCTATATGACTGAAAGTCTGAGACTGGCAGGAGGAATTAAATTAATTTCCCTGTGGTTGCCAGGCTTTCAGTGCAATGACTGGGCAGTTTTATAACATTTTTAAAGGGAACCTGTCCCTGGGTTTTTCTCATATAAACTGCAGCCACCACCAGTAAGCCCTTATATATAGCATTCTAGAATACTGTATTTAAGTCCCCAAGCCGATCTGTATCACATAAAAAAATCTTTTATAATACTCACCAGTCTAATAAGGGTTATTGGTCTTGATCCGGAGCCTCCTCCCTTCTTGCGATTGCCGTTCTCTTTGCCTGCCTGTGTTGATGACCCATCCAACTTTCATACACAGTGTCCTCCATTGCGCTTCTACGCATGCGCACTTTCCTCTGCCCTGCCGAGGGCAGAACAAAGGATTATAGTGTGCATGCAGGGGATATTTTTTGACCTTTCCCCGCATATGCGCATTACTGTACTTTGCAGTACTTAGGGCAGAAAAAAAGTGCGTGTGCACAGGAGTGCAATGGAGGACACTGTGCAGATGACGTAGGGCGAGTCATCCACACAGAGTAGGGAAAGAGGACAGTAATCGCAGGAAAGGAGGAGGCACCAGATCAAAATTAGTTTCACTTCTAGATCCAGACGCCCCATGGGTGATTATAATGAAAGGTTTTGTTAATGTTATACAGATGGGCTTGTGGACTTATATACTGTTTTCTAGAATGCTGTATATAAGTGCTTAATAGTGGTGACCGCAGCTTATAAGGGACGAACGGACGAACCTAGTGCCAGCTTAATATTATTATTAAATTCAGATCGATATGTTTTGGGGGTTTTTTTGTGAAATCATCAGAATTTTGAAAAAAATGGAAAATCAAATTTTATATTTTTAAACCAGTTAGTCATGCTGTGCAAGATAATTAAGAAATAACATTTCCCATTTATCAACTTTACATCTGCATCATTTTTCAAATGTCATTTTATTTTGTTAAGATGTTCTAAAGGTTAAAAGTTTAGCGGCAATTTTCTATTGTTTCAAGAAATTTAAAAAACTAGTTTCTTTAGGGACCTATTCAGATTTAAATACGACTTTGAAGAACCTAAAATTCCCAAAACGTGATACCATTTTAAAAACCACACCCCTCAAATGCTTCGCTATCACAAAATTTGTTAACCTTTCAGGTGCTACACATGTATCAATATAAAGTGGAATGACAAAGAAAAAAATGTAATTTTGCATACAAAATGTTGCTTTAGTCTCAAATTTTTCATGAGAAAATAGAGACCACAATTTGTTACACAGTTAATTCTGAGCATGTTGACATCCCACAAGTGAGCAGAAACCTCTGTTTGAACAAGTGACACTTGGAAGGGAAAGAGTGCTATTTGAATTTTGTTACACAAATTTGGTTAAATAGATTGTGGGCGCTAGGTTGCATTTGCGGGAACCCTAAAGTGGCATAACAGCATAAAACTGGCCCCATCTTAGAAACTACACCCCTCAAGGATTTTATCCAGGGGTATAGTGAACATATTGAACTCATGCTGCACAGAATTTGATAACATTAGATATTTAACATTAAAATATTAATATATGAAAATGTTCTATATTTTCACAAAAATGTTGCTTTAGCCCCAAATTTTCACTTTTGCAAGCAATAACAAAACACATGGACCTAATAGTTTGTTGCCACTTTATTCAGAGAATGGCAATTATGGCTGCTACCAGGAAAATGAGGGCCCCATACTGGCAAAATTTTCAGGCCCCCCCCAAGACTCTGCCGAGGCTCCAACCTAGCTCCACCTCAACCACAGACACTGCCTGTCTGTATAATATCCCCCTACACACACTGCACCTATGTATAATATCCCCCACACACTCTTCCTCGCAATTCTGTGCCCCTTTCACAATTTTGCCTATTGCCCTATGCCGTACTTTAGTAAGAAAGAAGTAGTGGGCACCATAGGGTAATAAATATAAAGAAAAGGAGTGGTGCTAACAAAAACTATGCATTAAAAGAATTGTAACATGACAGGAAAAAGCTGCATAATGAAAAATGTGTACACACAGGTATTAATATATATAGACATGGCTTTTATCGATACAAAACATACAAAGCTGGAAAAAAAAACATGATGGACAAGAGAAAAAGAATGGATGAAATAGGGGGATGGATATAATAATCCTGTACTTATCCCCATTGAGGTATCAGGGCATTGATAATAGAATGTACAATAACTATATAAACAAGGCAGTGTCTGTAGATAAATAATGTAATCCCAAAACACCCAATACCTGGCTGTAGAGCCTAACCTTAAAGGTAATGTGGCAGTAGGTCACTATTAAGGGCAATAATGCCCTGATGGCAATACCCACATGCAGTCAAAAAGTTTTGTTTGAACACATGACAGGGCTCTGAAGGAAAGAAGTGACAATTGGTATTTGGTGTGTAAATTTGGGTAGGATAGATCACAGATAGACTGACCCATTTGCAGAGCCCTGAGGTTCCAAATCAGCATAAACCCTTACAAGCGATGCCATCTTGGAAACTAGAAATTCATCTAGGGGTGTGTTGAGCATTTTGAATCTATTTGTGCTTCATGGAACTTTTTAAAATGTGAATGTGAAAAAGAAAATACATTGTTTTTCTGCTAAAATTTTGTTTTAGCCTAATTTTTTTTATTTTTACAATGGATAACAGGAGAAAATGGACAACATAATTTGTTGTTCAATTTCTTGCAAATGCAATGATACATAATAGGTGGTCAAAAACTACTGTTTGAGCGCATAGCAGGGCTTGGAAAAGAAAGAATGCTATTTGATTTTTGGAGCTTACATTTTCTGGAATAGATGTGAATGCAATGTCGTATGTGCAGAGCCCCAGAAAAGCCAAAACAGCAAAAAACACCAATAAAAGACCCTATTTTAGACGCTGTCAGGGAATTCATCTAGTGCTGAACTGAGAATATATAACCTACAGGTGATTCACAGAATTCTGTAACAATTAAATGTGAAAACAGAAAAATACTGTTTTACCACCAAAATTCTAATTTACATTAGGGGCAAAAGAAGAAAATGGCCATCATAGTTTGTTAAGATATTTCTCCCAATCACCACAATAATGTTTGGGCACATGGCAATACTTGAAAAGCAAAGAGCACTATTTAATTTGTGCAATGCTCATTTGGATGCCATGTTGTATTTTCAGATCTCGTGAGGAACCAAGAAAGCAGAAACACCCACAAGTGACACCATTTGGCAAACTAAATCCCACAATTAATTCATCTTTTGGTGTTGTGAGGCTTTTCCACTAACATTTTATTTTAGCCTCAAAGTTTTAAGTCACAGAAGAGGTAATAGGTGAAAATACACAGAATAATTTGTTATGCTATTTTTACCGAATGTGTCAGTAGTACCCCATATGTGGTTGTACACTACTGTTTGCGTGCATGGTGGGGGTCAGATGGGAAGGAACGCTACTTGACTTTTAGAATGCAGATTCCATTTGTGGGCTCCATTAGCCAAGCTCTTGAGGTGCCAGATCAGTAGAAACCCCCACAAGAAACAACATGTTGGAAACTTTATTTCTTAAATAATTCATCTAGGGATGTATTGAGTATTTTAAACCAATAGGTGCCTCACATAAATTTGTAAATTTGGGACTTGGAAATATAACATTTTTGAGCTAAAAATTTGACTTTTTTTATTAGGTGCAATTTTTCAGTTACACAAGCGTTAATAGGTAAAACTTGATGGCAGAATTTATTGTGTAATTTCTCCCAAGCATGTTGATACCATATATGTTGTCAGAAACTACTTTGGCCACATGTTAGGGCTGAAAAGGAAGATGCGCTATTTGAGAATTGGAGCAAAGATTTGCTGGAATAGTTTTCAGGCGACATTTGCACCCCTAAGGTGCTAAAACAGGAACAAATCCTAGAGCAGTGATGGCGAACCTGTGGCACTCCAGCTGTTGCAAAACTACAATTCCCATCATGCCTCGCCATTCAAAGCAAAAGCTTTGGCTGTGAAGACATGATGGGAATTGTAGTTTTGCAACAGCTGGAGTGCCACAGGTTCGCCATCACTGTCCTAGAGTGATCCCATTGTAGAAATTCGCACCTGTCAATTAATTCATCTACAGCTGCAGTGACTATATTGTAACATTAACATCATGCAGTTTTCTGGAGAATTGCAAATATGCCAGTTTAATATTCATTTATTGTGCCCAACTTATGTTTCTGTAGACGTGCGCACCGTAAATTGTTAACAATGCACTCTGCCCACTAAAATAATACAAACGCTTATTGCAGTTTAGGCATAATGTGGCTCAGAGGGATGAGGGCATTTGGATTTGGGAGTATAGATTTCACTGGATTCTAGATGAAGAGGTAGGAGCCTTTTCCAGAGCCTATGTTCTATAAGTAACATGGGAACCCTCTATACTTCCAGCACAATAGTGTCTCATTTAGCTGAGACATTTGCAGTATCTGGGATAAAAGCATAAGACGATTAGCGGATTGTAGGTTCTCTTTAACATGAGTAGAGCGGATTTAACTTCATTTGATGTTGAATTGGTTGAGTTCCTTTTTGATTCTGCTGTGATTCCATTAAGCTGTAATCTCAGCTGCTGCACTTTTATGCCACTCCCCTTCATAATTTAAACTCACCCCTGGCTCTCCCATATGCTAGTGTTATTTCTTCTATAATGACCTTCAAGGAGAAGTTGCCAGGGGTGGGATTCAAATTTTTAACAACAGGTTCTCTGTAAACCTCGGACATTCTGTAACCACACCCATTTTGACGCACTTAACACGGCCATTTTTTTTTTTTTCAATTATTACCAGTGTAATTTTATGAGGTTATAACTCTGGAACGCTTCAACGGATCCCAGTGATTCTGAGACTATTTTTGGTGACATACTGGGCTTCATGTCAGTGGTAAATTTAGGACAATATTTTTGCGTTTTTTTTGTGAAAAAAAATCAGAAATTTGACAAAAATTTTGAAAATTATGCAATTTTCAAAGTTTGAATTTTTATTCTCTTAAACCAGCGAGACATATGACACAAAATAAATAACATTTCCGACATGTCTACTTTACATCAGCACAATTTTGGGGGAAAAAAATTATAAGGAAGTTATAGGGGTTCAAAGTTTATGAGCAATTTCTCATTTTTACAACAAACATTTCCAAAGCCTTTTTTTTTTTAAGGACCACATCACATTTGGAGTGATTTTGGGAGGTTTTGTAGAGCGCTGCCACACCCCAGGCCCTTGGGATACTCGGTTCCGGGTGGTGGATAATGGGGATCACCATCACAGGTGGCCGTGCCCGGTTCCGTTACCTGGAGGCGCTCGGTAACAGGGTTATTTTGTATGTCACTTGTGACGCCATTGGCGGGTTGCGGTAATAAGATGTGCCGCCGCTGCTGTGGTTTTAGGGACAGATGGTATAGCAGTAAGTGTGTTCGCACCCTCCGCCAGTAGGGGCTTAAGTCCCATGTAGGTGTGCTGCGCCTTGTGGTGCGCCAGTAATAAACACGACACAGTTCTTGCAGATTAACTGGTATTTACTCACTGATGTTGCAAGTGCAGTTTGGTACGGCTGGTCAACCGACTTTCCTTTGTCCCGCTGCTGACGTGAGTCCCAGTTGAGCCGTCCGTGCACATGCAGAGCTGATGGTCCCCTTGCCTGAAGCTGTCGGTGACCTGCGGCGCTCCGCTCCTTTTCTTTCCGGGCCCAGTATGACAGGCCTCACGGTCCCTTGTGGGGTAGGCTACTTCTCTGTGCAGAGATGCTCAGAATTTTGGTTTACAAGTTGTTGGTGTCAGCGTTATTGGACTGAGTGAGTACACAGTGACCCTTTCCCAACGGTGTCCCCTCACTACCAGCACCGAGCCCCGGGGCACTCCCCCCTACCCATGGAGGGGTTAAATACCTGGCTGTCATCCCATTGCCACCGGGAACTCCCAACAGCAGTGGTGGTATTTCACCTTACCCCCCTTTTATTTCGAGTGGCCGTGCAACCCCTCCCGGGTCCGAAGACCCCTCGAGCCACCGCAGATCCAGATCTGAGCAGCTTTGGCTGCTGACGCTGGGGTGGTACACTAACCTTATAGACTGTGCTACTAATACCTAAAAAATGTAATTTAATCTAACAGAAAAAACACTCTTAGCTACGTACATAATTTAAAATGTGCAAGACCTGCGGTAAGGGATGTGAAAGTGGGCGTTCTTCTGATGGTGGTGCTCACAGAAGTCATGGCAGTGAGCCAGGGCAAACTGAGCCTGCTGTGGGAGCACAGAAAACACCCTTATCATCTAGACATAGCTCTTTACCTTTCTCTTTATGGTTTCTTCTGGCCTCTCAATGTGCACATTTCAAAAAGCACATGAGGAGATGGTGTGCGGTGATGCCCAAATATTTGAGAAGTCACTGTCAGAAGGAGACGGTGAGGAACGGCAATTACTGTATCAAGAGGTGGTTGATGATGAGACACAGTTGCCAGCAAGTCAGTTGAAGTCTAGAAGTCAGGAGGAGGAACAGAGTGTGGAAGTGAAAGATGAGGTAGTGGACGATGAAGTCACTTACCCAAAATGGGGAGGTGACATGCAGAGCAAAAACAGCAGCTCAGAGGGGGAGAGACTCACATCTCAGAAACGGGCAGGAAGAGCCAATGGGGCTACAGGGAGAAGGTGGATGGTTCCCCAAAGCACCCACATGCAACAAGATCCCAGGCCAAGGGTTTGTTGTTCTCCATTTTGGCGCATTTTTACAGAAGGTGCAAAACACAAGAAAATGGTCATTTGCAACCTATGCCATACCAGGCTCAGTGGGGACCATACCACTACCAGCTTGACCACCACCTGCATACTCTGGCACATGTCATCCAAAAACTCAACAAGGTAGGCCTAGCGCCTGAGTCCACAATCATTTTCTACAGGTGACTGTACTGCCTCTTCCCTTGTGCTACATGTTGGTCAATCTTCTGTCTAGGATGCAGGTGCGGATGCCTCCCTCCGGAAGCTGTCTTTGCACATTTGCAAACATGATCAGCAACCGTGTCCAATTCCTTGTTCCAGTGAAGCATTCAGCTGTCTCTACCCCAGGCCTTGGAACGCAAGTGGAAACACTCAGCCACCCACCCACAGGCCCAAACAAAAAATGGTGACATTTTTAGACTTCTTGCCATGGAAATATTGCTATTTCGGTTCCTGGACATTGAGGCTTTCCGCAAGCTAAGGGTAGCTGCAGACCCTTGGTATTCAGTCCCCAGATATCACTATTTCTCTTGATTTGTCTTCCCTGCTTTACACGAGCATGTGTCCCATAACATCACGCATGCTCTCACCAACGCAGTAACTTGAAAGGTCCACTTAAACACAGACACGTAGACAAGTGCATGTGGCCAAGGATGCTACATTTCCCTGACAGCACAGTGAATCAACCTCGTGGGGGTGAGAACTGAGTTGGAGCTTGTGTCGGCAGACATGTTAACGACACCAAGAATTTTACCTGATCACCATCCCTCACTATTTCTCAAAGTGTGGTGATCCCGATTTACACATCCTTGTGTCCCCTAACATCACCTGTGACTCCCTAGTCATTTGGCTAGGTCTCACTGTGACGCCCTGGCCAGGCCAGGTAGTCACAAATAGGGCCCCGCATTACACCCTTCCCTCACAGGTAACACACAGCCAACCACAAAACCCTAGTCACCCCCCTCAGGGCTTGATAGACACACCAGGGGGCGGAACCAGGCGGTTGGAAGACACCCACCGAGGAGTCCTAGACAGCCTGGGGCGGGGAAAGTTAGAAAAGAGAGAGAGAAGGAAAAAGTTTTGAGAGCTCAAGTTGGAGAGGTGTGTGGGCTGGAGCTGTGTGCACCTCCAGCAGAGGCAAGAAAACAAGTTGAGCAGGTGCCAGGGTAGGAGCCCTGGTGCCTTTGGCTAGAAGGCAGACGGCGGTCTCCAGCTGCAGGAGTCGAGAAGACGGCTAGGTGGAACCGAGGTGGACTGGGACAGGGTAGTGGCCCGCCGGTACCGACCTGGGGAACCGACTCAGAAACCGGAGCACAAAGGGGGGTACTCAGACCCTGAAGCTAGGTCCAGAAGCGACTGGAGGCTAGCTAATTAACTGATTGCGGCCAGGACTAGACGTCCTGTCCCACCCAAAGTCCCGACTGAAGGCAACAGCCCACCGAGGGGGATAAAAGGCCACCGCCACGGCTCAGAGATCCCACGGGCCAGCGTCTGCAGGCAAAGGGCTCCTTAGGCAACCACAAGCCGGAAGCGGACTCCTGAAGTTGCAAGCACAGGCAGTCCACCATCTTACACAGGTGCAGGAAAAAGACAGAGACCACCAGCCGGGTGGGGAACCCGAACGCAGACGGCTGCACCATCACCTTGGTTTACCAAAGACTCGTGGGTGTTTCTAAAAGTGAGTACATCAGCACCCTGCAGTCGCCCATCTCCCTGAATCGCCAGCCTCCCCAGTGGGTCCCGGGGCCACCATTGCCCATGGAGGGGTTAACAACTTGCTGCCCAACATCTCCCCTGGGTGCCCCGTAACTGCAGCGGTGGTGTCCAATATCATCACACACCGTGGGTGGTGTCACGAATTCCGTATGGTTCAGCCCGTACATATACATCCTAAATCCACCATCCCATCACTACCCCTTTTCATTTGAAGTGACCGTGAGGCCCCCAGGTCCGGAGACCCTCGAGCCACCCACAGAAGGGCCTGATCCGAGCAGCTCAGCTGCTAAGAGCGGGGCGGTACACCTCACTGATGGATGATCATTACCAGAATACCTATTAATACCGCTGTGAGCTGCCTCCTTAATTTAATATGCGTCGGCCATGCAGTAAGGGACGTGAACATGGACTTGCTACTAATATTACTCACAGGTCAAGATAGTTGGGCAGGTAAAACTGTGCCTGTTGCATGAGCACAACAAAAATACATACCACATATGTCACACTCTGCCTCTAGGCCAAATCTGGCCGCAGTCAGAATTTGTTTGGCACATGAGGCTATTCTGTATGGACAACTACTGTATGTGGGGCACATTATTCTGTATGGAGGCAAAAGTGCTGCCCATTATTCTGTACAGAGTTCTACGTAGGCCCTATTATTCTATTTGGAGGGCTATGTGGGGAACATGATTCTGTATGGAGGGCTATGTAAGACCCATTATTCTGTTTGGAGGATTATATGGGGCACATTATTCTATATGGAGGACTATGTGGGGCACATTATTCTGTATGGAGGGCTATGTGGGCCCATTATTCTGTATAGAGGAATATATGGTGATCATTATTCTCTATGGAGGACCATGCGGGGCCCATTATTACGTATTGAGGGCTATGTGGGGCCCATTATTCTGTATGGAAGGCTATGTGGGCTCATTATCCTGTATGGAGGGCTATGTGGGGCCCACTATTCTGTATGGAGAACTGTGAGGTGCACATTATTCTGTTTGTTCAAACAGTTCTTTTTTCTCTCATTATTTTGCGTTTTTGATTCAGTTTGGACACAAAACTGCAAGCAAACATTTATGCCTGCAAACACAATGAGAAACCCGAAGTGTAGTGCAGATGTTGAGATTTTTTCCTTGCAGATTTGGTGAGTTGGAAAGGGTGTGGTAACACGTAAAACAGATGTCACTTCTTTCATTCCACATCCTGCACATGATGTCCCAATAAAGTGCTATTTATAAACCAAACCCGTGGTGAGTGCCGCATAGGTTCTACATGCATGCCTTTTAACATTTTTTTGGGCTAAGCACCACATATACTGATCAATACCTGAAAATATGAGTTTCCTTGTGTGCTATTTATTAGCTTTATTTGCTTACTATATATTCAGTGTTGACTATGTAGCAGTGATTACAAACATTATTTTGACTCAGAAATCACTAAAGCTGTATAGCTTATAAATACTCACCTCCTGGACCAGCACCCGTACAGCAATGTCGGCGTTGAGTCTGCCAGTGCTTCAGTGACACTTTTATGTCATGTCAGTGCTTCAGCCTCTCGGTGCCTCAGACAGAGCAATTTCGTCATGGGGTCCTTCTCCCATATCATACAATTAACAGAACAAGAGATGATTGAGCCATCCAAAGCATATTTATTCCATGCAATACAAAATGACTATCAAATAATCCACCACACAGAGGGTAAACTAGTCCAGTAATGGCATAAATATCCTGGGAGGTTAGTCACAATCCTCCAGCAGTCCTTCTTCAGGGTATCGGGGTTTCTCACAGTCTCTCTGGGGTGTCAGCTTCTCCCTCAGAAGTTCAATCTTGCTTCTTCTCTCTGGTAAGTCTCTCCCAGAATGACAAATCCCCCAGGTAAACAGAGAGTTTGGGTGGATTCCAGGCCCAGTTCCCTAGACCTAGTGACAGAAGCACTGCAAGAGGATATAACCTGACTTAACAGGACGAACAATATATCGAATAGACAGAACACCACGCCCAAAACATGAACCCACACAAAATGGTACATAAACCACAATATCACACCATCACAACCTCTCCCTCCTTCTTAATAAGTGAGTGCACCATGAGGTCTACACAGACCTCGTGCCACCTCACCTAAGTCCATGTTGCTCAGCTATGGATAGTCCCTTGTACAGCAGTAGTGTTGTAAGGACAAGCTTCGCTTTGTGTCCCCCTTCACTCAGTTGTGTTTCCTGTACCCATAAATTGGCATTGTAGATTTCCCACATCATTTCTAAGGAGAATATCTGCAGGCAGGCCGCTCATCACCCCAACCACACATTGCTTTACCCCAAAGTCAAAGTCCAGATCTATAGTTGCCTTTGAGATATTCCTCCTTTGTCCTCAAGCCAATTTAATAGCAATCCCTTGTCCATGATGTATTGCCTCTGGCCAAATCACTCAGGGATCAGCTATTGTGTGAAATGCCCCAGAGTCACAAAATCCAATGATTCTCTGTCCATCCAGCACAACCTACTGTAAATGCTTACTTTGATGGTGAGAGGAGCTCGGGGCTGTGGCTCACACCCCATAAACCCCTAGTGGACAAACATGAGTGTCTGAGCCATTAGGCAAGTCAACTTGAAGGGGTGAGAACTCTTCCCCCTTGTATTTGGCTGTAGAGAATGAACAGGTCATTTTGGTGCAAGGTCATTCCTCAATTGACCAGCAGGGCAAGTGTTTTGCAAATGCCTAGGCTGCCCACATTGATAACATCTCCTCTGCGTTGTACTCCTTCCAATGTGCATTCTGGAGAAGTCAGTAGAAGAACCTGGTGACAAAGGCCGGAGCCTATACTCTCCAACATGGGCAGCTATGGTGCAGGGGTCAGTGGTACACCCCAGTGGAGGTGGTGGTAGCTCTTCCTCAGGCGGGATGGAGTGCACAAAATGCACCAGACGAGGTCGAGGTGTGTGGGGGTCCCTCGAATCCTTGCAGGACAACTGGATTGCAGGTGCCCAGTTTGCCCACACCCATAACATCTCCTCTCTGTGATTTCCACAGGGAGTGGTCAGAAGTGTTTGGGCCCAGAATTGTGAGACGTGGATGTCATCGGCCTGCAGCTGGGTAGAGAAGCAGATATAACTGGAGAGGGCCGAGGTGCAGGAGGATCAGACTGTGGCGTATTGTCCATAAGCATCCTCCATTGTGGTTGGATAGTAAGGGCCTCATTAGCAAGGGTTGCAGATCTATCCAAGGTGTTACTGCGTGCACTCTCTGACCCATTTCTGTAATTCTGAGGGACACTTGTAAAGAAATTGTTCTATAAGAAATACATGTATAACATCTTTCACAGTGAAGGTGTTGTCCACTTCCAGCTATCTCCGACATGCCTGGAACATCTTATAGGCATACACCCTAAACGATCCCCCTGTGGTGCATGGGAGGTCTCGGAACTGTGCCCTATGTGAGTGTGAGTCTGGGGTGATAGCATGGTATTCCAGGATAGTCCGTTTTACAATGTTGTAATCCTGGTTCTGCTGTGAGTCAATGGTGTGATAAGCCTCTGCCAGGCTTCCATTAGGAAGTGCCACTAACAAACGCATCCAGCCAGAGTGGGGCACCTCCATCATGGCACACTGCTGCTCAAAGTCCTTGAAGAACCCTTCCACATCTCCGGAATCCTCATCAAACGGCTTGAAGTCTGCCCGGGTGCTCCCTGATCACGGGGTTTACACTCCAACTCATATTGCTCCTTCTGCCGGACTCCATTGCTTCTTGTCTCCTCTGTGCTCGGCGCGCAGCCTCCTCCTTATACTCCTGAGATACACCTGGGCCCAGAACCATCTCTTCTTCAAACCACACCAACCACTGGCTTTTTGGGGCAGGGATCCCCATCTCCAGAGCTTGTCTGTCAGACATCTGGGAGGAGGTGGACTGGCTCGCACCCACCAGTCGATCAATTAAAGCCTCTTTACTCAGTCCATGGTTGTTCAGGCCCAGATCTCTGGCTCTCTCCTGTAGACTGGATGTGGTCCAGTTTCTGTACTCATTCTGTGAGTGGATCTCCATTAGGCTGTGCTCTGTTGATCGCACCACTGCCACAGTTGTCACGAGGTCCTTCTCCCATATCACACAATCAACAGAGCGAGAGATGATTGAACCATCCAAAGTATATTTATTCCATGCAATACAGAATGACCATCAAATAATCCACCACACAGAGGGTAAACTAGTCCAGTAATGGTATAAATGTCGCGGGAGGTTAGTCACAATCCTCCCTCTTCAGGGTATCGGGGTTTCTCACAGTCTCTCTGGGGTGTCAGCTTCTCCCTCAGAGGTTCAATCTTGCTTCTTCTCTCTTGTAAGTCTCACCCAGAATGACTAATCCCACAGGTAAACAGTGAGTTGGGTGGATTCCAGGCCCCCTCCCCCAGACCTAGGGACAGAAGCACTGCAAGGGGATATAACCTGACTTAACAGGACAAATAATATATCGAATAGACAGAACACCATGCCCAAAACTTGAAAACACACAAAATGGTACATAACCCACAATTTCACACCATCACAAATTTCATCTGTAAAATTGTGAAAGTTGTAGCCCATGAGTGGTATTCTATATGTTGCCATGAGAGTTTTATTTTACATGGGGGACTTTAGCATTTAAAGGGGAACTGTCACCAGATTTGGTGACTATAAGCTCCGGCCACCACCAGTGCGCTCTTATATATAGCATTCTAACATGCTGTATATAAGAGCCCAGGCCGCTTTGTAGAATGTAAAAATCACTCTATAATGCTCACCTAAAATGGCCGGTGCGCTGCAGACTGGTTGGATGGGTGTCTCCATTCTCCAAATCCGGCGCCTCCTTTTTCGTCCATCTTTATCCTCCTTCTTCTGAAGCCTGCCGCCTGTGCAGGACCTCAAAGTCGTAGGATGTGTCACGCACCCAGGCTTCAGAAGAAGGAAGACAAAGATGGCTGTAAGAGGAGGCGGTGAACCCGGAGAATGGAGACACCCATCTGACCAGTCTGCAGCGCACTGACCGTTTAGGTGAGTATTATAAAGTCATATTTTACGTTCTACACAGCGGCCTGGGCTGTTATATACAGCATGTTAGAATGCTGTATGTAAGAGCCTGTGAGGTAAATCCGGAGATATGACGATAAATCATGACATTCAAGTCATGTCAGGAAGCCCTCTCCTGGTGTCACTACCCCCTTCCCTTCACACAACTGGTTTAGCAACAAATCCATGGCCATGTCCTGTGATATGGAAATTAGGTGGCTTTAGGACAATGGACACAGGATGACTCCCTGCCGTCACCCTGTAGTAGGAGCTGCTAGCTAGTTAGCAAGGCTATGGAAATAGCCAGACAGAACGACTCCAGTAAAAAATGGTTCATATCTCGCAAGCCATATTTCCGATAAATATGGCAACCATAAAAATGGTGTCTCCGCATGTGGACGATGCCGGCACCCCCTTTTTATGGGAACAGGACATTGGGAAATGCCCCAGGCGTGATATCAGCCAATGGGGAACTGGCAGACAGGTCATGAGTCCCCTCGTTCTGTAGCTAAATTCATAACTGTCACAATGAGAGCATTGGCGTCTGCCTACGACGCTCCCAGGCAAAGTTATAGCCAAAATCCCCTTTGCTGGATAATTCTGATCCATGCAGGGGGAGTGGCAGTGCTTCCCTGTGAGGTCACTAAGGTAGGAGGGGACCTGGATCTGCCCAGGTTGATAACCCTACTTCGGCCATTTTCCAGCGTTCTTCTCGCTGGGGGCACGTGTAGGAAACATCTGTGGGAGTTCCTGGAAACCTGGTCTACAGCGCCCCCCTGTGGCCAGACGCAACAAGGTAACTGATTGAACTGTGTATGCCTGTTTGTAAACCATGCTTTATCTGTAACTGTACTCTGACATATGTATATTCTGTAGATTCCCTATTGTATATATTGTAGTTTCTAGTGTGCTTTAGGCGATTAAATTATATAATTAATCCTGGGCTGTTCTGTTATCTCGATCTTGAATCCCACGTCTGTGTGTTCGGCTAATAGTTACCGTGAAGCGGTTGGTGGCAGCGAGTTGTGCCAAGGATTATTGTGGGGAGGCCAGTGAGATTCGGGAAGATATTATATATTCCGCCCGCGGAGGTCGGGGGAATATATACCTTACTCTCACCGGGGACCCTTCCATAATCGGCATAAGTAGTATAGCGGCCTCCTTGCTTATTGTCGGGCAATTCCATAATTGGCCTGACTATAAGAGGGGCGCTAGAGAGCGCGTCACGTGCTCTGTCTGTCGGTCGGGAGGTATAAAGTAGGGGTGACCCCCACTTGTTACCCCCCGATTGTGACGTACTGGTAGCCAGCGCGGGGGATTTCTGAGTGACCCCCCCGGTGGTTTGTGACATATTGGTGGCAGCGGTGGGATCGAGATAATAGTGTGTGTGAGTGTGAGACCCATACTCCCAGACACTAAAGACTGCCTGCAGCAGCTGTGGCTGCTGGGGTCTTCAGACCAGCTCAACACTAGAGTGTCAGAGTGCAGATACTGTAAGGTGTGTGGAGGCATCAGGTGTCAGTTCTGTGTCAGTGACCAAAAGTCTGCAAGAATGGCTGATGGCACCAGGAGCAGAGCTATGCAACTGGCCAATGCTAAAGCAGGAGCCGAAGAGAGGGAGGACGGTGCTGTGGACAGCAATGAGGAGGTTGCCCACGAGTCCTCCAGGAGCTCGACGCCAGAAAACAGCTCTGCAGAGGACATTGCACAACCGGGCACTGCTGGACAAGATGAGGAGCAGCTCGCCCAAGGGTCCTCAACGAGCCAGACGCCAGCCCTCCGCTCTGCAATGGACAGTGAAGCACCAGGCTCCGCAGCGGGCCGCAGATCACCACGTGCCATTCCACCGAGCCTGGGAGGCTCGGATAGCCTTCTTCAAATGGCTATGGCCCTACGCCAGGCTGGAGACCGGGAGGGCTACAAGGAACTCATGGCCGAGCGTGAGCGGCAAGCAGCGCGTGAAGAGCGCCAGGCAGAGCGTAACTACCAGCTGCAGCTAGCTCAGCTCCGGCCCTCATCAGCCACCCGTGACCTTCCAGACACCAAACTTCCAAAGGTCCGTGTTGAGGACTTCCCAGTGCTGGAGAAGGATGGAGACTTGGACTCTTTCTTGACTGCTTTTGAACGGACTTGCTTGCAGCATCATCTGAACAAGGACCAGTGGGCCAAATACCTGACCCCCCGTTTAAGGGGTAAGGCCCTGGATATCCTTGGGGACTTGCCTGCTGAGGCGGATCAGGGCTACGACACCATCAAGCGGGCCCTGATCCAACAGTACAACCTCACCCCGGAGTCCTACCGCAAGAAGTTCCGGACGCTGCAGAAGGGACCAAAGGACTCCTGGGCTGACCACCGGCGGGCACTTGCCCGAGCTGCCGACCACTGGACCCAAGGCCTGCAGCTTTCCACCGGACCGGAGATCCTGGACTTGTTCATCACGGAGCAACTCTTGTGGAACTGCCCTGAGGATCTCCGCCAGTTCATCCGAGACCAGAAGCCAAAGGGATCCACGGCTACAGCTGCCCTGGCAGATGACTACACCAACAATCGGGCTCCTGAAGCCAGGAGAGCAGCCACCAGCAGCACCTGGAGAGGGGGTAAGATGAACTCTGCGACTGCCCCACCTGCCCCTAGACTGCAGGGGGTGTCCCCCTCAACTCCCCTCTCCAGGCCCGTGGCAGAGCCAAGACGGTGCCACCAGTGCAACCTACCTGGACACTTCAAGGCCATGTGCCCTCAGCGTCCCAAGGCCCCGGCTCCGTCCCCGTCCCAAGGGCCGCCCAAGGTGTATTGTGTGGGTGGGGGTGGTGGTAGGTCCCTGGACAGCTTCCAACCTGTCACCGTCGGCCGGTCTGTGACCATAGGACTGCGAGACAGCGCCTCGGAGGTGACTCTGGTGCGGCCTGAGATGGTGTCCCCCCAAGACTTGATCCCTGGAAAAACCCTCGCTGTCTCCGGGATTGGAGGCATTGACCCGGCGCTGCCTGTTGCTGACATTTTTGTGGACTGGGGCGCAGGGCGAGGGGTGAGGGAGGTGGGGGTAACTGATCGGATCCCTGCAAACGTGCTACTTGGGACAGATTTGGGGCAGATAACCTCCCAGTTTGGGCCCCAACCAAGGGCTGAACCGTCAGCCCGTACTGACATGACTCCTAACAATGTTAATGTGTTATCTATGAATGATGTAAGGGAGGAGGGAGTGAACTCTGATATTTCTGCTTGCACAGACACCATAGACACACACACAGCTGCAGCTGTGACAGGGGAGGGGGTCAGAGAAAGGTGTGACAATGCCTCTACAAGTAACCAGCCTGTGAGCTGGGATCTGCTGCCCTCTGCAGGGATAAGCAGAGAGCAGGGTGCTGCAGGGGGAGGACCAGTGTGTGGGGTGGGGGCTACCACAGCAAATGTGGGGTCCCCAGAGATTTCACAGCGGGGTTCTGTTGCTGCAGGAGGGGAACAGGCAGGTGAGATTGGGGCCGGTCCAGGAGCGGAAGTGCTCCCAGGTAAGATCTCGGTGCATGGTTCCCCCACAACCGGGGTGTCAGGAAGCCAGGTAGGTCTGCCTGAACTGGCGACTTGGTCAGGAACGGAGGAGGAGCAGGCACGACCCACGGTCGCAGCGGCTGTGGCCGCTGTCACCCGCAGTGGGAGTGCTGGAAGCCAAGGGGCCTCCCGGAGGTCCGATAGCTCTTCCCCTTCTGACCAAGTGGCAGCCGAGTCAGGTGGAGGCCAGGACACAGGTCCCGGGGTACTGACCGAAGATGTGACAGTCTCGTCGATTCTGGCCACATCTAGTCAGGGGTTTCAGGCAGCGTTAGAAGCTGACGACAGCCTGAAAGCTCTTAAGGAGCAGGCGGCACAGCCTCCCTCGGACTCGGACCCAGAGCGAGTGGTCTGGGACCAAGGACGGCTGTACCGGGCCACGGTCCAGCAGGGTTCACCGGAGGCGTGGCCCAGGGACCGACAGTTGGTGGTACCCTATCCGTTCCGGACGGAGTTGTTGCGGATCGCACATGAGATTCCGATGGCCGGACACCTAGGGATCGCTAAGACCAAGGCCAGGTTAAACCAGCATTTCTACTGGCCAAAAATGGGGGCCGATGTGGCTGCCTACTGCCGTTCGTGTGAAACCTGTCAGAGAGTGGGGAAGGTGGGGCCACGCCCCAAAGCCCCACTGGTATCTCTGCCCATCATCGATGAGCCTTTCAGGAGGGTGGCTGTGGATCTGGTCGGCCCGCTGGCCATCCCCAGCAGCTCCGGGAAACGCTTCATACTGACGGTAGTGGACTATGCCACCCGGTACCCAGAAGCAGTGGCCTTGTCGTCCATTCGGGCTGACAAGGTGGCCACCGCATTGCTGGAGATTTTCTCCCGAGTGGGTTTTCCCCAGGAAATGCTCACCGACCGGGGGACCCAATTCATGTCCCAGCTGATGGAGACCCTCTGTAAGCAAGTCCAGGTGCGACATCTGGTGGCCAGCCCGTACCATCCACAGACTAATGGCCTGTGCGAGCGGTTCAATGGCACCTTAAAGCAGATGCTTAAGATGTTGGTCGACTCCCATGGGCGTGACTGGGAGCGGTATCTCCCACACCTGTTATTTGCTTACCGGGAGGTTCCACAGGCCTCAACAGGATTCTCACCGTTTGAGCTCCTGTACGGGCGACGTGTGCGGGGCCCCCTGGCTCTGGTGAAAGAGGCTTGGGAAGGGGATTTGGCCACCCCTGGAGTGTCGGTTATCGAGTATGTCATGCGCTTCCGGGACAAAATGCAGGCCTTGACGCAACTGGTACACGACAATATGGCTCAAGCCCAGGCCGATCAGAAGCGTTGGTACGACCAGAACGCTTGTGAGAGGACCTACCAAGTGGGTCAAAAGGTGTGGGTACTGGTCCCCGTACCACAGGACAAGCTTCAGGCAGCCTGGGAAGGCCCATACCTCGTGTACCAGCAGCTCAACCCTGTAACGTACCTGGTCACCCTGGACCCTGCCCGTGGAAGGCGGAAGCCCTTCCATGTGAACATGATGAAGGCACATCATGAGCGGGAGGCATGTGCGCTCCCCGTGTGCAACCTGCCCGAGGAGGGAGAAGCGGAAACCCTCTTGGATATGCTAGCCCAGGTTAGGGCAGGCGGATCCATTGAGGATGTGGAGGTTGGCCACCAGCTCTTGGAGGACCAACGGTCCCAGCTGTGGGCCACCCTACACCCCTTCCGGGGGTTGTTTACCAACCAGCCCGGAAGGACTGACTTGGCTGTCCATCACGTGGACACTGGGGATCATCCCCCGATCCGGCGTTCAGCATATCGGGTCTCCCTGGAGGTGCAGCAACACATGCGCCAGGAGATTGACGAGATGCTGAAGCTGGGGGTGATCCAGGCATCCAACAGCGCTTGGGCCTCGCCTGTAGTCCTCGTCCCTAAGAAGGACCGAACCACTCGGTTCTGCGTGGACTACAGGGGGCTCAATGCTGTCACGGTCGCCGATGCGTACCCAATGCCACGCATCGATGACCTGCTCGATCAGTTGGCCGGGGCTCAGTACCTGACCATCATGGACCTGAGCCGGGGATATTGGCAGATCCCCCTGACTCGCAAGGCCAGGGAACGCTCTGCCTTTATTACCCCATTTGGACTGTACGAGTCCACGGTGATGCCATTCGGGATGAGGAATGCCCCTGCCACTTTCCAGCGGATGGTCAACACCCTGCTCAAGGGACTTGAAGGGTACGCGGCCGCGTACCTGGATGACATTGCCGTCTTCAGTCCCACCTGGGAAGATCACCTAGAGCATCTAGCACAGGTGCTCAGGCGGATCCACCGGGCAGGTTTGACCATCAAGCCGGGAAAGTGTCAGCTGGCCATGAGCGAGGTCCAGTACCTCGGTCACCGGGTAGGTGGGAGAACCCTGAAGCCCGAGCCTGAGAAGGTGGAAGCCATCGCATCCTGGCCCACCCCCAGGACCAAGAAGCAGGTGATGTCCTTCTTGGGGACCGCTGGGTACTATAGGAGGTTTGTTCCATGCTATAGTAGCCTGGCAAAGCCCTTGACGGACCTCACCAAGAAGAAGCTGCCCTCTGCAGTCGATTGGACAATGGACTGCGAGACAGCCTTCCGGGCCCTAAAGGACGCCCTGTCCAGCCCGCCCGTGCTACAGGCAGCCGACTTCACGCGGCCGTTTGTAGTACAGACCGACGCCAGTGACTTCGGCCTCGGTGCGGTGCTCAGCCAGGTGGACTCTGCGAGCCAAGAGCACCCAGTCTTGTACCTGAGCAGGAAGCTGTTACCAAGGGAAGTTGCCTATTCCACGATGGAGAAGGAGTGCCTGGCCATAGTGTGGGCCCTGCAGCGTCTGCAACCCTATCTATACGGGCGCCACTTCATCGTGGAGACGGACCACAATCCCCTCAGCTGGTTGCACACCGTCTCTGGGACGAATGGGCGATTGTTGCGATGGAGCCTTGCGCTCCAGCAATACGACTTCACCATTCGCCACAAAAGGGGCCGTGACCACGGTAACGCAGACGGGCTGTCCCGACAAGGAGAGGTCGCGGACGGGCGCACGGGGGAACACCGGAGTGTGCTGCCCCCTAGCGCCCTCAAAAGGGGGGAGGTGTGAGGTAAATCCGGAGATATGACGATAAATCATGACATTCAAGTCATGTCAGGAAGCCCTCTCCTGGTGTCACTACCCCCTTCCCTTCACACAACTGGTTTAGCAACAAATCCATGGCCATGTCCTGTGATATGGAAATTAGGTGGCTTTAGGACAATGGACACAGGATGACTCCCTGCCGTCACCCTGTAGTAGGAGCTGCTAGCTAGTTAGCAAGGCTATGGAAATAGCCAGACAGAACGACTCCAGTAAAAAATGGTTCATATCTCGCAAGCCATATTTCCGATAAATATGGCAACCATAAAAATGGTGTCTCCGCATGTGGACGATGCCGGCACCCCCTTTTTATGGGAACAGGACATTGGGAAATGCCCCAGGCGTGATATCAGCCAATGGGGAACTGGCAGACAGGTCATGAGTCCCCTCGTTCTGTAGCTAAATTCATAACTGTCACAATGAGAGCATTGGCGTCTGCCTACGACGCTCCCAGGCAAAGTTATAGCCAAAATCCCCTTTGCTGGATAATTCTGATCCATGCAGGGGGAGTGGCAGTGCTTCCCTGTGAGGTCACTAAGGTAGGAGGGGACCTGGATCTGCCCAGGTTGATAACCCTACTTCGGCCATTTTCCAGCGTTCTTCTCGCTGGGGGCACGTGTAGGAAACATCTGTGGGAGTTCCTGGAAACCTGGTCTACAGCGCCCCCCTGTGGCCAGACGCAACAAGGTAACTGATTGAACTGTGTATGCCTGTTTGTAAACCATGCTTTATCTGTAACTGTACTCTGACATATGTATATTCTGTAGATTCCCTATTGTATATATTGTAGTTTCTAGTGTGCTTTAGGCGATTAAATTATATAATTAATCCTGGGCTGTTCTGTTATCTCGATCTTGAATCCCACGTCTGTGTGTTCGGCTAATAGTTACCGTGAAGCGGTTGGTGGCAGCGAGTTGTGCCAAGGATTATTGTGGGGAGGCCAGTGAGATTCGGGAAGATATTATATATTCCGCCCGCGGAGGTCGGGGGAATATATACCTTACTCTCACCGGGGACCCTTCCATAATCGGCATAAGTAGTATAGCGGCCTCCTTGCTTATTGTCGGGCAATTCCATAATTGGCCTGACTATAAGAGGGGCGCTAGAGAGCGCGTCACGTGCTCTGTCTGTCGGTCGGGAGGTATAAAGTAGGGGTGACCCCCACTTGTTACCCCCCGATTGTGACGTACTGGTAGCCAGCGCGGGGGATTTCTGAGTGACCCCCCCGGTGGTTTGTGACAGAGCCCAATGGTGGTAGCCGCAGTTTATAGTCACCAAATCAGGAGACAGGTTTCCTTTAAGAATGTATGGACAGTTCCATCAACTCCAAATCTTTATGGCTGCTTTACATTTGCGATCTCACCCGCCCCCATCGTTTGTGCGGCACGGGCAATTTCTTGCCCGTGTCGCACAATGCTGTAGCCCCCCATCACACGTATTTACCTTCCAAACGACCTTGCTGTGGGCAGCGAACATCCACTTCCTGAAGGGGGAGGGATGTCTGGCGTCCCAGCGACGTCACACAGCAGCCGGCCAATAGAAGCGGAGGGGCGGAGATGAGGGGGAGCAAACATCCCGCCCACCTCCTTCCTTCAGCATTGCCGGCGGGAGGCAGGTAAGCTGCAGTTCATCGTTCCCAGGGTGTCACACGGAGCGATGTGTGCTCCCTCGGGAACAATGAACAACCGGACGTTCGATTTTTAGAAAATGATCGACATGTCAACGATGAACGAGAAGGTGAGTATTTCTGCTCGTTCACCGTCGCACGTAGCTGTCACACGCTACGATATCACTAACGATGCCGGATGTGTGTCACTTACGACGTGACCCCGCCAACATCTCGTTAGATATATCGTAGCGTGTAAACCCTGCTCTACACCAACTGCAAAGCATACATTTTGTCTGTAAAATGCTACAGTAATAGTCAGTGATCTTTACAAAATGCTTAGTAAAAGTAAAGATTTTTCAATGCTCGTTAAAACACATTCAATACTTCTGCACAGCACATTTCTTAAAGCTATTACAAAATAGTGCAAGTGTCACGCAGCAGACGTCTCTGTGATGCATGAATGCTGTGCAAAGTTTTGTTGCCTTATGCAACTACCTCACTTGCTAGTGATTCTTTTCAGACCTTCCTACTCCAAATTCCATTACTGTCAATCATTAGAGCATGAAGTATTAATCAAAAACTTTCCATTCCTATTTGTCCTTGAGCCTAACTTCTTTGTCTTGGATACGTTTCAACTACATTTGTCATAAAGCTCTCCAGGTATCAAATCCAATTTACACAAAATATGTACGATAATGTGCACTACACCAAACTTTACATATTGCCAATTTGACTGCTAAAACAATGCTATGGATAAAAATGTAACAACTGTCAGACAAGGGATATAAAACACAGGCTGCATTCAGATTAGTCAATGCTGATTTATAGATTAACATGGTAGCATAGTGTGTTGTACTTCCAGAAATTGGCGCAGCATCTTTGAGCTTCTGTTACAATTTTTTGTGAAGATAATAGGACATATTTATCAATGCTGAATAGTCTTTAGGGTGCATTTATGCTGCACAATAATTGGGAATAAACGCTCCTAACAGGTTTTGTAAGAGACATGATTAACTAATTTTATGTAATTTTCTATGCTAAACACGAAAATGACATTAATAATGTGAGATTGGTTGTGATTTTGAAGTTACAGGGGGGAAAGGAGAGAAAAGAACAGTGAGATTTTCTTTTATTCAATAGAAGATGCACACACCTGTATCTAGGGGGGTGAGCGGGGCATGTGCCGTGGGTAGAGAAAGTAGGGGGGCAACATCGGACTCTTGTTAGGCAGTTGTCCAAGGTGTCTCCCCAGCAGCTGCATTTTGCTGCCCCGGTAGTGAGAGCTGGATACTCCCTGAGCCGGCTGTCAAGCTGACAGTCGGCTCAGAGAAGTTACAGTGTGCCGGCTCCCTGTGATCAATCATAGTCACGTCTTTCAGCTGTTCTTGGAGCCGGTGGTGGCAGCAGGTGACCAGAAATATTAATTTACAGAGCTGCTATGTCTTCTGATAGTAGTCGCGGTTGGGTACTGTACGTTCACTTCATGGATTTGAATAGCTGGAGAATGTACATATACCCAGCCATGGCCACTATCAGAAGATGGAGCACATCTGGAGCTGAGCACTTGCAGCCACCTGATGTCTCCACCGACACCTACAACAGCCGATTGATGGGGATGCTTAGTGTTGGACCCCAGTTGATCAGACATTAATAAAATATCCTTACTATAGTGTAGCACCCAGGGATATGGGTTACTCGGTTCTGGACAGTGTACGTCTGGGGAATGTCACAGTGGTGGCCGTTAACTGGTTCTCTGCTCTGGGCCCTTTCTGTAATGGGAATATTTACAGGGGATTGTTGAATAAAGTTTATACGTGACGACACTTGCGGTGTTGCGGCTAAATGTAGGGAGCCGCCGCTGCAGAACGTCTCTGCTGGGGTTGGTGGTATTGGCAGCTAGTATGGAAGTCCCTCCGCAAGTAGGGTTTTGCCCCAGCGGGTGTATGGTGCAGTGGATGTCGGAAGAAGGGAGTCCACGCAGGTATTCAGTGCAACTAGTTTACTCACTTTTCTGAGTTGGTAACTGGGGGCCCGAAGCCAGCTGGTTTCACCTCCAGGTTCCCTTCGTCCCAGTGTCAGTCTGGTTTCTTTGGTACCTTTTTCCCCTGCATCTGTCTCTGGTAAGTTGGTCCCTGTGGTATAGAACACTGGGCGTCCCCGTTCTGTGGTTTGCCTAATTCTGTCCGCCTGATGGTAGCGTGAACCCTGTGGGGTTGGAGTCCCTGGTTCTGTCCCCGGTTCTCCCTTTGCTACTGAGTCTTCAGATTCTTTAAGGTCAGCAAGGTCCTTGATGGTCCCCTTTGCTGTGCAGGTATTAACAGGTCAGCTTGAAGCGCTTTCCTATCCTAGGGTCCTGTACCCCATTGGTACGTAGTTCCGGAAGTACTCCACTCTACTCCACCGGCAACCACTTCTCCTTGGTACCAGGTCACCATCAACTCAAGTCAGGACATCACTCTCCTTCCACCTTCACTCCTCGCCTGTCTGACACTTGGCTCTAACTATTCTCCACAGTCTGAACCTCCCACCTGGTCAACTAGTGGACTTGAGTGGCTCTACCTCTAGGTGGCCATCCATTGGTCCCACCTTAGCTGGGTATCATTGTATGGGGGATTGTTGGGGAAAACTGGGATTACCTGGGTTTTTGTTGGTACCGGCACTGGGGTTCTGGGTCCCTAAGGGGGTAGGCCCTGCATCTTTGTGCGGATGCAGAACCTTGCAGCACCCTGATGGTCTCACGGGCGCTACAATAGGTCATCAATGTTAAAGTAGTGGACAACCTGTTTAATAAAGTATTGCATCATCTGACAAGTTAAGGGTTACTAGAAAATGAACTGTGAGGTCTGAGTTAGAATGTGGCCAGAAGTATACAAATCTCATACTTGTGCTCACATGACCACTCTCACCACTGGCATGGGAGAATCTTAAAAGTGTGCAGTTCAAGCGCCTTGAGCATTTAGAAGCCTGCAGTCACCTAGAGTGACTCCAAACTTACACCTCAAACCTGGACAACCCCTTTAATTATAAAATTAAGTAGTGTAGCATCCCCAGTTCTAACAATGTGTCATATATTCTCTGTCAGAATTCAGCTTTGCTTGATGGGTCCAGCAGTTATCAGATAGCCACTCCACTCATATGCAATTTTCATACTTACGGTCATGTGACAATTAGCTTTTTTACCACTTCTCTTAGTTTTTCATTGAACATTGAGAGAATTAGAAAGAGCAGTACGTCTGCACATGACTAAAGGGGGCTTTACACGCTACGACATGCTAATGCGAACTCGTTGGGGCCACGGAATTGGTGACGCACATCCGGCCGCATTAGCGATGCTGTTGCGTGTGACACCTATGAGCGATTTTGCATCGTTGCAAAAACGTGCAAAATCGCTCATCGGTGACATGGGGGTCCATTCTCAAAAATCGTTACTGCAGCAGTAATGAGGTTGTTCCTCGTTCCTGCGACAGCACACATCGCTATGTGTGACACCGCAGGAACGAGTAAGCTCTCTTACCTGCCTCCCGGCCACAATGCGGAAGGAAGGAGGTGGGCGGGATGTTCGTCCCGCTCA
Organism: Anomaloglossus baeobatrachus; assembly: GCF_048569485.1. NCBI lineage: Eukaryota > Metazoa > Chordata > Amphibia > Anura > Aromobatidae > Anomaloglossus > Anomaloglossus baeobatrachus. Next base: position 536,810,628 of record NC_134356.1, on the reverse strand, counting down.
TCTCCGCCCCTCCGCTTCTATTGGGCGGCGGTTCAGTGTCGCAGTTGTGACATCGCTGTGACGCTGAACGAACCGCCCCCTTAGAAAGGAGGCGGTTCGCCGGTCACAGCAACGTCGCCAGGCAGGTAAGTATGTGTGACATGTCTGGGCAATGTTGTGCGGCACGGGCAGCGATTTGCCCGTGTCGCACAACAGATGGGGGCGGGTACCCACGCTAGCGATATCGGTACCGATATCGCAGCGTGTAAAGTAGCCTTAAGTGTGAAAATCGCTATGATTGAGCGGTTACATAACGACTGCCCAAACCGCTTGGGCAGGGTGCCAAACAGAATTCTTGCCCCAGGTGAACGTTTCAAATATGACTTATTTTTGTTTGTCTCAAGTATTCCAATTCTCAAGCGTTTTTTCTAATCATCTAACAAAATCTTCCAACATAACAGGGCCCCATTTACCTTTGTAAAGTTTCTCAATGACACAATATCCTGATTAAAACGCAACCCATATTCATCAATAAGTTTACCACAATTTAAAACTATTTTGAAAGCCTTACATGCTTCTTTACTGCTTTCCTTCAATCACCTCAAAAATTACTTATCCTTTTGAAATTGTCTAATCTGGGACAAGAGTTTCTGCAATTCAATTTGTTGAACTCGGTTCATCAATCCATCAGCCACATAAGTTATCTGTGGCTACTGGACAGGACTGCAGGGAACTGCCCCTCATCTGACAGCATTTGTGGTTCTTCTTTTGATTATCCTGCCTGGCACAGCACCATTGTTGAAGAGTGATTAACATGTGATGTTCTTAGGGCTCTCAGCCAGTGACCACAGATTTCTGAGGTGGCTGATGGACCAGGTCTTGCGAAAAGATTCATACTAGTGTGCCGCCCCAGCAGCGGATCGAACCGCTTGGATCGAGGGTCTCTGAACCCGGGGGCTTAGGGGTCACATTCTAAAGTAAAATGGGAATATTTACAGGGGAGTTATAGTTCGTGACGCCACCCGTGGTGCACGGTAACTGGGAGTACCGCTGATGCTGTTGGGAGTAGAGATGAGCGGTGTTTGAATCGAACCATTCACCAATTTCAAATTCGAGTTGTTTTGGGCGATGTTTGAGTCGTTCGACGAACTCAAATGATTTGCTTAACGTTCGACCGTTCGAGTTACCGTTCGATCACCAAATATGTAAAAATGTAATACTGTCAGTCACTGTTAATAATAATATCAAAATTCAGAGTATAGTGTGCGAAGGGGACGGGGTTTAGATTAGTGCTGCTGAGGGCTGAAAGAATGGCGATAGCCATTTTTTTTTTCCTAACCGCGTGTACAGTGGGGCAGGCCAGGCTGTTAGCCAATCACAGACACACACACAGCAAAGTGGATTTGTGCCAGACAAGCAAGGGCATGTTTCATTGGCTGTGCATGTCACATGTCCTTGCCCTATAAGACCTGGCCAGTTTCTCCATCGCCGCCATTATCTCAGTGTTGCGGGTGTGTGTCAGTCACTGCTCCCGCTGCTGCTGCTGCTGTGGGCGCTATACACTTATACAGTGCAATCTACACATCGGTTAGGGATTAGGGACTACTTGTAATTTCATACCTTTTCAGGGGTAGATTAGAACAGTTCATAGCCATTTTTGCTAGGTAGGTCTGTGCCAGTGCTGTGCAAGGGTGTTTCACAGCGTCTGTCTAAATCAGCTCAGGCAATTCCTTGGGCCATAGTATCAGCGTGTGTGATAGTCAGTGACGTACCACTGCTTTCCACAAACATAGTCCACTTCTCCATTTCTGCTAGACAATTTGTAACTGCAAAAAGTGCAGGCAATTGTTTGGCGCATAGTATCAGCGTGTGTAATACTCAGTGACGTACCACTGCTTTCCACAAACATAGCCCACTTCTCCATTTCTGCTAGACAATTTTTAACTGCGAAAAGTGCAGGCAATTCCTTGGGGCATAGTATCAGCGTGTGTGATAGTCAGTGACGTACCACTGATTTCCATAAACATAGCCCAGTTCTCCATTTCTGCTAGACAATTTTTAACTGCAAAAAGTGCAGGCAATTGTTTGGGGCATAGTATCAGCGTGTGTGATAGTCAGTGACGTACCACTGCTATCAAGAAAGCTACCCCACCTCTCCATTTCTACTAGACAAATTTTAACTGCAAAAAGTGCAGGCAATTCTTTGGGGCATAGTATCAGTGTGTGTGATAGTCAGTGACGTACCACTGCTGTAAAGAAAGCTACCCCACCTCTCCATCTCTAGTAGCCAATTTGTAACTGCAAAAAGGGCAGGCAATTGCTTGGGGCATAGTATCAGCGTGTGTGATACTCCGTGACGTACCACTGCTTTCCACAAGCATAGCCCACTTCTCCATTTCTGCTAGACAATTTGTAAATGCAAAAAGTGCAGGCAATTGTTTGGGGCATAATATCAGCGTGTGTGGTTGCATTTATTTAGTCATAACTAAAACTGCTTTTTACATAGGATTTCACAATCCATGTCAGAAAAGACTTGTTAATCATGCTAAGTCAGGTAAAGAGAACTCAAAAGGAGAGCCTCCGAAGGGAATCTTGTTACGTACCCAACTTCTTATATAACTATTTTTTCTCCAGATGGTGTGGACAGGGACACCTCAATAGAGATTAATGGGCATGAACTTTAAAGTTTGGTGATCGTGTCAAACACAGACTTAAGAAAAACAATCAATGTCTGAGTTTGTTGTTTGGGTGCTTTATGTATGCTGACTACTCGCGCGAGCATCAGTGTGCTTGGGTACGCTTGGTGCTCAGCCCAGTGTGAGCCACTTGCAGTGTTTGCATTCTTCCCACAGGAGGTAAAATCAGCGTTATTGGATGTAATGTGTTAAAATAAAACCCTGCCCTCTCTGAAACTGCTCTGTTTATGGCTGGCTTCATGTTAGCAGAGAGCTGAACTGCCAATCTGTGACTTCCAAAGAACTTCAGGTTAAGTTTGGGTCCAGAAAAGACCTTTAGATCAGAGTCACACTTGCGGGTATCTCGCATGAGTCTCGCATCGCATCCCCTGGCACGACCGCGCACTCTACTAACAGGAGTGGGTTGGTTGCATGTATTTTTATGCAGCTGAGATGGTCCTGGCTGGAGAGCATGAGGCCGTGCTGAGTGATGCGTGCAAGACTCAAGCGCGATACCCGCAAGTGTGACTCTGCCCTTATCTTAAGTCCGGCTAAACCCGACAAACCCGAACTTCCATAAGGGCTTGTGCGCACGTTGTATAAATTCATACATTTACGCTGCGTTTAGCACTGCAGCGTAAATGCATGTGTCCTGCATCTCCCGCACATCTATGTAGATTGTGCATAATCCATCCGCACCTTGCTTTTTTGAACACAGCAATTTGGATGCCAACATTTTGACCCAAATCCGTGCGTACAAAAAAGCAGCATGTTAATTAATTTGTGCGCTTTCGATGCTGCTCCTACTCTGTCTATGGTGGGGGCAGCATCCCGAACGCATGAATTCGGCATATATTCTGCTGAAACACTGCATCCATTATGCAGTGTTTCTGCAGCGATTTGAAGCGCACATGTGCTGTCAAATGGCTGCAGAAATTTCAGCATGTACGTGCGAACAAAGCCTAAGTGTGCTCAGCTCTACTCCTCAACAGTTTCTTAGATGTGGCTTAGCTCTTAATTACATTTGTCTTCATATGTTTAACTTATGCTGCATAAAAAAGCAGGAATAACAATTTGAGTACAATACAAAAACAAATCCGTTTGTAGTTTTGCTGAGATCTACTTTTCCCAGGCTCGGATGTGCCGTCCGGTGGGTTTTCAGTTGCACTGAACCTCTCTGTTGAACTCTTTCCAGGCCGTAGTTTGCTCACCTCACACATACCTCTGTCCAGATATCGGCTATGTTTTTGGCTTGGATCTTGGTTGAGCTTCACTCGGACAATTACTTATATTGTGATTGACCCATACTCATACTTTTCTCATACTTTTCCCACCTGTTGCTCCAGCTGTGTTTATCTTCATGCTGTTGTTCTCGATATTTGACCACACACACTTTGTTTTTGTAAGGTTATGTTTGTGAGGTCACTTATTAACATGAGTGATTTAAATCAACACTGTTGATTTTTTTTTCATATGTAATTGTAAATATGTCATTTGCTATGAAGGCTACCCCTGTTTGACAGGTATTCAAGCTTATGTGTATTCACTACTTTGCTTTGCAGGGCTGAATCATAAACTCATGTAAAAATGAAAAGCTAATAATAATGAGATAAGATTTTATTTTAGTAAATATCTGATTGAAATAGATTATCTATGCTTCATTAAATATTAGCCACCAAGCTACAGTATGCCATCATCAATGATTATAGCTGCACTCAGGTGCTTACATACAGGGGATAGAGAATGAAAACCTACTGTATTCTAAGGAATTATCCTATATCTATGGATGGGCATGTATAGACATGATGGATGATTTATCAAAGCTTTCAGGGGCATAAAAGTTTAGAAAAGCTGCAAAATGTAGGCACAACTCATATGTCAGCCTAATTTTTGTGACTTTTGTCCTTGTCACGCCAATTTCTCCCACCTCTGACAAAATAGGAGAAGTTGGGGCCAAATGGAGTCCAGCATGTGCGAGACAACTTTTCGTCTAATTCCTGATGAGCTGTGGCGTTCCATATGCCAGTAATCTTCTGGCGTAGCGCATGAAGTTGCTTGCCTCTTCATGAATCAGGTGACATGTCTCCTCTCCATACGATACAGTAGAAGTCTCACTCCAGTGCCCCTCAGGAGCATCTGACTCCAGCATAACCCCCCATCAAGACTGGTATGAACAATGCCAATCTTTCTTGCTTTTATCATTTCAACTCATTATTAATCTGTATTTGCCCCCCCCCCCAAACTCCCCAAATCCTCTCTCTCACATCTAACATCCTATCAACTTATGTTCAGCAAATAACATCCTCCCTACTTTGAACCTCACACTTACGTTTCCCAGGTTTTTCTCTTGCTTTTACCAGTTCCAGTTACCAGTTCTCTGGAATACCAAAGGAGAAAAAGTCCAGCGAGCAGGCAAAAATTAAAATAAAAAAAAATATTCAAAAATATTAAAAATTGAGAACATAGCACTAGCAGAATAATAATTTGACAGTGTCAAAAATTATAAACGACATTGTTTATAGTTTTTGACAGTCAGAATATTCCGCTACTGCTATGTTCTCAATTTTTAATATTTTTCAATAATTTTTTTTTTTTTTTTTGCCCGATCGCTGGACTTTCTTTTTCTGCTTTGGTATTTTTCTGTCGGTGAGCTCCCGTCCTGGTCCAGAGTGAGATTATTGGGTGATTGATTGCCTTGTAGCAGCAGATACATCACTATTAGCAGCAAGATGGCTTTTTTTTGTCTTTTTTTTTTGCATAGTTCTCTGGAATGTATTACTCAAGGAAATCAAACAAATTACCAAAATCTACTGTTTTCAGATCTCTTGCAATGTAATTTACCGCTGTTATTCTTCAAACCTAAACCCATTTATTGAACTTTCTCTGAAACTCTTTTCCCCGTACTTTACGTCATATTGTATCTTCACACACCCAGATCATAACTGAGTTACTGGTTCATGCGTTTTCATATAACCACTCCTATTTTGTTTCAAGGGGGAAGGACTGTAGTGCAAACCTAGTACAATTACCTCTTCCATAACCCTACATTGCTTCTAATTTGTTTGTATTAATTACCTCTGTACTCTCTGATTTCTCTTATAAATTTGGTCTCTAAACTGTAAAGTGCTATGGAATATATTGGTGCACTATGGATTGTACAAATACACTCCGTTTTACAAGAAAGGATTTAATGCCTTATTACAGTTAAACCTGTGGCAATAGGGATTTTTTATTCCACATATTGCTATCCTCTGAAGGAACTACTGTTGGCATATAATATAACCTTTAGGTAATTAGCCAGCTAAGTTTATTAAACTTTCTTTAAAATGTCAATGTGTATTTAGGATCCTTCCTTTGGAATTGTTGCTATATCGTATTATTACTGGTAGACATTTTTCATGCTTATAGTCTGATGTCAATTTTATAATGAACCGCCTAGTATAGAGGTTACATCCATTTATAGAAATGTAAGGCAATGATTTGTGTAAATGTAACTTCCGTCTAGCAATGGCATTCTCTTTCCATCAACCATTTCAATAGAAGCGTGGTGACCTTGTCTTTCTTTGAGCATCATTTTAATGTTTACATAAAGAATTAATTTTAATTGTATAGATTTTGCATGATTTATATTTTATTGTTGCTAAGTTGCAACCTGTATCATAGTCCAGATCTACTCTCACGATTCTACTGGCTTTGTATTTTAAGTCTCTCACCATTCTCTGCTTCTTCAGTATTTTCAGAGTTTGATTTTTGCATTTAAGGAATTGTTGTTTTTAGGTAATCCACTATACAGTAATCTATTGTAGAAAAACTAGCCAGATCCCTTGTCCATATTTGTTAGATGCTCATCTATAGAGGTGAGTGATTGTTCGAAAAAATTCACAAATCTCAAATTCGGCATGAGCCTTGTCCATTCGAATTCGGATTCCAGAACATTTTCACATGTTCGCATGTTCACATGCAGGAATTTTATGTATAAACTAGAAGGTGGCTCAACTCTAACGCATCGAGTAATCTAGAATTTATTGTGTAGTTAATGTATGATTTTTGTTATATATATAGATGTTGTTGTGTGTAGTTGCCAAGTGTTTGTGTAGGGCGCTGTAAATGTTCTGGGTGTTGTCTGGGTGTGGGGGGGTGAAAGCGGTTTTGTTTGTGTGTTGTGTTGTGTGTTGCGTTGTTTGTGGAGCGCTGTATGTCTGCAGCGTTGTGTGTGTTTGGTGCTGTGTGTGTTGCGCGTTTTTTGTGTGTGTGTGTGTGTGTTTTGGGGGGAGGTATGATGAGCGCAGTGTGTGTGTTTTGGAGGAGTAGTCCTGGGGAGAGAGGAGTATAATAGGAGGAGTAGTCCTGGGGGTGAGGAGTATAATAGGAGGAGTAGTCCTGTGGGGTGAGGAGTATAAAATAGGAGAAGTAGTCCTGGGGAGAGAGGTGTCTAATAGGTGTAGTAGTCCTGGGGGGAGGTGTCTAATAGGTGGAGTAGTCTCGGGGAGGAGGTGTGTAATAATTGGAGTAGTCCTGGGGGGAGGTGTATAGGTGCCCAATGTGTGCGGGGGCATGACCGAGCAGGCAAAGTGTGCGTGGGGCGTGGCCGAGCGGGCAAAGTGTGCGAGGGGTATGGTCGAGCGGGAAAAGTGTGCAGGGGGCGGGGCCAAGCAGGCAAAGTGTGCGGGGGCGTGGCTGGGCCGAGCAGAACGGGCAAAGTCTGTGGGGAGCGTGGCCGAGCGAGCAAAGTGTGCGGGGAGCGTGGCCGGGCCGAGCGGCCAATGCGTGCGGGGGGCGGGGCGAGCGGCCAATGTGACGGTTGTCACCGTAATGATGTCATTTTGGAGCAAGACAAACAGACAGACAGAATAAGGCAATTATATATATAGGTTCCAGCACCAAATCTCTTGGCAAAAAAAGTGGTTTTCTGCCAGGAATGCAGGTCTCTTTAAGGTCAATGAGTTTACCTGAGGTGAGTTTACCCGCGGTCACAGGGAACCTCCAGCTGTAAGCGCAGGTAAACTCAGTGATGTCACCACTAACAGCTGCAGCTGGGTGGCTGTGGACTCCTATTTTTATGCTCGAGGGGGCAATAACCATGATGCTCCCCTGTCTGAAAATAATAGCCACCAGATGTCAGCTCTATCTTGGCTAAGTATAAAAATTTGGGGGACCGAATGTCATTTTTTAAAATTATTTATTGAAATAATTAAAAAACCTCATGGGCTTCCCTTGTATTTAGATACACAGCCAAGATAATGCGCACGGCTGTGGGCTGCAGCCTGTAACCTTCTGCTTTATCTGTTCTGGGTATCAACATACGATGGACCATACATCATTTTTTTAATTCATTTATTTATTTTTACACCACTATAGGCATGCAGACAGCATGTGTGATTCCACACTGTCACAGAGGGTGGGGGCACAGTCTGACTGCAACCATTACAAATGCCGGGACAGACATTGGGCGGGGGAAACAGTGAATATGTATGAGAATTATTGATCGGACCTGGAAGCGGTGTTACAGCCGAGAGAAAGGTCAATAAGTATAACTGTCCTGCTTTATTCCATGTTTTCTTTGTTTTGAAGCCCCCATAGCTCTTACTAACACCATTTTAATACAAATAAGTTTGTGTCCTTAGACTTATATGGGGTTTGGGGTCCAGGGTCAAGGTTGGGGTCAATTTTGGCTGCTGAACCCAATTTTATTTTTAGTTCATGCTGGTTTGGCAATCCTGAACATCCACGGGTTCGCTCATCCATACTCATCTAAGCCATTGAAGAACAACTATGTATGTTGATAATGTAAGGAGGTGGACCTATGGTTGCATTTCCCCCTGAAGAAACCAATTGTGTCAATACTGTTTAATATAATGCATGATAGAGATAAGTGTTAGTAATATAAGATAGGAATATATAATGTGTAGAAAGTTGCAGTATTGGTAATACAAGGGGCTGCTGATAAGTCTTTGGCTTTACCCAGAAAGAAACAAAATAGGATGATGAAATTTTAAATTTATTCCACATACTCTCCACTAATGTCAACACATCAGTATTCCAAGTTCTGTAAGCCTAGCAAAAAGAAGGATTTCTGTTGTGCCTCAAACCAGGAATCCGTAGCAGCCATGACATCAGAAATGGTGTGAAATTTGGTACCCTTGAGGTGTTTCTTCAGGTTTTGAAACAGATGATAGTCGAAGAGAGCTAGATCTGGTGAATAAGGTGGGTGGTCAACCAGTTGGGAGCCCAGCTCTGCCAGTTTTGCCGTGGTCACTTGTGCAGTGTGAGCAGAGGTGTTGTCTTGCAGGAGCAAGATTCCTTTGGACAGCTTGCTGCATCTTTTGGCCTTCAGAGCTGCCTTCAATTGGTCCAAAGTTCAATGTAACATCTTGCATTGATGATAGAACCCTTTTGAAGGTAGTTCACTAGCAGCACGCCTTCTTTATCCCAGAACACAAACGCCATCACCTTAGTGGCTAATTTTTGAACCCGGAATTTCTTTGGATGAGGAGAACCACTGTGCTTCCACTCTTTTGACTACTCATTGTTTTGAGGGTCATACAAATAAATCCAGGTCTTATCCATAGTGATCAGTCGATCCAAGAAGTTCTTATCAGGCAGAAACGCTGACCAATGGACCGGGAAGTTTTTACTCGCATGTTTCTCTGATTTGTTGTCAAACATTTGGGGACCCACTTTGCAGATAGCTTCCTCATATCCAAATGTTCATGGAAAATGATGACGCACAGCATTATCAATCTCCGGAACAACCACCACTCTTAGTCATCTGGGACATTCCTCATCATTGGTGCTGAAGTGACCCATTTTAAATTTGCAATCCAGTTCTTAACTGATGAATATGAAGGGCATTGATCCCCCAATGTCTGCAACATATCACCATGCATATCCTTCATGGACTTTTCTTACAGAAACAAGAATGTTATCACTCTACTGCTCTTAGTTGCTGTGAATATCGCATTAGACTCTGCCATTTTGTTTTCCCGCATGCTTAGAACACTGTTGCCATAAGCAACAAACACAACATTTTGAAAACATATATTAGACACATAAGGTTTTCATATAATGTAACATTTGTTACTATAGAAACAAAAAAAGATTACAAAGCCAAAGAATTATCAGGAGCCCCTCGTATAATATGATATATTCCTGTATAATGTAAGACATATCATTGTTGTGTAGGATGTGATAATGCACAGTATAGAAATATAGGTAAAAGGGCAAATCTGATCAGCTACAGATTGTAGGGACAGACAGAGTTAATGTTGAGTCATAGAGGAGGAGTTAACATGATGGAAAGAAAAAGGTTTCCTTCTAGAACTTCTGACAGGGATTAGTTTGCAGCTAGAGCAAATATGATTCTGATTGCTCAGCAAGGCAGCATGACATGGTAGTTCCAACAGCTAAAGGAAGCTAGAGCCAGGGATAGCGTGTAAAAGGAGGTGAAAAATACACAAAGTATCCAACGTAGTCTGGTCAGCATGCTGACCAGTAGAGTTAGCGACGTAGTCGGTCCTTATACAGGCCGCTCAGCATAGGGGGGCCAGACAGTCTGCAACTGTGTAAGGGAATGGACTATGACTGTATTTTTGTGCCCTGAAGACACCAACCGCATGGTATTATAGCAGTGTGAATTTTGTGTATGTATTTAATGTGTTTATGCATAGAGTATAAAGATGTGGTCATCTAGTGGCTAGGGCTGAGCGGATTCGGACTGTAAAAGTCCGGATCCGCGCTGTTTCAAAGATATCTAGGTGTTAGACCCAGGCACGGTATTTCGGGTGCATGATCCGGATTCGGCAATTAAAGTAAAAATAAACAAAAGAAGAAATAAGTGAGAGTTTCAACCGAGACTCGGTGTCATGGCGGCACACTGCTTCCGGGTCGTGCAGTCACTTCCTGTATGTCCATCGCATACACACAGCTTTCCGTGTTTTCCCCGCCCACCGGCCATCCTCTCTTCTGTGATTGGTTCCATGCTTACGCGCCCCCAGCCTGTGACAGTGTCTGCTGCAGTCATCGCTTATCACAGCTCAGTAATAGGCTACACTCATAGCTGGCAGTCTTCTCTATGACCGCTCGCTGTGAGATGTAGCAGAGCTGGATGTGTCGTCATGGGACCTTGTGTGGATTACGCTGGAGCTGCAGTGTATTTGGGCTTAATAAAGAAGTGAATGAGGGTGTGTGTTTTGTACTTTATTCCAAATAAAGGATTTTTCTCTGTGTGTGATTATTTACATTAATTTACAGGTTGTGATGCAGGTATCTGATAGATGTTTGTGCCATCACAAACTTAGGGCTTAGTAGCAGCTGTGCGCTGCTATTAACCCCTTATTACCCTGATTGGCACCACATCAGGCCAATGGGAAGGGCCAGTAATGCACCGGGATTGTCACATCTAACAGATGCGGCAATACCGGGTGGCTGCGGACTGAAAATACCAGCCCCTAGCCTGCGTTATCATGGCTGGGGATGAAAATTAGGGAGGACCGCAAGTCAGGTTTTTTTTAAATTATTTATTTAAATAAAAAAAAAAAAGCCGGAGTCACACTTGCAAGGGAAACGCTGCTTTCCCCGCCCACCAGGTGTCCTGGCGCCTGTGATTGGTTTCACTCAGCTGACATGCTGACACTCAGAGTGGGGGTGCATCTAACTGCAACCAATTACACTCGCTGGTGGGTGGGCAAAGTAGTGAATATTGAATTGTCGGCTCCAGAAGGGAAAAGCGTGACCCGGAAAGAGTGTGCTGCCATGACACCGCCTCGGTGAGTATGCCGCGCTCGCTCCTACCCCCTATGCCTTCCACAAATGTTTTTAATCTCCGGATTCCTTTCCCCATTGACTTATATAGGCACTGGATTCTGGAGCGGATCTGACTCTTTTAAAAATCTGGTTGTGATCTGCCGGTCCTGGTTTTTAGCGGGTTCAATTAACTCAACTAGTGGCTGGTTCTCGGTAGTGCTCATATATGTAAATATTATAATCTGCTTAGCAACAGGATGACTATAGGAAGGAAACAGTCATGTTGTGGGAATAACCTACAAGGGGAGGAGTCTCTTAGATAGTTAAATAGGGACTGATTAGTGATAAGATGGGACGTGCAGGTTGCTCAATACCTTGGACTTTAGTTAATGGCTGTGAGTTATCTCAAAAAGCAGTCTACAACCATTGAGACAGCGTAAACCCAGAAGAAGTGGCCAGACACATGTATGGGTAGTGCCTGAAGCCAGGTTTTGTCAGAAGCAGGTGACCTTTACCATATAAAGGTCTATTAGAGGATGCTTACCATAGGCCTGGGTGAACGAGTCGCCATGGCAGCAGATCTTATATGAGCTGAATAGTCTATGCACTCTGGACGAAGTTCATAAACAAATTTTTGTGGGTTGAGACTTAATGACTCTGACGTGCAAGACTATGATACTAGGTTGGATTTGTGGAGTGTGGACCTATAATATCTGAGAGGCTGTGGCCATAGAGAGCAGAGGAGAAGTGGGTGTGTTGTGTTAAGATAATGGTCCATCCCAGTAACCCATCATCCTAGTCAGAACCTCCACAGCTATCAGTGAGTGTAAGGCCCTTTGCTATGACTGTGGGCAATCCCCTCTCCCCCACCTGTCCGTATTGGCAAGAGTTACTGGGGCTTGGACAAGAGTAACCAGATGATGTCAGCTGCCATGGTTACGGTATCTCTGGGTGAGCCTTCGGAACCAAAGGATGAAAAAGTCTGATAGGAATTAATCTTAAGGTCAATGATGTGCTTTGTATCAAAACAAGTGTAGAAGATGTGCCCAGAGTGAGAGGATTTGTTGCTGTGAACTTAACACGTGCTAAATTTAAATTAAGAGAATATACCCACTGTTCAACTGTAAAATTGAAACTAAACTAAAAGTTAACCAGAAAAAAAGCTGTTTGCCTCTGTGTTTGCTTTCACTGCTGGAGGAATCTGAGTCACCTCAGCCATTGGCGGCATGCGGCTCTGCCAAAGGTATGACCCACATGACACCACTCCTCACACCCAGACAGGTCTCCCAAACCAGCAAACACAATAGCTCCCATTGCTCTGTGAGTGTGGCCAGAGCACAGACTACAAGAGGGATCCTCTCGTCCGAGACTACCGCCCCGAGTCACCCTTACAACTACAGAGGGTAAAGGGCTTTGTCACACAGTACGTGAGATGAGAAGGGAACCCTGGGCGGACCTTCCAAAAGCGTCAGTAGCGTTAGGCTAGAGTTCAGCCATAGTGTCAACCTCTCTCCTTGGCAAGGGGAACTGGACATGGAGTTACAGACAGGGATGGAAAGACTCTCATGGACAGTAATGTAATGTGGAGTTGGGTGGTGGGAAACAACTGGGACTAATGAGGACAGGAACAACTAGGTTGGAAAGAGTGGAGGAACTACTGGTGATGCTTCGTATTGAGCATGAAATGATGTGTACCCTCTATTCCCTGTGTATCCTCTATTCCCTGTGTACTATGTTTATCAATTTATATTTAAGTGAAAAACTGCGTTTTAAGAATTCGCATTCTCATTATGGGCTTAAGACCACACACCCAGCCAGGACCACCGTATCTTTCCTTTGGCATTGTGTTGCGTGAGAAAACAGCACCTAGCCCGTAACTGCCAACCTGCACCACACTACTATTATCTTAAAAGTGAACCTGTCAAGAGGCAGCATGAGATCCAACAATGCCAATCAGATAAAGGCTCCTTTATTGTAATTATGTGTTTACCACTATGAAATGTTGCTCTTTTCAGAGGAGACATACTTTATTAATGAACTAGGATGACCAGTGAAAGATAAACAGTACTCGGACAGTGAAACATGAATGTGTCAATCCAGCCTAACCTGGTGATTGTGAATAAAGTTTTTAAAGATTGAATTTCAATTACATTGAGTATTTCAGGGACCATTACATAATAATAGTAATAAATCTCAGACAGATGTAATTCCTTCAAAAGATATTTGAGTTATAAACATAATGTGAAAGTAAACATGTTTTATTGGGTTAGTAGTTACACTTATTAACAGCACTGGGTGGTTTTACATCTAGTTATGTGGGCTGATGGATGGATCATTATGACAGAGCTGAGTATCGTTATTGACAAGACTACAGTATATGTACTTTCCATTTTTCCTTCTTGCGATACCAGAAAGTGAGTCTGTTCTCAGTTCTCTAAGGTCAGCTTAACATAAGAAATCAAATTGTATTCCATCAACCTTCCATCTGAAGTGAAGGATTTGAAATACTCATTAAATACCAGCAAACAAAAGTAGACATTGCAGCGTTAAGTCTGTTTCTACCTGATCAAATTACATTCTTTTTAAACAGAAGTCAAAGTAAAGTCATCTCCAGACATGGACCCAGGGGGACTTGTGCCTAGATACTGGCACACCTAAGGCATGCTGATGAGGTGATGATTATACATCTGAATAAAAATGATTCTGCTGGCAAATCCTTGTTATCCATAGACAATATCTTATAAGACATGAATGTGCTGCCTCTCTCTTGGTCTCCAGGGGAGCTCATTGAATTATGTGCTATGTTCTTAAATTCACAAAAAACCCTTTCATATGCAAAACTGTTCTACGTTAAATCAAATGTGATTTTCATTTTTCAAATCGCCTTTAATTCATATACTTAAGAAAAAATTATAAAAGTATATATTTATTGTATGACCTGTGAATATAAAATTAGGAAAACTTTGTTCACATATGGCAGATTCTAATAAAGAAATTCTACACATGTAATGTTACAGGTTAGCGGTTTAATTATAACTGTCATTTTATATGTACTGAGGAGCCATGTGAGCAGTTTGTGTGACATAAATGCATAAAGGGTAAGAAAAAATATGAGCACTCACCGGTCTAGACCCGTCGAAGCACCGCAGGTGTGCGAAACGATCGTCGTCTACACGTGCTGCCTGTTCCTTCCCTTTCCCCTCCCTGCACAGCATGTAACTCCGATGCCTGAATAAAAGGTTTTTTTCACACAGCAAACTCATATTTTTTCTTATCCTTTATGCTTTGAACTCATGTGGACTTTGTATATGAGCACCACGGAGCTGTGATTATCCTGGCAAAAAATAGTTAAACGCATTACTGGCAGAGTTTGCAGCAGTGACATGCTTGTTTGTGAACTGATCCTGACTATATAGAGTAGTGCCCTGCCTGTTTCCTTCTCAACTCTCCCCATATGTGACATAAATGTATTGTTACATAAACGACTAGCTCCATCCATTATCTCTGAATATGTGGTATCCTAGTGTCTTTATGGCTTTTCTTTGAAGGCAGAAAACTAAAGGCGCCGTTACACGCTACGATTTATCTGACGATATGTCGTCGGGGTCACGGATTCCGTGACGCACATCCGGCATCGTTAGCGACGTGCGACTGCGAACGATCGCAAATAGGTTTAAAATCGTTGACACGTCGTTCAGTTTCAAAATATTGTTCGTCGTTTGGATCGCAGGAGACAAATTGGTATGTTTGACACTCTGCCAATGACGAACAACATCTAAACGACCTCCTTATCAAACAATATATCGCTGATCGCTGTTGTGTCGTTTGTGAGATCGTTACGTGTGACCGCAAATAAACGAGCTATGTGCGATCTCAGCAAATCGTAACAACGATCTGGGTGTGTCACATCATTTAAGAGATTGTCAGATAAATCGTAGCGAGTAACGGGGGCCTTAAGGCTGTGTGCGCATGTTGCGTTTTTTTCATGCGTTTCCACAGCGTTTTGAGCTGCAGCGTTTTAATGCAAAAACGCAGCGTTTTAGTTGCTTAAAATTTGTCAAAATCTCTACGTTTGAAGAAGCAACATGTCAATTGTTTTTGCCATTTTGGCAGCGTTTTGCTTTCATTAAAGTCAATGATAATGATCAAAACACATCCTAAATCAAATTCAAAGCGTTTTACATGCTTTTTTGATGCAAAACGCATGCTTTTTTGACAAAATCAAAGCATGCATTTTTGACAATATAGTGAGGTCATGACATCTCCTTTTTCACACACATATAGTCCGACTATAAAATAAATGAAAAACAATAATTTAACTTTATTTTATACATAAATATTAAATCACATTAATCTTTTGAGTAAAATTATTTATTTTGTGTATGATTTAAAGCATGATATTTGTTTTCATTTTTTTCCATAGTGTTTGAATGATTAAACTTTATTTAGTAGTGCATTTGTATTGTAAACGCATCTGTCTTTAAGCACAGAAAATGCATTTAAAACGCGATCAAAACGCGGCCAAAATGCAGAAAAAACGCATGCGTATTTCCTGCATTTATG
The DNA here is from genome assembly GCF_048569485.1 of Anomaloglossus baeobatrachus. NCBI lineage: Eukaryota > Metazoa > Chordata > Amphibia > Anura > Aromobatidae > Anomaloglossus > Anomaloglossus baeobatrachus. The sequence goes on along the minus strand of NC_134356.1, from coordinate 536,794,669 downwards.
TGGTCAAAACCAAATTTCACAATGACAAATTCTGCCAGAGGATGCATTCATTTCTGCAAGGTACTGGACGCAACATGCGCACATGGCCTTATACAGCATCAGCAGTACTGACCACAGCAGTCACACAAGTGGCATTTAATGGTGTCTAAAGACTGTGTGAAGCACATGAAACTGAGGTAGAGATTATTGATGAGCGAGCATGCTTGGCACTGCTCTATACTCGACCGTGCATTGGTGGGCTCGGGCACACTCAGTACTCTATCACGTTTCATGGATGCTCGGGCGCTATGCTCAAGTCCCCGCTGTTTCACAGCTGTTTTTCAGCTACTAAACATATGGGAATTGCCTGCCAATCATACTAATGTCATAGCCATGTTGGCTGCTGGCATTATTATGATTGGCTGGCCACATCACATCATCGGATCTTATATGAGACGCGGGGGTGCGATGCTTAGCCCATTGCAGTTCAGTCCTAAAAATAGCAGCCTTCAGCCGCCCTAATATTGTAGCATCCAATAAATATGTCAATTCTGGGCCTTCTCCCTGGCTCTTCCCGATTGCCTGGGTGAGGTGAAAATTGGGGTAATAATTTTGTGGGTTGATTTCAGCTGTATAAAACTCAGGGGTTAGTAATGTAGAAACATCTATCAGATACCCCCATTACTAACCTAGTAAGTGTAAAGTTAAAAACACACATACAGGAAAAAAATTGTTTATTTTAATAAAAACTCCCCCTCACTTATTCACCAATTTATTAAAAAAATGTTCCCATGAAATTCCAATGTAATCCACTATCCAATAAAAAAAAAAACAAGATAGCCAGCACTAAATTCCAAACTGTACTTATTATTTAAATTTGAGATTTTTGGCAAAAAAATTGTTGAATTGGTTGGTGGCTGACTACCTTGCCGTGCACCCTAATTTGGATTGTATTCCACCTGTCTTGATTTTGGCAATTGGTGACTGTTCACATTCAGTCATGAGGCCCTGTACACAGTCTATTCACTTCAAGCAGCATTTGCTTGAGCCTGTCCCGCCCACAGCCATGATTCAGTCATAGGTACGGGATTGAAAAACACCAAGTAAGTGCTGCTAATAACAGTTCTACGTTTTCATATGTGAGGTCGTATGGCACAGTTTATATAAAAATATTTTAGTGCAGGACTGCCCCAAAGAGATTTTCTGTGACGTGCCGAGGTAGCTCAAGAAATTGCTATTTTTTGCCAAAAATCTCAAATTTTAATGATAAATACAGTTTGGAATTTTTGGTGCTGTAGTGCACATTTAGTGCTGGCTTTCTTGTTTAATCCCCTATCCAAGGCTGCAAGACCGGCTACTGTAAATAGCAGTTAACTACAGCTAATCACAGTTTTCAGAGGCTCAATAGAGCTGCCGATTCAACACTGCTGAACACTGCACTCAGTGAGACCCAGCAGCTCTGATGAACATTGTTGTCACCCCTTGTATGGTACATTTTCTCTTGTTGTCCTTGTGAAAATGCAAACTTTTGGCCAAAATAACGTTTTTGTGGGAAAAAGTAAAATTCTCATTTTTCCTTCCACATTGCTTCAAATCCTGTGAAGCACCTGAAGGGTTAACAAACTTTTTGGATGTGGAATTGAGCAGTTTGAGGGGTGCAGTTTGTAGAATGGTGTCACTTATGGGTATTTTCTGTCACGTAGGCCTCTCAAAGTCACTTCAAATGTGATGTGGCCTCTAAAAAATGGTTTTGTAAATTTTGTTGGAAAATTGAGAACTTGCTGATAAACTTTGAACCCTTCTAACTTCCAAACCAAAAAATGATCTTTCAAAAATTGTTCTGATGTAAAGTAGACATGTAGGAAATGTTATTTATTAACTATTTTGTGTGACATAACTCTCTGGTTTAAGGACATAAAAATTCAGTTCGAAAATTGCAAAGTTTAAAAAATGTTTGCCAAATTTCCAATATTTTCACAAATAAACGTAAAAAAGTCTTAATTTAATACTATTATGCAGTACAATATGTCATGTAAAAAAGTCTCAGGATCACTGGAATCCATTGAAGTGTTCCAGAGTTATTACAACATAAAGTAACATTGGTCAGAATTGTAAAAAATTGCCTGGTCAGAAAAGGAAGAACAGACTGGGGGGTTCAAGAGGTTAAAGGGGTGGTGCAAAGTCAAAAATAATTTTCCTTCTAAATATCTTTCTATTTAGTGTCATAATCTAAACAATTTTCTAATACACGTGAACTAAAACTTCCCTATTGTTCCCTAACTACACTATCTAATTATTTTTCTAATTTTTTTTTATTTCATTTTCTATCACATTTTTTTGAGAATCCCAGAACATTCTGAAATAATCAAGCAAAGCATCATCAGGAGGCAGAGGCGTCATCAGTGACAGTTGTTTTAGGGACTGGGTTAGTCCCTGCACAATGTGCACTGTGTGATGTGCACCTTAACAGATCAACAGTAATGAGCCGGCAACAGAGCATGTTGTCGGAATACCCGGAGTGCAGAGACCAGCACTGTCCCTACACGTGACGTCACTGGTCTGTGCGAACCAAGTAATGGGACTGATGTAAAAATGCCAAAAGTCGTTACATTTTTTTGTAATTTCTAATGCACGAAAATTTTGTGACATTTCAAGGAGTGAAAGAAATCTGGTGAAAACTACTTGATGAATTGGGAACATAATTTTGGTCAGATAACAGAGAAAAAAATGAAAATTACATAATACATTAATCAAATTACAGGAGAAATGAGTCACAAGTTCACAACACTCTGCTGATGTAGTCTATTACAGTGAAATGGTCGACTCAATGGACCTCTTTAGAGTGGAATTAATATGTACCTTACATTTTATGAAAGTTATTTCTCAAAGACAATCAGAAGCACAGAATTCATGTCCTATAGACTGCTGAAAGCATGGACGTCCATGTTCAGATGTTCATTCCACACTGTTTCACGTGTATTTGTGTCCGCATGTCCGCCTATTGAATGTATCTTGTTTCAATGTGGAGACGCTGGAACATCAGTTTATCATTATTACGACATGCCATGCAGTGGTAGAATACACAAGTGAATTATATTGCTCATCTAGCATAAGTGATATATTATATGTGCCATCACAGGGGCCAAAAAGGGCTTGCATTTAAATACGACATAGTATATAATGCTCTGTAAGGTTCATGAAAAAATAATCACATGATTATATATCTAGAAAACAGTGAAAACCTTAAAACGCTGGTAGAAAAAATGAGCTTCTCTATAATCAAACAATACATCATCCATAGTATAGCATATGCACTGTATAATGAGAGTATTTTCTCTGAAATTAGATTTGGAAATAATAGAACTGAACTTGTTATAATATTATAAGTTCTAATAACAGGTGAAATATGTTGCAGAGCAGCAGAGTTTACATTTGCATTAAAGTCCTGTGTTAATTATGTAACACACAAGGGCTTATTAAATTAATAGAAGGTTAAAATTTCATTAAAGGGGCACATTAGTAAGTCTGGTCATATTTACTAAATCACTCAGTGCTTTGTAATTAGATTCCACTTCTGAAGTCCACGTTACAGGACAGGTATTACTGGTGAATGGATGTTACTGAAAAGCACAACCTAACAGACGAAGAAAATCAATACGACACACCATCAAAAGTTGCAATTAATGATAAAAATAGCAATCGGCTATTAGCTCCAAATTAGTATAAATGACCAATTAATCTATGACTTGAAAGCAAGAGACTCAGGGACAGGTTACTTATTCATTGCAAATTATTGCAAAGTGAAGACAGTCCAGATGTAATGGAATAATAGGAGTCATGTCATACCTAATGGCTATCAGAGGTCTAATGAAAATATCAATCAAATTGCAGTTGTGTGGAATAAATTATAATTAGAGTTTGGTTTATAGTCCTTTTGATATGTAGAGATATTTTCACACATTCATTTTGGACATAATATTGAGATGTAATTATATTTCATATTTTAAGATTCTCATTCGCTAGTACATCAAAAAGCTAACATTTGTGCAATTCGTTAGATTTTCATAGGATGGTCTTCATTTTTAGGACCAAATATGAATTCATTATCATTCCCTATTCCCTTGTTGTGTAGCCTCAAAATGGCACATAATTTGGCACATGGGCATTATTTAACAAAAATCCAAGTAATGGAAACGCTCACCACTTTGTAGGTATGCCTGTGTAGACCCTCAATCAGCCTCCTTAGAGATCCAACCAGGATTAGTGGTAGCCAGCCACTTTGTAGACCAAACAAATTGAATAGAAAAATCCGCTGGGAATCTGTCAGGTAGAGTAAAAATTAACTGTTAATTAATCCAAGATAAACGCGTTTCAGCGGCGATGCCTTCCTGCGGAGGAAGGCATCGCCGCTGAAACGAACATCTATTAAGCCAGTATTGAAAATGCCAGTGTTATAAATTTTTATCTTGGATTAATTAAAAGTTAATTTTTACTCTACCTGATGGATTCCCAGCGGATTTTTCTATTCAATTTGTATGGGCATTATTTGGAGCAGTGACAGATGAACCAAATTTATTAAGAAACACCAGTATGAAACAGTACATGTTGTATAGTGTGTATAGTATATATTGTAGCCCGTGGGCAACCATGAATTACCTACATACTGTACACTTCCATGAGAAAACAACCAAGTTCCTTTCTATAAGAATCAACGAGGAAAAAATTGTGTCTGTGTGTTGAGGTCTACTATTATTTCTGAAATTCTGAAGATAGAGTTTTTTATTCTCTGATTTTATTGTGGGCTGCTTCAACTGAACACCTTTCCAAAATCTGTACCTAAAAAAATTATAACAACTTTACACTGCAGAACAAATTTTCCCCAGATATCTAATTTTGGGTGAACACTCATTCATGTCACCAAAAGGAGCGAAAATCACTAGTGTATGACCGCTTCAGATTACTGCAGTGTTCTAGGTCCATGAGGGTCCGGCTATGACATACTCTAAAATAGCTAAAACATTTACAGATAAGGTATAATTTATGGGGAACTTGCAGCTAGTGACTCAGTCCTACTTATTGAAATTCACAATTCAGCAATAAAAATATAGCTGCGCTTTAAATGACTGCTTTTATAATAATCCCTGACATTTTAGTGTGGTTTGAAAACTAACAAGATGAGCCATAATTTTCAGAAAAACTACTCCTTCCGCTCTCCAAAGAGTTATACCAATATCAGATCTGTTTGTTAATATTTTTAACTTATGTCTGTACTAAAATTAATTTGGGTTCCAGTGATTTATATAGAAAGAGTTGAACTGTATCCAAGATTTTCCTTCTCAGACCCATATAATTAATTATATATAGTACTATATTATTAAATAACATCAGTCATAATTCCGAAATAGGTTAAGAATAGAAATGGGCGAGCACTAAAATGCTCGGGTGCCTGGTCCTTGAGTCAAGCAGGTCAGACTCTCTTAAATGGCTCAACTCGAGTAACATGATGTCACTGATTGAACCGTTCATCTCTCCACCCACATACAGCCAGCCATATAAAGAGCATTTCCGGAGGGAAGGAGGGCGGGTTTTTTTTTTTTTTCATTTGATACACTACATCTGAAAGTGTTGCTTTAATCCAAGTGTAAGCCATTCAGATACTGTGAATGGCTCTCCCTGGAGTGCATGCACACATCATGCAGTGAAGCAAGGCTGTGCCTTGTGATTGTGTTTCACGGCTGAAACATCTGAGTACCCGCAACACTCAACCTCCTAATGAATCTAGCACATCTGTAAAGTGGTGGGCGCCTCTGTGTGTGCCTTTCACAAATCTTACTTTAATATGACTCCTCCCATTTTGGCTTAGCCAATGGAAATGCCTATTGTTGCTTCATTTTTGTACAACCGTACAAAGTGCAAACATTTTGCAACTTTTCTAAGTGTTCTTACATCAGATTTATGGATTAAACACTAATGAATCAGGGCCCTAATCTTCATATCAGAAACAGACTATTGCAAATTCAAAAATTTAATTAATTCATTTTATTTGTGTGTGAATATAAACTAGAGTAATGATACAAAATCTACACAGGCATCTGCATGGAGTTTCATGCTTTGTTGCCTTTAGTAGGATTTGTAGAACCCCAAAACCGTACAGCTATAGTGCTAACCATTGAGCCATAATTCTAACCTATAAAATATATGCTCTTTTTGAAAAACTATTTTTGCCCAAACATTTGGACTACTTTCATACATTAGCTTTTCTCTTCCATGTTTTTTCAGTTTATAAGACTGCCACTATATTAACGCATAAACGTTAACTGTCCATGCGGCCCACATAATACTCTGCAATGACATTTTACAATGTCACTGTAGAGTAAGCATGTCTGATATTTAAAATATATGTCTAATATACAAAAAATTATTTCTAAAGAAAGGGGAATATGATTTAAAATTTAGTTTAGTGGTTCTTGAAAAATAAGAGCTATATACAAGGTGGCCATAAAATAACCTAAGGTGTTTGGAGCCATGTGCAGACTGACCTAGTGGACAGAATTGACTGAAAATTGGTATGTATGCTATTCAAGGCGTGAGGAAACGGAAGGCATCTTAAAAAATGTTTTATACCAAAACTCCCCACTAGGTGAAAAAGTGGCACTGTACAGTGAGCGAGCGACCCCAAAACCGTGTGCCGATAATTGGAGATGTTACAATTGTTCCATAGACTAGCATAACTGTTCAATATGGCCACCATCATGTATGGTGATCATGTTCATCAAAAGCAGAACATGCTCGATGCTTGAGTGTAATATGTCTGGTGGGATGCTGTGCACTTCCAAATTGATGCAGTCTTTGAGGTCAACCAGGGTGTCGACATTTTCTTGATAAACATGCTCTTTCAATTGTCCACATAACCAGAAATCACAAGGATTGAGATTGGGCAAATGCATTGCTCAAAATCTTATCAGGAAAATGTGCACCCAAAACGTTCTTCACATGATTTGCGATGTGAGGAGGTGCTCCATCATGCATGAAGGTGGTCGTCTGAAGAGACTGCTGTTGGAGTTGCAGAATGACCACTGTTTCCAGCATTGTCTGGTATCTCACTGCTGTCACGAAACAGGTAGCAACCCCAGTTGGGCTCATTTCTTCATAAAAGAACGGTCCGACAATGAAGGATGAGGTGAAACCATACTAAATGGTTACCTTTGGCAAATGCAGCGGAACCCCCTCAACTGCATGTGGATTTTCGGTAGCACATATGCGATAGCTTTGTGTGTTCACCGTTCTATTCATGTAATAATGCGCTTCGTTGCACCACAGAACATTCCATGGCAAATTGCCATCCACTTCCACTCTCACCAGAAATATGAATGCAGATGTCATGCAGGTAATATTGTCACAAGGAAGAAGTTGTTGAAGATGGCTAATTTTGTACGAATATGCCCGCAAGACCTTTCAGAGAACTTTCAACACTGGGCTATACAGGAGCCCCAATTGCCTGGAAACACTGCATGCACTGCTGTTCCTGGCAGGGTTGTTGGTGCCCTGTTCCACGACGGCAGTGGAAATGTCCTCCACGACCTCTCTGCTTACCGGTCATTGTCCTCGCCCTGGCTGAACACCCAGTAACCCCGTTGCCTCAAAACGTATCATCATCTGTCTCAGCGAATTGATAGCCATTGGACTGCTATGTATGTAAAGGTCTTTCAAATAATAAAGGGCTCTCGTGCAGCTGTAGCATTCCTGTCATTCTCATAAAACAACCGCACTAACAGCACATGACCCTGAAAAGAGACAGGCATCTTGCAGACTAAGTTGCAAGGCATGCTCAATGTACAGCGCCACTTTTTCACCTAGTGGGGAGTTTTGGTGTAATTTCTTTTTTAAGATGCCTTCCATTTCCCCATGCCTTGAATAGCATACATACAAATTTTCAGCCAATTCTGTCCACGGGGTCACTCTGCACACGGCTCCAAATACCTTAGGTTATTTTATGGCCACCTTGTATTTGCTTTTTGTTCCTTACATTCTTCCCTCACTATCAGGAAAAAATAAATATAAAAATTACTTTAAAATCAAGTGCCACATATCACAAAAAAGAAGCAAAATTTGAATATCTGAATGAGAAAACTTTAAAAGCTTTAAAAATCGAAAAAAAAATTAAAGGAAAAAAAAAATTTGGCTGGTCAAAACCAACCTTTCACACATTGTTTTTTTTTCAAGAATCCGTGAGCCCATTCTGTTGAAGTCTGTGCATATCTTATCCACATCATTTTTTTGCAGATCAGACTTGGCCTTTCAAGTCCATAAAAAGTTTTTTAAAAAATGGAAGATAGTCACTTACATCGTTTTTTTATCTGTTTTTAACTAATCAATTGTTGGCAGTGGAAAAAAGACACAAAACGGATGATACACAATCCGTTTTCCATGGATGTATAAATGAAAATGAGTAAATGTAGCCCTATTCTCTTCCATTAGTAACCATATACTTTACGACATAGAACTGCGGCTTCGAAACGTGTTGTCACTAGCTCTCCTAATACCATGAACACCATACATCGATTGCTCCTGTACTCGAAAGCCAGGTTTAATCACCACCAAGATGAAAAGGACACATCTGCTTTCAGCAGCCCTGATATAACAATAATAAAATACTTACTACTTTGCATCTAGATGATACAATTTCTGAAGCAAGTGGGATTAATATTTTACAGCTGTCAGATAAGAGAATGGCTGCTGTACTGTGACACCATATCATGAAATGACAGTGAGATTTATTAGTGTGCATACACCATGAAAGAGAGGGAGGTCTGCGGCAGCGTTGCACTAACTAAGATAGCCACAGGATTTGTAGCATATGACAGAATTTTCCTTTCTTAAACCAGAATCATGCTTCCAGTTCTCATCTCGCATCTTCTCTTTCTGCTTGTTGAGTTGACAAGAATTCTTTCTAATGTTTCGCCACAGTTTAAAATGATTGGAATAGAATAAAGCCCAATTCCAACCCAGAGATTTCTTTTTTACCTTTATTATGTGCCTGAAAATCTTTTCATTGAGATACAATATATATTTCAGACTTTCAGTAGATCTACGAATAACCGGTGATGTCTTTTACAAAATCAGCAAAAATGTTCTACTTTGAACAGTGACAGATAATTTTACAAAAAATTAACGAGTTCTGCTTATGAGGAATAGTAAATTAAGACATGCAAAGAGCTGAACAGTTGGAATTTGTTTTCATTAAACTAGAGTGCCTTGCAAAAGTATTTGGCCCCCTTGAATTGTTCAACCTTTTCCACATTTCAGGCTTCAAACATAAAGAGAAAAAAAAAATAATATGGTGAAATATCAACAACAAGTGGGACACAATTGTGAAGTTGAATGAAATTTATTGCTTATTTTAAATTTTTGTAAAAAATAATAAACTGAAAATTGGGGCATGCAATATTATTCATCCCCTTTACCTTCAGTGCAGCAAACTCACTCCAGAAGTACATTAAGGATCTCTGAGTGATCTAATGTTGTCCTAAATGACTGATGATGATAAATATAAGCCACCTGTGTGTAATCAAGTCTCCGTATAAATGCACCTGCTCTGTGATAGTCTCAGTGTTCTATTTAAAGCACAGAGAGCATCATGAAGACCAAGGAACACAACAGGCAGGTCCATGATACTGTTATGGAGAAGTTTAAAGCCGGAGGATTTTGTTACAAAAAGAGTTCAACAACTTTAAACATTCCAAGAAGCACTGTGCAAATGATCATATTGAAATGGAAGGAGAATCATACCACTGTAAATCTACCAAGACCCGGCCGTTCCTCAATTTTCATCTCAAACAAGGAGAAGACTGCTCAGAGATGCAGCGAAGAGGTCAATATTCACTCTGAATGAACTGCAGAGATCTACAGCTGAGGTGGGAGACTCTGTCCAGAGGACAACAATCAGTCGTACACTGCACAAATCTGGCCTTTATGGAAGAGTGGCAAGAAGAAACTCATTTCTCAAAGATATCCATAAAGAGTGTTGTTTGAAGTTTGCCACAAGTCGCCTGGGAGACACAAGGATGGAGCTAAATACAGGACCATTCTTGAAGAAAACCTGTTGGAGTCTGCAAAATACCTGAGACTGGGACAGAGATTTGTCTTCCAACAAGACAAAACATAAAGCAAAATCTACAATGGAATGGTTCACAAATAAACGTATCCAGGTGTTAGAAGGGCCAAGTCAAAGTCCAGACCTGTATCCAATCGAGAATCTGTGGGAAGAGCTGAAAACTGCTGTTCATATACGCTCTCCATCCAACTTCACTCAGATCCAGCTTTTTGAAAAGGAAGAATGGGCAAGAATTTCAGTCTCTCGATGTGCAAAACTGTTAGAGACATACTCCAAGCGACTTGCAGCTGTAATCGCAGCAAAAGGTGGCCCTACAAAGTATTAACTTAAAGGAGACGAATAATATTGCACGTCCCACTTTTCAGTTATTTTTTTTTTATATAAAAGTTTAAAATAAGAAATAAATTTCGTTCAACTTCACAATTGTGTCTCACTTGTTGTTAATTCTTCATCATTCTTCACAATTCTTCAAAAATATTTTTTTTTTTTATCTTTATGATTGAAGCCTGAAATGTGGGAGAAGGTTGAAAAATTCAAGGGGGCTGAATACTTTCGCAAGGCACTGTACATCTAGAAGCTATTATCTATACCCAATGGGAATGGCCAGTGTAAAATTTGCAAGATTGTGTACAATTTTTTTCTTAGAAATAAAAAACAGCAAAAATTTCTAAAAATAAAAATACATTAAACATAAAAACCTGATAGGTGAAGACCAGGTTCTAGTTGGAGTTAATAAACACCATTATGACATAGAGTACCCAATGTGTAAGATGCCCAAAATATATTGATTTTCAATACTATTAGTGTTGGGTGCATTAACGCTTCAGTAGGTTGTTAGATAACGCCAATGTCCTCCTCAAATGTCATTTATAAAGACTTGACTGTATAAATTGTCATCAACTAGGCTATAACAAGGTTTGATGTCCACAATAATTCCTGATATCAGCTTTTGGTCTTGGTTGTACTTGCGTTTTGCTCGGACAAGTACATTCTGATAAAACATCAGATTGCACTCGCACCAGTGCAAAACTATGGGGCAATGTCCATCGGTGATAAAGTCCTCATGCCATATCGGCATGAGAAAAGTATTGCAGCATTCTGCGTTTGGCAGCGAGTCTCGACTCACATGCACCCATACAAGTCAATGGAGTGTGTGAAACATCACACTGCCCTCGCATATAATCCGACCGCAGTGCGATGTACGCAGAGACAAGCTGCGGAAGAGATGGGGAGAAAGTGTTCCCTCCCCCTCTCCTCCACAGCTGTGATGCGATCACAAAATCGGATCACAGTCACATAACTCTCGGCTCACACCCGCAGCAGAGGGTCATTAGCATATCGCTTCTGATGCTCTCATCGAAAGCTCTGCGCAAGTGAAACCGAGGCCTTTAGATTCTAAAACAATTCCTTCACCTGACATGGTTGTTCGTCAACACTTGTCCCATCACTATAAATTTATTTTACAGAATTTTCATGTTTATTTAATTGAAAAGAAGATCTCTCACCAGACATCTCTGGAAGTGGCTTGCTCCCAAGACAGCAAAATATAAGACATCTACATCTCTCTACAATTGCTAAGTTCAGGCAACAAAGTTAAGCTCCATTTACAATAGCATTTACAATATACATTAACCAATTTCAATATCTATGTCAATTTGTATGGAAAACATTTCGCTTCTCATATGTTCTAGCATTTGAACATTTTTTAACTGTTCCAGGTTTACAAAATATGCAAAGTCATTAAAAGAAAGAAGTGACCGGACCATCCTTCAGGCACTTTTACTTGAAAGATGTTCTCTTTTTTACTGTAGAAATCAATGGAACAGCTAATAAGTTGCCCGTAATATGCTTGGCTCTCTTTTTGAGCATTTTGTCAGTGTTTTGACTGCGAAAAACGTTATCATTTTCTTCATTGTTTAATGGATTTAAAAAAATGTCCAAAAAATGACAATAAAAAGAAACTCAAACTATTGCTGAAAAAAGACTTCAGATTTCCAAAACTCCAGAGAATACAAGTGATTGCTGGAGTGTCTTCTTGTAAACTGGATGTTTTCAATTGCATAAAAAATACATTGTATGAACATAATTTAAAACTGCCGACACCTGTCTCTAGCAGCGATTGGAACTTGCTTTGATCACTGCTGTTTACTTAAAGGCACAGGATGTCTGTTCACGCCAAGGCACACCTGCATCATGGCGGGGCTAAAAATTCACCTTCCCACTAGTGATGAGCGAGTACTAAAAAGCTCGGGTGCTCGAAGCTCGGGCCGAGCCTCCCAAGATACTCGTGTACTCGGCCCGAGCAACGAGCCCAATGTTATCCTATGGGAGACCCGAGTATTTTTGTGAAATGACCTCCCGGCAGCATGGAGAAACCCTAAAAATGTCACAAAAGTCTCAGAAGAGTGCTCAAATGACATGGCAACAGCATGGGGAAGACCCCTTGAAGCATTTATCACTCAAAAGTCACAGCTGTGAACAATTTTGTCCGCGTTTTACGCCATTTTTACGGACTCACCAGAAAACCTTCCAAAATGACCCCAAAATGATTTTTCATGGCGGAAATGTTAAGGGCACATACCCAATAGTGAGATAGAGCTGGTGTATGTTACTTTTTGAGATCAATACATGAAAGATTTTACGTGAAAACATTGTGTGGCACTCCGATGTCCCTGAGAAGAGACGTACATGAAGGCCTCTTGAGTCTAATGTGCCCATTTTGAGGAAGTGAGTCTTTGTAGTATTTTCCTTTGCCAGGGCAGTCCTAAATTGTGAGGTTCACCAATGCCCCTGCATACAGACGTGCATGAGGGCCTCAAAACATTAAGTGTCCATTGTCAGGAAGTGGGTGTATTATAGTATAGCCCTTAGGCAGGGCAGCCAAAAATTGGGAGGCTCCACATTGTCCCTGGGTAGAGACGTGCATGATGGCCTTTAAACCTGAAGTGCCCATTGTAAGGAAGTGGGTCTATTTCAGTATAGCCCTTTGCCAGGGCAGCCAAAAATTGGGAGGCTCCACATTGTCCCTGGGTAGAGACGTGCATGAGGGCCTCAAAACATTAAGTGTCCATTGTCAGGAAGTGGGTGTATTATAGTATAGCCCTTAGGCAGGGCAGCCAAAAATTGGGAGGCTCCACATTGTCCCTGGGTAGAGACGTGCATGATGGCCTTTAAACCTGAAGTGCCCATTGTAAGGAAGTGGGTCTATTTCAGTATAGCCCTTTGCCAGGGCAGCCAAAAATTGGGAGGCTCCACATTGTCCCTGGGTAGAGACGTGCATGATGGCCTTTAAACCTGAAGTGCCCATTGTAAGGAAGTGGGTCTATTTCAGTATAGCCCTTTGCCAGGGCAGCCAAAAATTGGGAGGCTCCACATTGTCCCTGGGTAGAGACGTGCATGAGGGCCTCAAAACATTAAGTGTCCATTTTAAGGAAGTGGGTGTATTTCAGTATAGCCCTTAGGCAGGGCAGCCAAAAATTGGGAGGCTCCACATTGTCCCTGGGTAGAGACGTGCATGATGGCCTTTAAACCTGAAGTGCCCATTGTAAGGAAGTGGGTCTATTTCAGTATAGCCCTTTGCCAGGGCAGCCAAAAATTGGGAGGCTCCACATTGTCCCTGGGTAGAGACGTGCATGAGGGCCTCAAAACATTAAGTGTCCATTGTCAGGAAGTGGGTGTATTATAGTATAGCCCTTAGGCAGGGCAGCCAAAAATTGGGAGGCTCCACATTGTCCCTGGATAGAGACGTGCATGATGGCCTTTAAACCTGATGTGCCCATTGTAAGGAAGTGGGTCTATTTCAGTATAGCCCTTTGCCAGGGCAGCCAAAAATTGGGAGGCTCCACATTGTCCCTGGGTAGAGACGTGCATGAGGGCCTCAAAACATTAAGTGTCCATTTTAAGGAAGTGGGTGTATTTCAGTATAGCCCTTAGGCAGGGCAGCCAAAAATTGGGAGGCTCCACATTGTCCCTGGGTAGAGACGTGCATGATGGCCTTTAAACCTGAAGTGCCCATTGTAAGGAAGTGGGTCTATTTCAGTATAGCCCTTTGCCAGGGCAGCCAAAAATTGGGAGGCTCCACATTGTCCCTGGGTAGAGACGTGCATGAGGGCCTCAAAACATTAAGTGTCCATTGTCAGGAAGTGGGTGTATTATAGTATAGCCCTTAGGCAGGGCAGCCAAAAATTGGGAGGCTCCACATTGTCCCTGGATAGAGACGTGCATGATGGCCTTTAAACCTGAAGTGCCCATTGTAAGGAAGTGGGTCTATTTCAGTATAGCCCTTTGCCAGGGCAGCCAAAAATTGGGAGGCTCCACATTGTCCCTGGGTAGAGACGTGCATGAGGGCCTCAAAACATTAAGTGTCCATTGTCAGGAAGTGGGTGTATTATAGTATAGCCCTTAGGCAGGGCAGCCAAAAATTGGGAGGCTCCACATTGTCCCTGGGTAGAGACGTGCATGATGGCCTTTAAACCTGAAGTGCCCATTGTAAGGAAGTGGGTCTATTTCAGTATAGCCCTTTGCCAGGGCAGCCAAAAATTGGGAGGCTCCACATTGTCCCTGGGTAGAGACGTGCATGAGGGCCTCAAAACATTAAGTGTCCATTTTAAGGAAGTGGGTGTATTTCAGTATAGCCCTTAGGCAGGGCAGCCAAAAATTGGGAGGCTCCACATTGTCCCTGGGTAGAGACGTGCATGATGGCCTTTAAACCTGAAGTGCCCATTGTAAGGAAGTGGGTCTATTTCAGTATAGCCCTTTGCCAGGGCAGCCAAAAATTGGGAGGCTCCACATTGTCCCTGGGTAGAGACGTGCATGAGGGCCTCAAAACATTAAGTGTCCATTTTAAGGAAGTGGGTGTATTATAGTATAGCCCTTAGGCAGGGCAGCCAAAAATTGGGAGGCTACACGTTGTCCCTGGGTAGAGACGTGCATGAGGGCCTCAAAACATTAAGTGTCCATTTTAAGGAAGTGGGTGTATTTCAGTATAGCCCTTAGGCAGGGCAGCCAAAAATTGGGAGGCTACACGTTGTCCCTGGGTAGAGACGTGCATGAGGGCCTCAAAACATTGTTCCCATTGCAAAGGAGCGGGTCTCCTGTCGTTGTAATGTCCATTCTGCAAAGAATGGGCGAAAAAATTTACCACTGGGGGTATACCTGAAACAAAGACCTAACTATTGTAACGGTCATCATGATGGCGCATGAGGAGAAGGAGGAGCAGTCCAGCGATTATCCAAAGTCGAGAAGTGTACCCATGGGTGAGTGGAGGTACATGGCAAACTTTAAATTCCGCTCTCATTTGCTGGTGGTGTGGTGAAGTCTGGCCCAATCCAACCCTTGTTCATCTTTATCAGAGTCAGCCTGTCAGCATTTTCAGTTGACAGGCGGGTGCGTTTATCTGTAATGATTCCACCTGCGGCACTAAAAACACGCTCTGACAAAACGCTAGCAGCAGGGCAGGCCAGGACTTCCAAGGCGTAGAGAGCCAATTCATGCCACGTGTCCAGCTTGGATACCCAATAATTGTAAGGCACAGAGGAATGTCGGAGTACAGTTGTTCGATCTGCAAGGTACTCCTTCAGCATCTGGGCAAACTTAGGATTTCTTGTGGCACTACCCCGCACCTCAGGGGCTGTGGTACGTGAGGGGCTGAGAAAACTGTCCCACATCTTAAAGACTGTTCCCCTACCTCTGGCGGATTGGACTTGTGCCTCTCTCGGCTGTACGCCTCGGTTGTCCACTGATTCCTGACCTATGCCGCTAGCGTTTTGTGAGGGGAATGCTTTGCCTACTTCCGTGAGTATGGCCTTCCGAAACTGCTGCATTTTGGTTGACCTCTCCTCCACGGGAATAAGAGACAAAAAGTTCTCCTTGTAGCGTGGGTCTAACAGTGTTACCAACCAGTAATGATTGTCGGCCAAGATGTTCTTAACGCGAGGGTCACGAGACAGGCAGCTTACCATAAAGTCAGCCATGTGCGCCAGACTCTTAACAGCCAGGACTTCAGTAGCCTGACCAACAAGATGACTGAACATGCTGTCCTCCTCCTCCTCCTCCTCCTCCTCCTCCTCCTCCTCATCTACCCTGTCCTCTGGCCAGCCACGCTGAATCGAGGATATGACTGGTGTGCATGTCATATCCTCAATTTGGCCGGAGAGTTGCTCCATGTCTTCATCCTCCTCCTCGTCATAGTCCTCCACTGCACGTTGTGATGAGACGAGGCTGGGCTGTGTGTTATCACCCACACCCACTACTGTTTCTTGCTGCAACTCATCGCGCTCCGCCTGCAATGCATCATGTTTGTTTTTCAGCAGGGACCGTTTTAGAAGGCAGAGTAGCGGTATGGTGACGCTAATAATGGCGTCATCACCACTCACCATCTTGGTGGAGTCCTCAAAGTTTTGGAGGATGGTACATAGGTCTGACATCCATCTCCACTCCTCAGGTGTTATGTGTGGAGTTTGACCCATTTCCCGACGGCTTAGGTGATGCAGGTACTCAACAACTGCCCTCTTCTGCTCACATATCCTGACCAACATGTGCAGAGTTGAATTCCAACGCGTGGGGACATCACACACCAGTCTGTGAGCCGGAAGATGCAAACGGCGCTGAAAGCCGGCAAGGCCGGCTGAAGCAGTAGGTGACTTTCGAAAATGTGCAGACAGGCGGCGAACTTTTACCAGCAGATCAGACAGCTCTGGGTATGACTTTATAAACCGCTGAACCACGAGGTTGAGCACATGGGCCACGCATGGAACATGTGTCAGCTGGCCTCGCCTCAAAGCCGCCACCAGGTTCCGGCCATTGTCACAAACGACCTTTCCTGGCTTTAGGTTCAGAGGTGTGAGCCAGTGATCTGCCTGCTGTTTCAGAGCTGTCCACAGCTCTTCTGCATTGTGGGGTTTGTCACCTATGCAGATTAGCTTCAGCACAGCCTGTTGCCGCTTCGCCGAGGCAGTGCTGCAGTGCTTCCAGCTTGTGACTGGTGTGGAGGGCACAGTGGATGAGGATGCGCAGGAGGAGGAGGAGGCTGAAGAGCATGACATTCCGGAGCTGTAGAGTGTGGGTGAAACACTGACTGAGGTAGGGCCTGCAAACCTTGGTGTGGGAAGGACGTGTTGCGTCCCTCGCTCAGACTGGGTCCCAGCTTCCACAATATTAACCCAGTGTGCCGTCAACGAGATGTAGCGGCCTTGCCCACAAGCACTTGTCCACGTGTCTGTGGTTAGGTGGACCTTGGGTGAAACAGCGTTGTTCAGGGCACGTGTGATGTTTTGTGACACGTGGTTATGCAACGCGGGGACGGCACACCGGGAGAAATAGTGGCGGCTGGGGACCGAGTAACGTGGGACAGCTGCCGCCATCAGGTCACGGAATGCTTCTGTCTCCACCAGCCTAAAAGGCAACATTTCCAGCGCAAGCAGTCGCGAAATGTTAGCATTTAGAACTGTGGCATGTGGGGTGTTGGCAGTGTATTTGCGCCTGCGTTCAAAGGTTTGCTGAATGGATAACTGAACGCTGCGCTGGGACAAGGACGTGCTTGATGATGGTGTTCTTTCTGCGTAGGCAACTGTAGGTGCAGGAGTGGAGGAGGCTTGTTCGCAGGCAGCATGGACAGAGGATTGGCTCGCATGCACAACCAGCGAAGACGTAGCAGTGACATCAGCAAGCACTGCTCCTCGACTCTGTTGTACTTCCCACAAAGTCGGGTGCTTGGCTGACATGTGCCTGATCATGCTGGTGGTGGTCAGGCTGCTAGTTTTGGTACCCCTGCTGATGCTGGCACGGCAGGTGTTGCAAATGGCCTTTTTTGAATCATCTGGATCCAACTTAAAAAACTGCCAGACTCGTGAAGACCTAACATTTGGACAGGCACCTTGTGTCGTCGTGTTGTTCCGGGGAACGGTTGCCTGACTTCTGCCTGGGGCCACCACCCTGCTTCTTACTGCCTGTTGTGATGCTACGCCTCCCTCCCCCTGTGCACTGCTGTCCTCGCTCTGCATATCCTCCTGCCAGGTTGGGTCAGTTACTGGATCATCCACCACGTCGTCTTCCTCTTCCGCACCCTGCTCCTCCTCCTGACTTGCTGACAATTGTGTCTCATCATCGTCCACCACTTGTTGAGACACGTTGCCAACTTCGTGAGAACGTGGCTGCTCAAATATTTGGCCATCTGTACAGACGATCTCCTCATGACCCACTTCAATATGAGCTGGCGAGAGGCCAGAATGTGTGAATGGAAACGTGAACAGCTCTTCCGAGTGTCCAAGTGTGGGATCATTAATGTCCGAGGAGGACGTGTACTCAGCCTGGTGGTAGGAAGGAGGATCAGGTTCAGAAATGTGCGGTGCAGTATCACGGCTACTGACACTTGACCGTGTGGAAGACAGAGTGTTTGTGGTGGTGCCAATCTGACTGGAAGCATTATCCGCTATCCAACTAACAACCTGTTGACACTGGTCTTGGTTCAAGAGCGGTGTACTGCTGCGGTCCCCAAGAATTTGGGACAGGACGTGCGAGCGACTAGATGTGGCCCTTTGTTGTGGCGAAATTAGAGCTTGCCCACGACCTCGGCCTCTGCCTGCACCACCATCACGTCCACTTCCTTGTTCCTTGCCAATGCCCTTGCGCATTTTGCAATGCTGTGCACTGCTGACGTGTATATTCACTACTTGTGCGTTATATCAAAGTTTCTGGAAATTGCACACAAGTGCACCTGTACGCTGCCACCGACAGGCACACACGTGCGGTTTTAAAAACCAAGCACGGACGCAATAATAACCTAACACAGGTTTTAGGAGCAAAAATTAAGAACTCTGACACTATCAGCCACTGCTGACTGACGTGTATTATACACTACACTTGTGCGTTATATAATAGTTTGGTAAACGCACACCAGTGCACCTGTACGCTGCCACCAACAGGCACACACGTGCGGTTTTAAAAACCAAGCACGGACGCAATAATAACCTAACACAGGTTTTAGGAGCAAAAATTAAGAACTCTGACACTATCAGCCACTGCTGACTGACGTGTATTATACACTACACTTGTGCGTTATATAATAGTTTGGTAAACGCACACCAGTGCACCTGTACGCTGCCACCAACAGGCACACACGTGCGGTTTTAAAAACCAAGCACGGACGCAATAATAACCTAACACAGGTTTTAGGAGCAAAAATTAAGAACTCTGACACTATCAGCCACTGCTGACTGACGTGTATTATACACTACACTTGTGCGTTATATAATAGTTTGGTAAACGCACACCAGTGCACCTGTACGCTGCCACCAACAGGCACACACGTGCGGTTTTAAAAACCAAGCACGGACGCAATAATAACCTAACACAGGTTTTAGGAGCAAAAATTAAGAACTCTGACACTATCAGCCACTGCTGACTGACGTGTATTATACACTACACTTGTGCGTTATATAATAGTTTGGTAAACGCACACCAGTGCACCTGTACGCTGCCACCAACAGGCACACACGTGCGGTTTTAAAAACCAAGCACGGACGCAATAATAACCTAACACAGGTTTTAGGAGCAAAAATTAAGAACTCTGACACTATCAGCCACTGCTGACTGACGTGTATTATACACTACACTTGTGCGTTATATAATAGTTTGGTAAACGCACACCAGTGCACCTGTACGCTGCCACCAACAGGCACACACGTGCGGTTTTAAAAACCAAGCACGGACGCAATAATAACCTAACACAGGTTTTAGGAGCAAAAATTAAGAACTCTGACACTATCAGCCACTGCTGACTGACGTGTATTATACACTACACTTGTGCGTTATATAATAGTTTGGTAAACGCACACCAGTGCACCTGTACGCTGCCACCAACAGGCACACACGTGCGGTTTTAAAAACCAAGCACGGACGCAATAATAACCTAACACAGGTTTTAGGAGCAAAAATTAAGAACTCTGACACTATCAGCCACTGCTGACTGACGTGTATTATACACTACACTTGTGCGTTATATAATAGTTTGGTAAACGCACACCAGTGCACCTGTACGCTGCCACCAACAGGCACACACGTGCGGTTTTAAAAACCAAGCACGGACGCAATAATAACCTACTAACAGGTTTTTTTGGGGAGCGACAATTACAGTACAGACAAGTCAGACACTATCTGGACTGTTTTACACTGTGTACACCAGCCCCAGATATGATGAAGGCTGGTATACGGTCACCACTAGGAATGGCTATATATACCCTGCCTGCCTGCCTGCCTGTATACTGGTACAATAGTCCTGACAAGGACTCTTTTGGTCACTAGCCTGTATTCAGACCTGGCTATACCCTGCCTGTATATAGCAACAATAGTCCTGAGAAGGACTCTGCTACTGTACTCCGACCTGGCTATACCCTGCCTGCCTGTATACAACTAGAATAGTCCTGAGAAGGACTTTTGGTCACACTGTTTGCAGCCCTGCAACTGAAAAAGCTATAAAGGGCCGCAAAGCTTTCCCTGAATCAGCGACACTCTCCCTACACTCACTGTCAGAATAGCTGTGAGCAGAGCACAGCGCGCCGGCCGATATAAAGGCTCGGTGACGCTGTGCAGGCCGGCCAATCACTGCAATTCCACAACTAACAGGGCTGTGGCATTGCAGTGGTCTGCCAGCCAATCCCTGCATGAGGGCTGGCTCTCAAAAGAGCGCCAACATGCAGAAATGAAGACCACGAGTAAAGCACGAGTATCGCGAGATTACTCGGTCCCCGCCGAGCAGCCCGAGTACAGTGATACTCGTGCGAGTACCGAGTAGTGACAAGCATGCTCGCTCATCACTACTTCCCACCTGCTTGTTTTCCTTCAATCTTCACCCTCCTCTCTTCTGTGAGTGACAGCTCTGGTTTCATAGAACCATGGAAGAGCAGAGAGAGAAAATAATTAGCCCCGCCATGATACACTGAGCACATGTACTTGGTGTGAACAGTCATCCTGTGCTGATCGAGTCAGTTTAAACGCTTCTCTCAATCTCTGAAAGCGCCATTGAAGTGGTCCAATATTACTGGGGTGTACTTTCTGCAACTCAGGGCCTCCTTAAATAATCATGGGATGTATATGGGCTCATTTGCTAACATCTCAGTGCTCTGTGATTTTAACTTTATACTGCAAAACTGCAATATGAATAGTGATTGTTGCAAAAAAAGTTGCAAAATTATTGCATTGGTTACAGAAGAATTTCTAAACTACTGAAGGTTCCAGTGACAACTGTTCGGGTCATAATCCATAAGTGGATAGAACATCATTTCACCACGACCTGGTGCCTCACAAGATTTAGGACAGAGGAGTGAAAAGAGTTATAATGAGAGTTGTCCAAGAGCCAACAACCACCTGGGATGAGCTACAGAAAGACCTGGAATCAACAGGTACAATTGTTTTAAGGAAAAGAATAAAGAATGCACTCATCCTCCATGGCATCTATGCACGCTCACCACACAAGATTCCATTGCTGAACAAATAGCCTGTTCAAGAGTATTTAAAGTTTGCTCAACAACACTTAGACACACCTGTGAAATACTGGAAGAATATAGTCTAGTCAGATGAGACCAAAATTTAACTCTTTGGATGTCATAATACACATTATGTTTGGAGGTCAAAGGGCATAGCATATCATTTCAAAAACACCACACCAACAATGAAGTTTGGAGGTGGAAACATCATGGTGTGTAGTTAATGCAGTGGTGAAAGAGGTTTTTTTATATATATTTTATTTCAGAGGATTTTTTAGGTGTTTGTGTTTATTGACTTTCACTTACAGATTAGTAATGGGGGGTCTCATAGACCCTCACCATTACTAATTTAGGTCTTAGTGGCAGCTGTGAGCTGCGATTAACCCCTTAATACCCTGAGTGCCACAGCACCAGGGCAATTGAGAAGAATTGGGTAAAGTGCCAAGCTTGCCGCATCTAATGGATGTGGCAATCTTTGGTGACTGCAGGCTGCTATTTTAGGCTGTGGGCTCAATAACCATGGGTCTTCCCAGTCTGAGAATACCAGCTCCCAGCTGTCAGGTGTTATCATGGCTGGGTATCAAAATTAAAAAAAAATACAACATGAGGTTCCTCTTATTTTAATACACAGCCAAGATAAGCGCACTGCTGGGGGTTGCAGCTTGTAACCGTATGCTTTATCTGTGTTGGGTATCATAATATGGGGTGACTCTATGCCAATTTTTCTATTTATTTATTTTTACAGTATGATAGGCACATAGACACATTAACCCCTTCATCCCTGGGCATTTTTCCATTTTTTGCTCCCCTTTTTCCAAGAGTCATAACTTTTTTATTTTTCTGTCAATCTTGCCATACAAGGGCTTATTTTTTGGGGGACAAGTTGTACTTTTAAATGAATAAATGAAACCATAGGTTTACCAGATTTTGTACTGGAAAATGGCAAAAAATATTCCAATTGAGGAAAAATTGCAAAAAAAATGTGATTGCATGATTTTTTTGGGGGGTAATTTTATTTACTGTGTTCACTATATGGGTAAACTGATGTGTCGAGGTGATGCCTCAGGTCGGTACAAGTTCGTATATACCAAACATGTATAGGTTTACTTTTATGTAAGAGGTTAAAAACAATTTCAGTGGTTTGTCCAAAAAAAGTGGTGCACTTTTTACGCCATTTTTCGTGACCCACAGCGTTCTCATTTTTTGGGATATGGGGCTCAGTCATGGCTTATTTTTTGCATCTCAAGCTTACATTTTTATTGATACCATTTTTGCACAGATGCTACATTTTGATCACCATTTATTGCTTTTTGCACAATTTGCAACAACCAAAAACCATAATTTTGGCATTTGGAATTTTTTGGCGCTATGCTGTTTACCGATCAGAATAATTGATTTTATATTTTGATAGATCTGGCATTTCTAAACACAGCGATACCAAATGTATGTATATTTTTTATTTGTTTAACCCTTTCATTTTCAATGGGGTGAATGGGGGGGTGATTTGAACTTTTAGGGGTTTTTTTTTTCAAAAACAAATTTTACTCTTTATTTATTTTACTAGTCCCCCTTAGGGACTATAAGGATTAGCAGATTGAGTGCTCATTCATTTCTCCTGATCTGAGCTGCATGTGGTTCTTCTTACTTTGATGCACAGTCAAGATAAGTGCAAGGCTGGGGCCTACAGCCTGTAGCCCTGGACTTTAGCTGTGCTGTTATCAATAGATGGGGGGACCCTACGCCAATTGTTTTATTTATTTATTTTATACCATACTATAGATGTGCAGACAGGGTCTGTTATTCCAACCAATCACAGATGCTGTCTGGGGGCAGGGTCTGACTGCAGTCAATCAGAGATGCTGGTGGAAAGAGAATGCAGTGAATATTGATAAGGGAAAATAAGCGACCCCAGAAGTACAGCCGCAGGAGCAGTTATAG
The DNA here is from genome assembly GCF_048569485.1 of Anomaloglossus baeobatrachus. NCBI lineage: Eukaryota > Metazoa > Chordata > Amphibia > Anura > Aromobatidae > Anomaloglossus > Anomaloglossus baeobatrachus. Next base: position 536,771,158 of record NC_134356.1, on the reverse strand, counting down.
CCACAGGGAGATTCAGTAACTATGTCATACTTTAACCCTTTTGCTTCCTTTTTTTACAGGGATTTCCCATGGCCAATCACATCCATGCCAATACTTGATATGGCTGTGATGGGGCCAGGAGTGGGTTTTCTGCAAATGAACAAATACCGAACATTGTCAACTTTTGAGCAAAGTGTTCACGTAGTCGAACCAAAATGAACAGGCCATGGCTCATACCGAATCTGAAATTGGCGAACACAAACTAAACAGGTTTGCTCATCTCTATCCTCTACCCCTTAATATCCAATCTATTTCTCAACGTATTTCCTTGTCCTATGACTACCGTAGATGACATAGTAAAGGAGAAAAGAAAACTACACCCACCGGTAATAATCAGTAAATGTAATTTTAACATTTTACTACCTAATCAGGGAATGCACTGTGTGTGACATGGTCAGACACAGACTGTGAAACTCACAAACCTAATTAAAGAATTGTCAAAAAATAGAAGGAAGAGGGACTCTGATACATCCTTTATTAGACATAAAGAAGGGCCTCATAGACATTCTATGAAAACTGTTAGGTAGTGGGATTCTTAGGGGGGCTTTGCACGTTGCGACATCGCTACTGCGATATCGCCGGGGTCAAACCGAAAGTGACGCACATCCGGCTCCGGTAACGACGTCGCAACATGTAAAGCCTAGATGAGCCGATAAATGATCACAAAAGCGTCGTAAATCGGTGATCTGCGTAGTGTCGGACATTTCCATAATATCGCTGCAGTGACAAGTACGATGTTGTTCCTCGTTCCTGCGGCAGCATACATCGCTGTGTATGAAGCTGCAGGAGCGAGGAACATCTCCTTACCTGCCTCCAGCGGCTATGCGGAAGGAAGGAGGTGGGCGGGATGTTTACGTCCTGCTCATCACCACCCCATCCGCTTCTATTGGCCACCTGCCGTGAGACATCACTGTGACGCCACATGACCCGGCCCCTTAGGAAGGAGGCGGGTCGCCGGCCAGAGCGACGTCACAGGGCAGGTAAGTGCATGTGAAGCTGCCGTAGCGATAATGTTCGCTACGGCAGCTATCACAAGATATCGCATGCGCGACAGGGGCGGGTACTATCGCGCTCGGCATCGCTATCATCGGCTAGCGATGTCGCAGTGTGCAAAGTACCCCTTAGACTCATAAAGCTTATACACTAAGTTCAAGGGCAAGAAAAATTAAGAGTGAGGGCTGCCTGATGACCCTCATAACATTTTGAGAGAGGGCCACCTGATGATCCTCTAAAAATTATGAGCCAGGGCTGCCTGTTGGCTTGCTAAAAATTTTGAGCGAGGACCAAATTATGGAACTGTTAATATGATGGAAGAAGACAAGAAAAGGAAAAAACATGACCTGTATACACTTTTTGGGTGGGAAAGGGTGCATAAAGTTAGCCAACAGGCAAGACTTCCCTGTCCTCACCAGGAGGACGGCTCTTCATCTCTTCCTCCTCTGTAGCCCATTCATGCTGAACAGACGGAATGAAGCTGGTGTGGGTAGCAAGCTCTGTAGCACAGACAACCATCTCCTGTTCCTCCTCAGCCTCCTCTTCCTCATTATTACCCAATCTGCACTGAAAAGATGGGATGAGGCTTATTAGTAGTATCGCCATGTGTACCTTAATCTCTACCTGGTCTACAAGCAAAAGTTCCTTTTTAATTGTGAGCAGTGAACATTTGAGTAGAAAAGAAAGCAGAATGGTTATGGCATTATTGCCGATCACCATCTTGGTTGATTCCTCAAAGTTTTGTAGAACCTCACAGATTTCAGACATCCATCTCAATCATCCGTTCTTATGTGTGGAGGTTGACCGATAGGCATGTTGTAGCTGGTATTCAACTACTGCCCTCTGCTGGTCACAAAACCTTGCCAACATTTGTAATGTGAAGTTCCAGCATGTGGGCACGTCACACACCAGTTGATGAGTTGGCACTTGCAGGCACTGCTGCAGCACTGCTAGATCCGCAGCAGCTGTAGTTGACTTGCGGAAAATGGGCGCACATGTAAAATACCTTCACAAGAAGCTCAGACAAATCTGGATAGGCTTTCGGAATTCTCTGGACAACTAAATTGAGCACATGAACCAGGCATGGTACATGTTCAAGCTTGCCAAGGTTCAGAGGCACAACCAGGTTATGGCTATTATCACACATGACAATGCCTGGTTGGAGGATCAGTGGCAAGAACCACATATTTGTATGTTTTTTTTATAGCTTTTTGACAACTCTGTGGCAATGTGCTGTTTGTCACCTAAACAAATTAGTTCCAGCAGAGCCCGTTGCAGTGCTGCAGTGCTTCAAGCTTGCTACTTATATGGATGACGTGCTCTGAGATTACAATTTAGAGATGAAGCATGACGAGGAGGAAGGAGTGCAGTTACTGGTGTAGGAGGTGGATATATCCTTGATTGAATTAGAATCCACAATCCTCAGCGTTGATAGCATGTGTGCAGTCCCAGGGTCTGACTTGGTCCCTTCTCCATGAGGTTCACCTAATGTGTAGCCAAATTGTGGCAAAAAGCACATGTGTTGGTCATTAATTGGACCTTCCCAGTAACTGCATTGGTCATGGCATGGGTAATGTTATAGGGTACGTGCTGATGTACGGCAAGGACGGCACACCAGGAAAAATTGTGGCGGCTGGGGATCGAGTACAAAGAGCCAGCCACCACAATGAGGTTGCAGAAATCCGTAGTGTGCACAAGCCTAAAAGCAACATTTTAAGGGCAAGCAGTCTAGAAATGTGGCCATTTAGTGCTTGGGCCTGTGGGTGAGTATTTATGTTTGTTACAAGGCCTGGGTTAGAGACAGCTGAATGTTTTTTTGGAACAAAGAACCAGAGGTGGTTGCTGATAGTGTTTGCAAATGTGCAACGACAGGTGCAGGGCAAGAGAAATCAGTGCCTGCTACCCCCACCGGTTGATTGGCAAGCACATAGCACAGGGAAAGAGTCGTTTGTAGACACTGATTGTGAACCAAGGCGTTTGGCCCTCTTAGTTGTGTGCTTTGATAACATGTGTCTGAGTATGTTAGTGGTAATCAGGCTGATAACCGTCAGGCCCCTGCTGATCTTGGTATGTCACAGGTTACAAGTAACCATTGTTTTATTATTCACACTTTTTTGAAAAAAGCATTAGACTGGCAAACACCTAACTCTTGGCTTAGAAACTTGCAGTGTGTGGGTGCTCTGGGGAATAGTTGCCTGCTGTCTCACTCTGGCCACCCTACTGCCTCTTCCTGCCTGTTTTGCCACTACAGAGAACTCCCCCTCTGTACTTCTGCCCTTGCTCTGCATGACACCTTCCCAGGTTGGGTCAGTGACTTCATTGTCCACCACGACGTCTTCCACTTCCACACTCAGGTGCTCCTGTCTTGTTGACTTAATAACATCATTTGTTTTCAACTGTGTCTCATCATGTTCTTTTGAGACACTAATTGTCGTGCATCATTGTCATCTTCTTCAGACTATGAAGGCTTAAATATTTGGCCATTACTTCATACAATCTACTAATTTCCCTCTTGAAACATGCAAGACAAGAGGCCAGAATCAATAAACGGAAATGTAAAGAGCTTGGAGTGTCCAGTTGTGGGATCACTTGTCTCCTGGGACTCAACATAGTGGAAGGAAGGAGGATCAGGGTGAGGATCATGTTCTTCAGACTCTTGGCTAGTGAGACTCGACTGTGTGGAAGACAGGATGGTCCTGGCGACAATACTGAAAGCATTATCTGCCATCCAGCTGACCACCTGTTGGCACTTTTCTGGCTTCAAGAGTGATGTCCCATGCACACCTGGAAAATGGGACAGGAAGCTATGCCTTGTGGATTAGCGTGTGAGTTGCGCTCCCTCAGCAGGCATAGTTTCACCTGGCCCATGGCCTCGGCCTTTGCATGCACCATTACCATCATGTCTACTTCCCTGTGCCTTAGCGCATGACTTGCACATTTTAAATTAGATAGACAGTATATTTGTCTGCAAACTTTCTGGTATTAATAGGGAAAAGAAAATATGTAGACCTGAAAAGGACTTTTATTTGTAAGTTGCAGCAGTATAAATATAGAAGGACTCTAAGGCAACAAATCCTGCCTACATGCTTCTAATTCAAAGCTATCCCTCCTCTACCAGCTATCCCTACACTGAATGGAGATAACAGCGGTTTTACTAAAGAAAGGACAGTAGGCCCCAGAAGGAATTTTGTTTTGACAGTGCAGCAGGGGCATACAATAACTGCAATACCAATTAAACACCGCCTATATACATGCTCTAGAGTCAGCTCTCCCTCCTACATTAACTCTCCCTGAACTGCCATGCATCACTTCACCAGATCTTATACAAGACCCATTGACGTGTATGGCAGGCAATTTCTCCATGTCGATTGGCTCTCTAAAAGCCACAAAACTTGTAGAATGGGGACTGGAGCAATGCTTGATCGAGTAATGAGTGTACCTGAACACCCCAATGCTAAATCAAGTATCAAGCAGTGGCAAGAACGCTTGCTCATAACTATACATACCTGAATTTATAGACATCTATGGTATCATTTATTTGTCTGTGTGGAATGGATGGGTTGTTACCGATATCTGGTGAGAAATTTGTGTCATTGGCATCTTTACAAATGTATTTATTTAGAAAATTGGTGATGTGTGCAATACTTTCGCTGTAAAGAAAACAAAAATGAAAAACACTATTACCCCACCTCCCTCATAAAAAATACAACAAAAGGGTATTTATACATTGTATAATAACCAAAATACCATTAAAGAAACTACAGCTCAATATACAATACTAGCTGTAGTACCCGGGCGTTGCCCGGGATAGTAGCTGCCTCTCTACCAGTCTATGTCTGTGTGTCGCTGTCTGCCTGTCTCTCTGTCTGTCTCTTTCCTTGTCTGTCTGTGTCTATGTCTCTGTCTGTCTGTTTCCATCTCTCTGTCTGTCTTTGTATCAGTCTACCTGTCTCTATCTCTGTGTCTCTGTGTCTGTCTATTTATCTGTGTCTGTTTGTCTCTCTCTATTTCTGTGTCTGTCTCTGTCTGTGTCTGTCTGCTTGTCTCTCTCTTTCCACGTCTGTCTCTTGCCCTGTCAGTCTCTTGCCCCATTTGTCTCTTTCCAGGTCTATCTCTTTCCAGGTCTGTCTCTTTCCAGGTCTGTCTCTTTCCAGGTCTGTCTCTTTCCAGGTCTGTCTCTTTCCAGGTCTGTCTCTTTCATGGTTTGTTTCTTTTCCTATCTGTCTCTTTCCCCGTCTGTCTTTGTCTGTCTCTGTCTGTCTCTTTCCCCGTCTGTCTCTTTCCAAGTCTGTCTCTTTCCCCATCTGTCTCTTTCCCTGTCTGTCTCTTTCCCCATCTGCCTGCCTCTGTCTGTCTCTTTCTTTGTCTGTCTCTATCTCTCTGTTTCTTTCCCCATCTGTCTCTTTCAAGGTCTGTCTCTTTCCCAGGTCTGTGTCTTTCTCCGTCTGTCTTCCCATCTCTTTTCCTGTCTCTTTCCCTGTTTGTCTTTGTCCATCTCTTTATCTGTGTCTTTTCCTGTCTCTTTCCCTGTCTGCCTCTCTGTGTCTGTCTCGTTCCTTGTCTGTCTCTATTTCTCTGTCTCTTTCTCCGTCTGTCTCAATCAAGGTCTGTCTCTTTCTCCATCTGTCTTTGTCTGTCTCTCTGTCTGTCTCTTTCTCTGTATGCCTGTCTCTGTCTGCCTGTGTCTGTCCCTATCTGCCTGTCTCTGTCTGTCTCTTTCCCCATCTGTCTCTTTCCAGGTCTGTCTCTTTCCCCATCTGTCTCTTTCCAGGTCTGTCTCTTTCCCCATCTGTCTCTTTCCCCATCTAGCTCTGTCTGTCTCTTTCACCGTCTGTCTCTGTCTGTCTCTTTCACCATCTGTCTGTCTGTCAGTCTCTCTGTCTGCTTCTATCTCTCTGTTTCTCTCTATCTCTGTCTGTGCCTATGTCTGTCTCTTTCTGTCTCTCTCTATCCGTCTCCCCACCAACATCATATTACCTCACACATAAGCTTCTTATACTAATACTGTCCTTTGCTTCTATAGCAACCAATCCCAGCTGCTAATAATAGCCTATAGTTTCAGGCTCCATTCACTTTAATGGAGGCATGTTTTTTAGAGAGTAACTGTAAAGCGTGGGGTTAAATTTTCCTGTCAAAACATAGTCTATGACGTTCCCTTGGTTACATGAGGCGTCTGTGCAAAATTTCGTGATTGTAAAGGCGACGGTGCGGATTCCTTTAGTGGACATACATGCATATACACACACACACACACATACACTCAGCTTTATATATTAGATAAACAAGCCTTCATACAACTATACCAACAGAAAGGTAAAAAGTTTATGGGACTCAAAAAGAGCAACACAAACTTGTTTATTTTTTCACAAACTTCAGAATCTTTTAAGCAACTAAGGAACTAAAATACTAATTTAAAATAACTATACATATTTGGAATCACCATATTAATAATGATGACCTGTAGAATCATGTAGACAGGTGATTTTTGCCATACAACGAACATAAAATCATGACCCTAAAAACAGTGTTGGATTTGATTTTTTGATACATTATAACATTCAAAATTAGAACTCATCTACAAAAGATGAAAGCAAGCCCTCAAGTGGCTATATCAACAGAAGAATAAAGAGGTATGCCTTTGAGAAAGGGACAAAATAGCAAAAGCACAGAAGACTAAAGAAGGCCCGGCGCTAATTACTACTTTCTACGCAAATTAATGCAGAAACTCTATTTTTTTCTAGAATTTTACTAGATCGATACATAAACAACTGGACTCATTTTACACTTCACATTTCATTTGACTATAAAAGACTGTTATAAATAAATGATGATTCTGTAATCTCAAGATGACTGAGTCAGTGCCTGCCCAACCTGGATGCTAAATCCTGTTCTGTAATCCCTCTGCACTTGGTATAAATCAATTTCAGAAGAACTAAGCTTTTTGAGTGTTCAGTCTCATCACTTTCTCTAGGTAGACATAGAAAACAGAAATCTTTAAACTACAAAGAAAATGGCTGTGTTGTTTTTCTTATAGTCTTTCTGTAGATTATGATTTTCCCATCGTACCTTATTTCAATGCAAATCTTTTGTATAGCGGTCCCATAGTACGAAAAATATTCTGCATTGTTATCTTTAATGTTAACATAGATATATATCATGAAAACTGCTCCGTTTCATATTTGCTGTTGGCAGTTTTTGTGTAAAAACCCAAGCGGCAAATAAGTTCTCAAAGTCAGAAACTGAAAAAACACTTTGCATTCCAGATGGAATTTTAGCCAACAGTGTGTGGAAATAGTCTTGTATTCCCGCAACTTGTATTCATGCGATTTAAGATCACAAAGTCACTCTACTATATTGTATGTAATGATAGTAAATGTTGTTTTGTTGAAATTTACCACCTGCCTGACCCATCACTCCATCAGTCATCTGGATTTCTGCAAAACCTGTTGGGACATTTGCGAACTTAGCTTCTTGCCATAGCCCGATCTACATGTATGTCATAGAATGCCTTAAGTCAGGGATGGGTAAAGTGTGGCCAGCAGGCCACGTCTAGCCTTTTGGCTGTTCCAGTCCGGTCCATGGATTGATACAACCAAAGGGCTGAAAACAGTGAACTGTGTACCGCACAATGCCCTCACCCGCCACCTATCTGCCACCACTGCTGTCCTTCACTCAATGTCACCACTATTTGCATCCACACGATGCAGACAGCTGTGAATACATTTAAGGACGGTGCTGCTAGCTCTGTCTTCTACCAATCAACGTTCAACATAGCAGCCACAATGACGTCACATCATCGCGTTTGCTGTTCTGGGCGTCAGTGTTCTGGAGCCAGAGCTGAGTGCCAAGGGAATGAGAAGGATGTGAGTATGTGGTGATTTTTATTTTTTTTGCATGTGTATGCGATGTTTGAATGTATGTAGGAGGCAATGTGGGGGCTCAGAAATGTATATAGGAGGCTATGCAGGGGCTCCTAAAGTATATAGGTGCTATCTGAGGGCTCATAAAGTATATAGAAAGCTATGCTGGGAATGTTTAAAGTATATAGGAGGCTATGTGGGGGCTTGTGCTGTATTTAGGAGGCTATATGGGGCTATGGGAGACTACATGGTGCTCATAATGTATATAGAAAGCTGTGTGGGGCTCATAATGTATATAGGATGCTATGTTGAGGCTCAAAAAGTATATAGGAGGTTATGTGGGGGATCATAAAGTATATAGGATGCTATATGGGGGCTCATGTTGTATATATGAGGCTAAGTGGGACTCATAATGTATATACAAGGCTATGTGAAGGCCGAATAAGTATCTAGCAGGCTTCTTGTGGGATCATGCTGTACTTAGAAGGCTATGTGGGACTCATAATGTGTATAGGAGGCTATCTCGGTGCTCAGAAATGTATATAGGAGGCTATGAGGGTGCTCACACTGTATATAGTGGGGCTATGTGAGGGCTCACACTGTATATATAAGGGCTATGTGGGGGCCTAAGCTTTATATACACAGGCTATCTGGGAGCTCGCATTGTATACAGAGGGGCTATGTGTGGCTCACACTGTATATAAAGAGTTTATGTAGAGGCTCATACTGTATAGGGGTCTAGGTGAGGGCTCATGCAGTATGTAGGGGGCTGTGTGTGGGTTAATACTGTATGTAGGGTGCTGTATGGGGTCTCACACTGTATATAGAGGGGCTATGTGTGGGCTCATATGGTATATTAAGAGGTTATTTGAGGGCATAATTTATATCGAGGTTATGTGGGGGTTAATACTTTTCATTGGGAGCCAATGGGAGGCTTATACTTTATATAGCAAGTCTATGTGGGGGCTCATACTCTATGTAGGGGGCTGTGGGGTGGCTCATACTGTATAAAGGGAGATTCTCTGGCGGCATGGTGGCTCTGAGCGCTGGGGTCCTGAGTTCAAATCCCACCATGGACAATATCTGCAAGGAGTTTGTATGTTCTCCCCGTGTTTGTGTGGGTGTTCTTTGGTTTCCTCCCACACTTCAAAAACATACTGATAGGGAATTTAGATTGTGAGCCCCAATGGGGACAGTGTTGCCAATGTATTGAGAGGTTAAGTTAGGGCATACTTGATATTGAGGTTATGTGGGGGCTCATACTTTTCATAAGGAGGCTATGGGGGGGCTTATACTTTATAAAGAAAGTCTATGTGGGGGCACATACTCTATATAGGGGACTCTATGTAGGGGGCTATATTTATATAGTGCTATGGAATTATTAGCGCTATATAAATGAATAAATAAATTATTATATTTATTATTCTATGGGGGCTCATACTGTATATAGAGAGGCTATGCGGGTGTTCATACTGTAAATAGGGGAGCTATGTGGGGCCTCATCAAATATATAAAGCTGAGTGTGTGTATGTATGTCCGCTAAAGGAATCCGCACCGTCACATTTACAATCACAAAATTTTTCACAGACACCCCATGTGACTCAGGGAACAACATACACTATACTTTGATGGGAAAATTTAACCCCGTGCTTTACAGTTACTCTCCAAAAAAACTGCCATTAAACTGAATGGAGGTGTGAGCTACAGGCTATTAATAGTGTTACTATTACCCATTACGTTATTGCAACGTTCAAGAATTGTGCCTCCCGTAAAGGGAAGAATTGTTTAAATGTTATTATACTTGTTATCCCTTTTATTCCACAGTTCCGGTTACAATAAATGTTGGTGGTCGGACAGCCCATGGACGGTCTGTATTTAACCAAGGGGGAATGTGACGCCCTGGCACCGCCAGTTGGTCACACAGAATAGGCCGCCACACAACACCTTCCCACACAGGGTTACACTCAGTCAACAAACCCTCCCAAGATAGGAAAGGTACACCAGTGGGTAGGACCAGGCGGATGGAGAACGCCCACCTAGGGGTCTGGAGAACCTGGGGTAAGGAAAGCAGTAGTTATACATTGGAAGTTGGAATTCAAAGAGAGATTAGTCAGTTTAGTGAAGTGCTGAGTCAGAAAGGAAAGGCGTCGGAGTTGGAGCTCCGGCGTACTGGCTAGATGGCAGACGGTGGTCCGTGTCTGTCAGGAGACGGGAAGACGGCTGCCGGAGATCCGAGGTGGAGCGGGGCAGGGTTGGAGCCCGCCGGTACCGACACTAGAGAACCGACCCGGAAACCGTGCACAGAGGGGGTACATGGACCCTGAAGCCAGGACCAGAGCCAACAGCCTAGCTAATAAACCAATTGAGGGCAGGATTTTAGGTCCTGTCTCAACCAAAGTCCCAAAAGCAGACAACAGCCCACCGTGGGGAATAGGGCATCCGCCAGGGCCCGGTAGATCCCAAGGGCCAGCGTCAGCGGGCACGGCTCCCAACCAAAGTACCGGGAGAAGACTCCCGTGTTTCACACTGGGAAGTCCACCACACCAAAAACACAGTGCATAGGAAAGTAACACAGACCATCAGCCCGGGTGTGGGACCAGAATACACCCGGCCGCAGCGGCCGGCCAGCAGCACCTTGGTTTACCAGTGGACGTGTGTGATTCATTCAATCATGAGTAAACTAACATCCCCCGGTTTGACCGGGCGCACCGGCCCCTGCAATCACCACCCTCAGCACAGAGACACGGGGCCCCGGGGCATCCATCCCTACACACGGAGTGGTTAACATCCAGCTGCCACCCCATCACCCTCGGGAGCCCCACAACAGCAGCGGTGGTGCCACACTTCATCACACACCGTGGGGGGCGTCACAGACTGTTTATGGCAAATCCCATACAAATACGTCCCCTTTTATTTGAAGTGTCCGCGCGACCCCCGGGTCCGGTAGAATCCCTCAAGCCACACTGCGGATCCGGATCCGAGCAGTCCAGCTGCTGGCAAGGGGGCGGCACACCTCAAAACCTGGCACCACGAACAGGATTGTAACCCATCCACCTACCTGGTGGAAGTGTGCCTTGTTCTGGACTGTCAGTGGTGCTCCCCGTCTGTCTCTGTCTCTTTCCCCGTCTGTCTCTGTCTCTTTCCTCATCTGTCTCTGTCTCTTTCCCTGTCTTTTTCCTTGTCTGTCTCTTTCCCTGTTTTTGTCTTTTTCCTTGTCTATTTCCCTGTCTCTTTCCTTGTCTCTTTCCTTGTCTCTTTCCTTGTCTCTTTCCTTGTCTCTTTCCTTGTCTCTTTCCTTGCCTCTTTCCTTGCCTCTTTCCTTGCCTCTTTCCTTGTCTCTTTTCTTGTCTCTGTCTCTTTCCATGTCTGCCTCTGTCTGTCTCTTTGATAGTGTATCTCTCTCTCTGTCTATTTCCCTATCTGTCTGTCCCCTCTTTCCCTGTCTCCCTTTCTCTGTCTCTCTCTGTCTGTCTCTGTCTCTTTCTGTCTTTCTCTATCCGTCTCCCCACTGACACATCTTATTACCTCACACATGAGTTTCTTATACTAACAATTTATTTTGTTCCTATAGCAACCACTGACAGTTGCTATTGCGCTCCCCCTTGCCAGCAGCCGGGCTGCTCTGATCCAGATCCGAAATGTGGCTCGAGGGACTCTACCGGACCAGGGGGTCGCGCGGACACTTCAAATAAAAGGGGACGTATTTGTATGGGATTTGCTGTAAACAGTCTGTGACGCCACCCACGGTGTGTGGTGAAGTGTGGCACCACCGCTGCTTTTGTGGGGCTCCCGGGGGCAAAGGGGTGGCAGCTGGATGTTAACCCCTCCATGGGTAGGGATGGATGCCCCGAGGCCCAGTGTCTCTGTGCTGAGGGTGGTGATTGCAGGGGCCAGCGCGCCCGGTCAGACTGGGGGATGTTAGTTTACTCATGCTAAGGGCATGATAAAATGTCAAAGACCGCCCAAACATGAGCACTGCTGTACTTTTGTGACGCCCCTACACTAGTCAGGTCGTCACAGGGTACCGCACGCTCTTTTTTCTTAGTGAAGGACCTAACCCCCCATGGTTCTGGGTTCCCAACCTATAGTACTGCCTCCATCAGCATCCAAATCCCAACCACACCTCACACCACACCCTGTCAGACACACCAGTGGGCTGCTGAGCTGGAATAAGGCTGCTCACCTAGGGGTCAGGCAGGCTGGTGGGAGGGAGGAAGTCAGTGAGAGGAAGTGGAGAGCAAAGCTTAGTCAGTGTAGTGTAGCCCTCGAGCAGTGAGGAGCAAGGCAGAGCGTGTGGCTCCCGGGGAGTAAAAGGTTGGGTTGCAGATGGTGGTCTGGACCCAGAGGAGTGGGAGACCTGATTGTGGCATATTGGGACTGGGTGCCTGGACCTAGTCTTGGAGGACGGTCAGCAGCTTGAGTTCAATAGCTGGTCCAGTGACGAATGCAAGGCTGGGTACTGGACCCTAGGTTGGGGAGTAGCTTCAAGCAACCTGGCAATTAACCTGCGGAGGATAGTGACTTTATGGACTGTCCCCATGAAGCTCAAAGATCAGGGGCACTAGCGCAATGAGGGGGATAGGGCTTTCCAACCCAAGCAGCCCACTAAAATCCTAAGCGTGAGCCCTTGAGAGCAAAGCTCCTCTACCAATAGTAGGGAGCGGGGCCTGGACAGCTTTATGCCTACGGGTCAACTGAACACTTCTAAATTTGTGCACGGAGGCAGGCTCCAGACCATCAGGCAGTACTGTAGGGGACGGATACCTGGACAGGCTCCCCTCAAGAGGGCAGCAGCACCCAGAGACTTGGTTTACCTTGTTGTCATAGTCTATTCTTCATCACCAACGCTGTCTGAGTGAGTACATGGTCATCCCCTGCTATCACCTAGCCCTGCACTCCCCTTCACCCCACAATCAAGAGTCCCGGGGCCTCCCCTACCCGTGGAGGGAACGTCATCTGGCTGTCCCACTCCATCTCCCCGAGTACTCCCATCGGCAGCGGCTGTACTCCCCTTACCGTGAACCACGGGTGGCGTGACAAACTCTGTAAATACCCCTCCTTCCATTTGAAGTGTCCGTAAGCCCCCGGGTCCAGAGACCCTCGAGCCACAGCAGCAGCAACCCCCGAATCCGAGCGGTTTGACCGCTGCAGGGGCGGCACACCTCGATCTGTCCTCCACAGGGCAGATCAAAGTGTGCATGCACAGGACTGAAATGGAGACCTCTCTGTGAATGAAGCAGGAAGCGTCATGCACACAGGGCTGTGCAGGACGATGGCGATCACACAAGATGGAGGAGGCTCCGGACCGAGACACCCGTTGGACTGGACCGCCCCCTTGGTGAGTATAATAAAGGTGTGTTTGACGTTATACAGCATGGCATGGGCTCTTATATACAACACTCTTGAATGCTGTATATAAAGGCTCACTTGTGGTGGCCACTAGGGATGATCGAATACTTCGATTATCCGGCTTCGCAAATATTTTCCGAATACCTTGCCGCTATTCGACTATTCGCGAATATTCGATGCGCAATGTAAGTCTATGGGAAACCCGAATAACAACTATTCTGAACTATTCGGCCTTCCCATAGACTTACATTGCGCATCAAATAGTCGAATAGCAGCGAGGTATTCGGAAAATATTTGCGAAGCCGGATAATCTAAGTATTTGATCCTCATTAGTGGCCACAGCTCATAAGGGAGAAACCTGGTGACAGGTTCCCTTTAAGTGGTACAATTAATATTAATTAAAAATAATAATTAAAATATATTACAATTAATATTTAGCAGAATTAATTTCAGCCTATTGGTTCGGACCTCCAAACCAATCATGGTCTCTCATGTGTGAAAATGAATTGTCTATCCCTCCCTTCAGTTATTCCACTATAAATGTTCATCACTGTGTTCTCAGGGGCTAAGAAGCTATGCCTGTCCAATTACCACAGGAGCTCAGGAGTCATCAACAGTCTGGCTTCTGTTGTATTGGGTGAGATTAGTTAAACCCCTTATTCGAGCCATTTGACCACTTCCATACTGCTGACAATATTAACCACAGCATCTAAGATGCTGACAAAAGGGAGCTTCGTATTTCAACCTGTTAATGTCCTGGAATACAATTGTGGGCAGCAACCAGATTACGATGACAACAGAAGGCTTCATAATGGCTCTCAAATTTGCTGTCTGCATATCAAGCTAAAGGTATAATAGAAGCAAACAATCACTGCTAGTAGGTGGACAAATAAATAAAGAAAAAGTAGGTTGAAAAATAAAGTCTGAAAACTGTAAACTCTAAAAGAATAATATTAAAAGAAAAAAGTTGCCTCAAAAAAATTCCTTAAATAAATTCAAATTTATTACCTGAATAATTCTATACTGTCCCCAAATATTATGTACACCAAAATAATATCAGTTATGCTTATGGAAAAAAAAAAGAGCATACAAGGTTAAAGCATCATGGAATTTGTTAAAGTGAACCTGTCAGGTGCAATATGCACTGAGAACCACGGGCAGTTCTGGGTGCATATTTCTAATCCCTGCCTAACAGTCCCTGTATCTAGTAGCATAGATAAAGAGATCTTAAGAAAAAGTATTTCTAAAGATCCTCTATGATATGCTAATGAGCGCAGGGACTAGTCACAAGGGCGTTAGTTCCTGCACTCATTTCACCCTCTTAGCATCTTAGCATGCCCACAGGGGCGTGCTAACATTCTATTCAATGCCCATTGCCCAGTGTCATCATCGGCAGGGATGCACACGTACCTATGTCCGTTACACCGCCTCAGAACGCTGGGCATAGGGTCAGTGTGCATGATCAGAAGTCCACGGCACTTTCGGTCACGCGCACAACACCAGTATGAAGCCGGGACGCGCACATCTGGCTTCATAGTGCGCATGACTAGAAGTCTGGGGATCATGTGCACTGAACCAAAATCCAGAGTCAGGCGCGGTGGCGGAAGAGGTGAGTGTAACCATCCTCTGACGCTGCGCATTCATTAGCATGTTAGCACACTCTCAGGAACGTGTTTACATGCTACGCGGGCTGACTAGCCAAGGGAACAAATGCCCTTATGACTAGTCACTGGCTTCATTAGCATATAATGAAGGCTCTTTAGAAATACTTTTTCTAAAGATTTCATTATTTATGTTGCTATATACAGGGACGGTTAGGCAGGGATTACTTATATACACCCAGAACTGCTCGTGGTTCTGGATGTACATTGCACCTGACAGGTTCCCTTTAATGAAAAATGTATATAAAAATAAAAAATTGGTCCTTAAGGGGTTAATGTCATGCAGCCACAAGTTGCTCTGTAGCCTTTTTTAATAATGTATCAAGTGCCTATAACAATGGGAAATATTAATAGTGCCAGTAACAAAAAGGATCATTCATTTCCCAACTGGCTTCTGATAATGAGTATGTGGATATATGGAAGAAATTTTTTCGAATAAACACTAAATATTAACAAATCCAGCGGAGCCCTGCATCTTAGGAGCTGTCAAAACTTTCAAGTCTTGAAACAAGTGACCTTCTCTTGAAATTGGCTGAATAATGGCTTAAGTCAGATATTCGCTTGTAATTGGCGTTATCAGAGCAACTTTCACATCCAGGCAAGTAACTTTATGTACATTGTGTCATATAGAACACCACAACTGAATCATTTCTGGGTCTTGTCAAGGCGTTAGCGGGTTGAATTTTCTTCTGCTAAGTGTAGCATTTCTCTTGACCTATGCAAAGGATAAGGCAGGGTACAAATAACTGTTCTTTGTGTGTAAAGATTCAGAGGTCATATACTTAATGCGGCAACAGAAGAAATTGTATCAGTGACATAATGTGTCACTGTGGGTCACTGTGTCCTGACTATGATACAAGGTAAGACGCCTCGGGTTCTGTTTGAGTGTTACGACAGAAAATAAAGAAAAATATCCTGTGCTTGCAGAAAAAAATAATGTCTAATCTAGCTATTACAAACCTTGCCGATATGCCCTTTTTTGCTTAATCAATTAATTAATAAGTAAAACTTTCAATATTTGTAGGGCACACTGGGGATTAAGTAACCCTTTATGGAAGAGGGAATATTTTGTTTCATTTTTTTCTCACTTTCTTTCAAGAGTTATATCATTTACCGTACATTTTTGCTTAATAAGACACACTTTTTTATCCCCAAATTGTGAGGAAAATAGGGGGCGTCTTATAAAGCAAATATAGCTTACCGGGGAGTGTTGCGGCGGTGGCACAGAGTCACAGGAGTCTGGTGCCGCCTCTGACGCCGACTTCCTGCAGCGGCTGCACCACTGGAGCATTGCTGTCATTGCTATGAGCACATAACTTGGGTGTCACGGTGGCGCGAGGAGGCATATGGTTGCGGATCCGCTACCATAGATCCCCCAGCAAACGGCTGCAGAGGCGAGTGTGGCGCCCTGGACAAGCCAGGTCGTCATAGAACTACACCAACACACCCCACACCCCGGTTAGGCACACCAAAGCCAAACACAAAATCCTTGTTGCCTTCCTCCAGGGGCTGATGTCCACACCAGGGGGTGGGCCAGGCGGTTGGTCCCGCCCACCGAGGAGTTCACAGTCCTGGAGGCGGGAAAAGGAAGAGAGGAGAGATAGAGTTTGAAGTGAAAGTGAGAGGATGTAAAGTGGTAGTGGAGCAGTCTGAAGGTGGTCCGGGTGTGTGGCCCGGACGGAACAGCAAGGTTGGCAGACGGTGGTGACCGTCTGCAGGAGAGGCTTATTGGAGCCAACCGTAAGGACTGTGGACGGGCGGTGGCCCGGCGGTACCGGATCGGCGAGCAAAGAGAAGCCAGCACCATCCGGCAGGGCTTACGGACCCCGACAAGGCTAGGAGTCGCCGTTGAATTTGTCAAATCCGTTAGCGAAGGGAACCTCCGGGGTTTCCCAGCACTCAAGTCCCAATTGAAGGCAACCGCTCAAACCGTAAAGGGAAACACAGTCACCGCCAAGGCTACAGTTCCCAGGGCCAGAGCCTGCGGGCAAAAGGGGCTCCCTCAGCATCCATCCAAGCTGGGGAGCGGGTTACCGGTGGGAAGCCATTGGAACCGTAACACAACACAGGTGCAGGGAAAGGCAGTCACCATCAACCTGCCGGGAGGAGAAACACCGCAGCCGTCTGTGGGACCCGTCCATCCAGCCGTTTGTTTTACCGGAGACTTTGCATTCATCATTGGCTGAGTGAGTACCACCGTGCCATGCGGCACCGCGCTGCCCCCGCGACCCTGCACCTCACCAGGCCCCGTAACCCACCTGCCATTCCTACCCAACCCCTCACCGGGCCCCGGGACAACCAACCCCCTACCCACGGATGGGAGAACCAACATCCAAGCTGTTCCCTGTCATCGTTCCCGGGATCCCCGTCCAGAGCAGCGGTGGTGTCACCAATCTCACCACAACCGTGGGTGGCGTCACGGACAATTTCCCTAAACCCAAACCACCCCCTTTCACTCACAGGCGAGGAACGCCGCTCGAGTCCCCGGGATCCGGCCCACCGCTCGAGCCACCACCGAGTAGCAGCAGCAGCAGCAGTAGCCGGACCCGAGCAGTGGGTGAGCGCAGCGTCCCCTCCTCCGCCCGCGACACGAGTGCCATGGATCTCTCAGCAAATGGCTGCGGAGGTGGGAGCCATAGATCTCAGAGCCGAGATCTCTATCTGCGCCTGCGCTACCTCCGACATGATGGACTTTAAGAAAATGGCTGCAGTGGTGGCGCAGGCGCAGATTGAGATCTCAGAGAGCGGAGATCTCTATCTGCACATGCGCCGCCTCCGCAGCCATTTTCCTGAAGTCCATGGCGCCATTTCTTTGAAGCCACAGAGAAACACTGCACACTCAAAGAGAATGCAATATTTATTTGTGATTTTTTTTTTTTTCAGAAAAAATTGTGAACAAAAACAACCGTCTCTGACGTTTCAGCCCAAGGGGCCTTGATCACAGAGTTGCTGTCACAAGTAGTCCTGGTATAAGGATTTTTAGTATGAAGTGTGAGGAAAGCGGACGTTCCTGTATGGTGCTGATAAGAGGCACTCCTGTGCCTATCCTGGCTCCTATGCGTTTTTGTTCACAATTTTTTCTGAAAAAAAATCACAAATAAATATTGCATTCTATTTAAGTGTGCAGTGATTCTCTGTGACTTGGACCTGGTTTGGTTGACCCATTCACTGACACCTCATCTCTCTCACTTGTGTACACGCC
This sequence comes from Anomaloglossus baeobatrachus, assembly GCF_048569485.1. Taxonomy (NCBI): domain Eukaryota; kingdom Metazoa; phylum Chordata; class Amphibia; order Anura; family Aromobatidae; genus Anomaloglossus; species Anomaloglossus baeobatrachus. Next base: position 536,753,054 of record NC_134356.1, on the reverse strand, counting down.
ATTTAGAGACTCTATATTTCTTTGAAGCCCGCACCTCCGATGTCTTCAGGATGGCCTCTGCCTCACCACCCACAGCCCACAGAGCACAGCCCGCAGCACAGAGCAGCGCATTACCTGCAGCACAGAGCAGCACACAGCATGCAGCCAGCCTCCTGTCACCATTCTCCACCCTTCTTATGCCCCAGTAAGCTACATTCCTGGATGTTTTCTCTGCCTCACAGCGCTGCTGAGCATCTGGGACACCTGCCGCAGCATTTCCTTGCTCCATGACCTTGCTCCTGCCTCCTGTGACACCAGCTCCACCACTGCTGCCGCCCCCCCTCCCGGTAAGACACCACCGGAGTAGAAGACGGACCCCATTTTTTTTCCTTTACCTCTTTATTTTTCTAAATTTGGAGCACATCTTATAATCCGGTGCGTCTTATAAAACGGAAAAAAAAACAGTGCCTTGCGAAAGTATTCGGCCCTCTTGAACTTTTCAACCTTTTCCCACATTTCAGGCTTCAAACATAAAGATTAAAAATGTTAATTTTTTGGTGAAGAATCAACAACAAGTGGGACACAATTGTAAAGGTGAATGATATTTATTGCTTATTTTAATTTTTATAAAAACTGAAAATTGGGGCGTGCAATATTATTTGACCCCCTTAAGCTACCATATTTTTCTGACTATAAGACACACTTTTTCCCCCCAATTGTTTGTGGAAACTGGGGGGTGCGTCTTATAGTCTGAATGTAGGGCTGCAGGGAATGAGGGTGCTACGGTGGAGCGGGTCATCGGCGGCACGAGCAGGCTGTAGCACCGCCTGCCGTGACCTTGTGGACCCGCTCATTTAATATGCATGCCCATCATCCTGCCCATCATCTTTCAGCGCTGAAGACGGCTTTGACAGGTGGGCGGGGTGATGGGCGGGGAATGCGCGCATATTAAACAGCCTGCCCGCAAGATTACCCCTGGCAACTACAGCCTGGAGTGATCATGTGCGGCTGTATTCACTGTCCCGGCGCATCATCATCAGCGCGGGACGCAGTGAATCAGTATACTCACCGGCCACGATCCCTGCAGCACCTCGATGTCCTCCTGTCTGTGCCGGCGGCGGCTGTGTGGAGACTAGCGGTGCACACAGCAATGACGTCATCGCTGTGCGCATGTGTCCACACGCAGCCGCCGCCTGCACAGACAGGAGGACATCGCGATGCTGCAGGGATCGTGGCCGGCTCCACACTCTAGCGCTGCTGATGACACAGACGGAGGAGGAGCGATGCTGCAGGGAGTGAGGTAAGGTGAGTATGAACGTTTTATTTTTTTTATGTGCCACAGGATGCGGGCCGTATACCAGGATGGGGGTGTATAGCAGGATGGGGGTGTATAGCAGAATGAGGGCATATAGCAGGATGGGGGTATATTATGAGCAGGATGAGGGTATATTATGAGCAGGATGGGGTATATGAGCAGGATGGGGGTATATTATGAGCAGGATGGGGTATATGAGCAGGATTGGGGTATATGAGCAGGATGGGAGTATATGAGCAGGATGGGGGTATATGAGCAGGATGGGGCTATACCAGGATGAGGGACATGATACTGTATATACAAGGCAGGAGGATCATTACCCGGATGGGGTACCTTGGTAGAGAATTTGGGGACATTACCCCATAACAGTGTCAGCAGCAGATCCTCGCCCCATAACAGTGTGTCATGACTAGAGATGAGCGAACCGGTCGCGGTTCGGCTCGAGGTTGGTTCGCCGAACGGACCTCCCGTTCGAGTTCGGTTCGTCGAACGTTCGACGAACCGAACTCGAACTGCATAGGAAACAATGGCAGGCAATCACAAACACAGAAAAACACCTAGAAAACACCCTCAAAGGTGTCCTAAAGGTGACAAACAACTCAAACACATTGGAAAGTGACAAGGACATATACTCATGCGAAAACAAAACAGCTGGACAAGGAAAAAGAGGAGGACACACAGATATAGGCATGGCACGCCCTTCTAAAATCATGTAAAACACCGCAAGGTGACTCCAAGCGGAGTCTCCATTTTTTCCAAAAATTGGGCCACACACACACCCACCCCTTCAGTGGCAGCAGTTGTGCCCCAGTTGTACACTTCACAGCTACATTTGCATCAAGCACATTCAAAAATACGCCATTCTTATCCATCCCCAGGATGACACCGGGGTAGGTAGCAAAGTCTTTGCTGACCCATGACTTGTTCATCTTGGCTTCTTTTAAAAACAATGTAAGCAAGGGTTACTCCAAGCGGAGTCTCCCTTTTTTCCAAAAATTGGGCCACACAGACACCCACCCCATCAGTGGCAGCACTTGGGCCCTAGTTGCAAACAGGATGTTTTGATTTGCATCAAGCACATTCAAAAATACGCCATTCTTATCCGTCCCCAGGATGACACCGGGGTAGGTAGCAAAGTCTTTCCTGATCCCAGCTCTGTTCATCTTGGCTTCTTTTAAAAACACATCAAGCAAGGGTTACTCCAAGCGGAGTCTCCCTTTTTTTCCAAAAATTGGGCCACACAGACACCCACCCCATCAGTGGCAGCACTTGGGCCCTAGTTGCAAACAGGATGTTTTGATTTGCATCAATCACATTCAAAAATACCCCATAATTAACCGTCCCCAGGATGACACCGGGGTAGGTAGCAAAGTCTTTGCTGACCCATGACTTGTTCATCTTGGCTTCTTTTAAAAACAATGTAAGCAAGGGTTACTCCAAGCGGAGTCTCCCTTTTTTCCAAAAATTGGGCCACACAGACACCCACCCCATCAGTGGCAGCACTTGGGCCCTAGTTGCAAACAGGATGTTTTGATTTGCATCAAGCACATTCAAAAATACGCCATTCTTATCCGTCCCCAGGATGACACCGGGGTAGGTAGCAAAGTCTTTGCTGATCCCAGCTCTGTTCATCTTGGCTTCTTTTAAAAACACATCAAGCAAGGGTTACTCCAAGCGGAGTCTCCCTTTTTTTCCAAAAATTGGGCCACACAGACACCCACCCCATCAGTGGCAGCACTTGGGCCCTAGTTGCAAACAGGATGTTTTGATTTGCATCAAGCACATTCAAAAATACGCCATTCTTATCCGTCCCCAGGATGACACCGGGGTAGGTAGCAAAGTCTTTCCTGATCCCAGCTCTGTTCATCTTGGCTTCTTTTAAAAACACATCAAGCAAGGGTTACTCCAAGCGGAGTCTCCCTTTTTTTCCAAAAATTGGGCCACACAGACACCCACCCCATCAGTGGCAGCACTTGGGCCCTAGTTGCAAACAGGATGTTTTGATTTGCATCAAGCACATTCAAAAATACGCCATTCTTATCCGTCCCCAGGATGACACCGGGGTAGGTAGCAAAGTCTTTCCTGATCCCAGCTCTGTTCATCTTGGCTTCTTTTAAAAACACATCAAGCAAGGGTTACTCCAAGCGGAGTCTCCCTTTTTTTCCAAAAATTGGGCCACACAGACACCCACCCCATCAGTGGCAGCACTTGGGCCCTAGTTGCAAACAGGATGTTTTGATTTGCATCAAGCACATTCAAAAATACGCCATTCTTATCCGTCCCCAGGATGACACCGGGGTAGGTAGCAAAGTCTTTGCTGATCCCAGCTCTGTTCATCTTGGCTTCTTTTAAAAACACATCAAGCAAGGGTTACTCCAAGCGGAGTCTCCCTTTTTTTCCAAAAATTGGGCCACACAGACACCCACCCCATCAGTGGCAGCACTTGGGCCCTAGTTGCAAACAGGATGTTTTGATTTGCATCAAGCACATTCAAAAATACGCCATTCTTATCCGTCCCCAGGATGACACCGGGGTAGGTAGCAAAGTCTTTCCTGATCCCAGCTCTGTTCATCTTGGCTTCTTTTAAAAACACATCAAGCAAGGGTTACTCCAAGCGGAGTCTCCCTTTTTTTCCAAAAATTGGGCCACACAGACACCCACCCCATCAGTGGCAGCACTTGGGCCCTAGTTGCAAACAGGATGTTTTGATTTGCATCAAGCACATTCAAAAATACGCCATTCTTATCCGTCCCCAGGATGACACCGGGGTAGGTAGCAAAGTCTTTGCTGATCCCAGCTCTGTTCATCTTGGCTTCTTTTAAAAACACATCAAGCAAGGGTTACTCCAAGCGGAGTCTCCCTTTTTTTCCAAAAATTGGGCCACACAGACACCCACCCCATCAGTGGCAGCACTTGGGCCCTAGTTGCAAACAGGATGTTTTGATTTGCATCAAGCACATTCAAAAATACGCCATTCTTATCCGTCCCCAGGATGACACCGGGGTAGGTAGCAAAGTCTTTCCTGATCCCAGCTCTGTTCATCTTGGCTTCTTTTAAAAACACATCAAGCAAGGGTTACTCCAAGCGGAGTCTCCCTTTTTTTCCAAAAATTGGGCCACACAGACACCCACCCCATCAGTGGCAGCACTTGGGCCCTAGTTGCAAACAGGATGTTTTGATTTGCATCAAGCACATTCAAAAATACGCCATTCTTATCCGTCCCCAGGATGACACCGGGGTAGGTAGCAAAGTCTTTGCTGATCCCAGCTCTGTTCATCTTGGCTTCTTTTAAAAACACATCAAGCAAGGGTTACTCCAAGCGGAGTCTCCCTTTTTTTCCAAAAATTGGGCCACACAGACACCCACCCCATCAGTGGCAGCACTTGGGCCCTAGTTGCAAACAGGATGTTTTGATTTGCATCAAGCACATTCAAAAATACGCCATTCTTATCCGTCCCCAGGATGACACTGGGGTAGGTAGCAAAGTCTTTCCTGATCCCAGCTCTGTTCATCTTGGCTTCTTTTAAAAACACATCAAGCAAGGGTTACTCCAAGCGGAGTCTCCCTTTTTTTCCAAAAATTGGGCCACACAGACACCCACCCCATCAGTGGCAGCACTTGGGCCCTAGTTGCAAACAGGATGTTTTGATTTGCATCAAGCACATTCAAAAATACTCCATTCTTATCCGTCCCCAGGATGACACCGGGGTAGGTAGCAAAGTCTTTGCTGATCCCAGCTCTGTTCATCTTGGCTTCTTTTAAAAACACATCAAGCAAGGGTTACTCCAAGCGGAGTCTCCCTTTTTTTCCAAAAATTGGGCCACACAGACACCCACCCCATCAGTGGCAGCACTTGGGCCCTAGTTGCAAACAGGATGTTTTGATTTGCATCAATCACATTCAAAAATACCCCATAATTAACCGTCCCCAGGATGACACCGGGGTAGGTAGCAAAGTCTTTGCTGACCCATGACTTGTTCATCTTGGCTTCTTTTAAAAACAATGTAAGCAAGGGTTACTCCAAGCGGAGTCTCCCTTTTTTCCAAAAATTGGGCCACACAGACACCCACCCCATCAGTGGCAGCACTTGGGCCCTAGTTGCAAACAGGATGTTTTGATTTGCATCAAGCACATTCCAAATCCACAAGCATTTACTCTCCCCAGGATGACACAGGGGTAGTAAATTCCTTCTGGATCCATGACTTGTTCATTTTGATGAACGTCAGTCTTTCCACATTGTCACTGGACAGACGCGTGCGCTTATCTGTCAGCACACACCCAGCAGCACTGAATACACGTTCAGAGACAACGCTGGCAGCTGGACACGACAAAATCTCCAAGGCGTAACTGGAGAGCTCTGGCCATTTTTCTATGTTTGAAGCCCAAAAGGAGCAAGGCTCCAGTTGCACAGTCATGGCATCGATGTTTATTTGGAGATACTCCTGTATCATCCTCTCCAGCCGTTGAGTATGTGTCAGACTTGTTGTCTCTGGTGGCCTTGCAAAAGAGGGTCTAAAAAAATTATGAAAAGATTCCATAAAATTGCTGTTACCGGCACCAGATACGGTCCTACTGGTACGGGTAGACTGGTGAAGATGACGAGACCGTCCCATGTTTGTCAAGTTACAACTGGGAGATTCCCTCCCTGCACCTGCACGGTTGTTTGGTGGAAAAGCCGAGCTAAGATCGAGTAACAGCTTCTGCTGATACTCCTGCATACGTGCGTCCCTTTCTATGGCTGGAATTATGTCACAAAATTTGGACTTGTACCGGGGATCTAATAGTGTGGCAATCCAGTAGTCATCATCACTTCTAATTTTGACAATACGACTGTCATGTTGGAGGTAGTGCAACAAAAAGGCACTCATGTGTCTTGCGCAGCCATGCGGACCAAGTCCACGCTGTGTTTGTGGCATAGAGGTGCTACCCGTTCTTTCTTCCTCTGACATCTCCCCCCAACCTCTTTCAACTGAAATTTGACCAAGGTCTCCCTCATCCGCTGAGTCTTCCATGTCCATGGACAGTTCGTCCTCCATTTCTTCATGTTCTCCTGCACCTTGCTCAACATTTCGCCTGCTACTATGCGCCCTTGTCGATCCCTGTTCCCCATGGTCCCATGCCTGCTGCGTTGGTGATGATGAACGTCTGGACCTTGGTGATGTTGTTGTCCCTTGCACATATGAATCCTCCTGTAGTTCCTCCCCTTCATGTTGTCCCACCCCCTGACTCCGAATAGTGTTTAGCGTGTGCTCCAGCATGTAAATGACTGGAATCGTCATGCTGATAATGGCATTGTCAGAGCTAAACATATTCGTCGCCATGTCGAAACTGTGCAGAAGGGTGCATAGGTCCTTGATCTGAGACCACTCCATCAGGGTGATCTGCCCCACCTCTGCATCTCGTTGGCCCAGGCTATACGTCATGACGTATTGCACCAGGGCTCTGCGGTGCTGCCACAGTCGCTGTAACATGTGGAGAGTTGAATTCCAGCGTGTCGCCACATCGCATTTCAGGCGATAAACCGGCAGGCCGAAAGACTTCTGTAGCGATGCAAGTCGCTCAGCTGCGGCGCTTGAACGCCGGAAGTGAGCAGACAGTTTTCGTGCCCTGTTCAGAAGGCCATCTAGGCCGGGATAGTGTGTTAAAAATTGCTGCACGACAAGGTTCAACACGTGAGCCATACAAGGTACGTGTGTCACCTTGCCCAGGCGAAGGGCCGCACCCAGGTTTGCAGCATTGTCGCACACGGCCTTACCAGGCTGCAGGTTGAGTGGAGACAACCATTTATTAAACTCGGACCGCAGAGCTGACCACAACTCCTCAGCTGTGTGACTCTTATTACCAAGACATGTCAAGCTAAAGACCGCCTGATGCCGTTGCGCTCGGCTGCCAGCATAGTAATGAGGCGTGCGTGATTCCTTCTGCGCAGTGAGAACGCTGGTGGCCTGACCAGGCAGGCTTGGGGCGGAGGTGGAGGACCCAGATGAGGTGGAGGATGCAGAAGCTGTGGCGGAACTTGGACAGACAGAGGATTGACACACAAGTCGTGGGGACGGCAAGACTTGTGCAGCAGACCCTTCACCATCTATCACCATAGTTACCCAGTGCCCAGTCAGCGACATGTAACGTCCCTGTCCATGCTTACTGGTCCAAGTATCGGTGGTGAAATGCACCCGTTCACACACACAGTTTCCCAAGGAAGCGGTGATGTTGTGTGCGACATGCTGGTGTAGCGCGGGCACACCTTTCTTAGAGAAGTAGTGGCGACTAGGCATCTGGTACTGGGGCACAGCGACAGACATAAGGTCTCTAAAATCCTGTGTGTCCACTAGGCGGAAAGGCAGCATTTCGGTAGCCAACAGCTTACAGAGGGATAGAGTCAACCTCTTAGCTTTGTCATGGGTCGGAGGAAGTGGCCTTTTATTTGACCACATCTGAGGGACAGAGATCTGGCTGCTGTGTGTAGACGGTGTTGAGTAGGGTGTCCCTGGAAAAATGCAGGTTTGTGAGGAAAGTGCAGGCGGAGACATGATGTTGCCTTCATCCAACGTTGGTGCTATCGATGTCTGAGAGAGCTGTACACACTCACTTGTTTCCCCTTCCAAACCAACTGACGACCTTACAAGCAAACTGCCTGTTGCGGTTACAGTGGTGGAAGTTTTGCGTGGAAAAACAGGTGTGACAGCTGTCCCCACAGTCCTAGAAGATGAAGAGCGCGCGGATGCACTGGAAGGGGCGGGCGGTGGATGGTTCGCTCCGCTAGCCGGCATTGCAGCACGGTGAGCTTCCCACCGGGACTTATGATATTTATTCATGTGACGATTCATGGAAGAAGTTGTCAAACTGCTGAGGTTTTGACCTCTACTAACAGAATCATGACAAATGTTACATATCACATGAGTTGGGCGATCTTTTTCGATGTGAAAAAAGGCCCAGGCTAGGCAAGGCTTAGAGGCCATGCGACCTGTTGATCCACCCCGAATAATGCTCATAGGCAGAGTGGTGGCTGAGGATGCAGTTGTAGACGTGCTACCAGTGCTCCGACTCTGTCCAGGAAGGCGCAAGGTAACTTCGTCGTCGGTTGCATCCTCCTCCACCGCCTCTGTTGACCTCCTCGAGTGCCTGACTGGGGGTTGACAGTAGGTGGGATCTAGAACGTCATCATCAATTGTTGTGTTCGCACTCCCCTCCCCCTCAGACCGAGCCTCTTCTTGCCCTGACCGAATATTTAAGTTGTCATCCCAATCGGGTATCTGCGTCTCATCTTCATCAGTATGTTCCTCATTGTCTATAACCACAGGTGTTACAGTTTGTGACAAAGGGTCAACATTATGCTCAGAAACTTGGTCCTCACGGCCTGAATCTGAGTCACAAAGGTTCTGGGCATCACTGCAGACCATTTCCTGTTCTGTACTCACTGTAGCTTGGGAGCAGACCTCTGATTCCCAGGCTATAGTGTGACTGAACAGCTCTGCAGACTCAGCCATCTCAGTTCCACCATACTGTGCAGGGCTGATGGAGACTTCAGAGCTGGGAGAAATCAAGTGTGATTGGGATGACAACTCAGAGGAATGGTGTTTTTTGGATGCGGTACTTGAAGTGGCTGAGAGGGCACTTGTTGGACCACTTGAGATCCATTCAAGCATTTTCCTTTTTTGCCCATCATCTACCTTTGTTCCTCTTGTTCGTGTCCGTAAAAAAGGGAGCACATCGGATTGTCCACAATAAGTAGTAGACATCTTACTTTTGCTAGTAGATGGTCTATCTTCAGCAGATGATAATGGAGCTTTGGCACCTTCCCCACTGACAAAACCTTTTTTGCCTTTTCCACCACGCCTCTTCCCCTTTCCACCAGCATCTGTCATTTTGCCACTCATGTTGATTGCGACAAGATTGTGGACTGAAAATGTGGTAGTAAAAATTGAGAGGTGGTGAAGATTGCAGTGGTGGTCTAGCTTTATTAACAGCAGAATAATAAAGAATAAATATCCCTGACAATGTAACTTAGTTATAATTCGTTGGAGTGTGCAACGCAGGCAGACGTGCTGCAAATGTCTTGGCACTAGTGGGACTATAGCAAAGTCCAATAGCCACGTATAGGATGCCACTAGGTACACTGAGTGTGTGCTAGTATAATGGCTTAGTTATAATTAGTTGGAGTGTGCAACGCAGGCAGACGTGCTGCAAATGTCTTGGCACTAGTGGGACTATAGCAAAGTCCAATAGCCACGTATAGGATGCCACTAGGTACACTGAGTGTGTGCTAGTATAATGGCTTAGTTATAATTAGTTGGAGTGTGCAACGCAGGCAGATGCGCTCTGCAAATGTCTTGGCACTAGTAGGACTATAGCAAAGTCCAATAGCCACGTATAGGATGCCACTAGGTACACTGAGTGTGTGCTAGTATAATGGCTTAGTTATAATTAGTTGGAGTGTGCAACGCAGGCAGACGTGCTGCAAATGTCTTGGCACTAGTGGGACTATAGCAAAGTCCAATAGCCACGTATAGGATGCCACTAGGTACACTGAGTGTTTGCTAGTAAAATTGCTTAGTTTAAAAAAGTTGTAGTGTGCAATGCAGGCAGACGTGCTCTGCAAATGTCTTTGCACTAGTGGGACTATAGCAAAGTCCAATAGCCACGTATAGGATGCCACTAGGTACACTGAGTGTGTGCTAGTATAATGGCTTAGTTATAATTAGTTGGAGTGTGCAACGCAGGCAGACGTGCTGCAAATGTCTTGGCACTAGTGGGACTATAGCAAAGTCCAATAGCCACGTATAGGATGCCACTAGGTACACTGAGTGTGTGCTAGTATAATGGCTTAGTTATAATTAGTTGGAGTGTGCAACGCAGGCAGACGTGCTGCAAATGTCTTGGCACTAGTGGGACTATAGCAAAGTCCAATAGCCACGTATAGGATGCCACTAGGTACACTGAGTGTGTGCTAGTATAATGGCTTAGTTATAATTAGTTGGAGTGTGCAACGCAGGCAGACGTGCTGCAAATGTCTTGGCACTAGTGGGACTATAGCAAAGTCCAATAGCCACGTATAGGATGCCACTAGGTTCACTGAGTGTGTGCTAGTATAATGGCTTAGTTATAATTAGTTGGAGTGTGCAACGCAGGCAGATGCGCTCTGCAAATGTCTTGGCACTAGTAGGACTATAGCAAAGTCCAATAGCCACGTATAGGATGCCACTAGGTACACTGAGTGTTTGCTAGTAAAATTGCTTAGTTTAAAAAAGTTGTAGTGTGCAATGCAGGCAGACGTGCTCTGCAAATGTCTTTGCACTAGTGGGACTATAGCAAAGTCCAATAGCCACGTATAGGATGCCACTAGGTACACTGAGTGTGTGCTAGTATAATGGCTTAGTTATAATTAGTTGGAGTGTGCAACGCAGGCAGACGTGCTGCAAATGTCTTGGCACTAGTGGGACTATAGCAAAGTCCAATAGCCACGTATAGGATGCCACTAGGTACACTGAGTGTGTGCTAGTATAATGGCTTAGTTATAATTAGTTGGAGTGTGCAACGCAGGCAGACGTGCTGCAAATGTCTTGGCACTAGTGGGACTATAGCAAAGTCCAATAGCCACGTATAGGATGCCACTAGGTACACTGAGTGTGTGCTAGTATAATGGCTTAGTTATAATTAGTTGGAGTGTGCAACGCAGGCAGATGCGCTCTGCAAATGTCTTGGCACTAGTGGGACTATAGCAAAGTCCAATAGCCACGTATAGGATGCCACTAGGTACACTGAGTGTTTGCTAGTAAAATTGCTTAGTTTAAAAAAGTTGTAGTGTGCAATGCAGGCAGACGTGCTCTGCAAATGTCTTTGCACTAGTGGGACTATAGCAAAGTCCAATAGCCACGTATAGGATGCCACTAGGTACACTGAGTGTTTGCTAGTAAAATTGCTTAGTTTAAAAAACTTGGAGTGTGCAATGCAGGCAGATGTGCTCTGCTAATGTCTTTGCACTAGTGGGACTATAGCAAAGTCCAATAGCCACGTATAGGATGCCACTAGGTACACTGAGTGTGTGCTAGTATAATGGCTTAGTTATAATTCGTTGGAGTGTGCAACGCAGGCAGACGTGCTGCAAATGTCTTGGCACTAGTGGGACTATAGCAAAGTCCAATAGCCACGTATAGGATGCCACTAGGTACACTGAGTGTGTGCTAGTATAATGGCTTAGTTATAATTAGTTGGAGTGTGCAACGCAGGCAGACGTGCTGCAAATGTCTTGGCACTAGTGGGACTATAGCAAAGTCCAATAGCCACGTATAGGATGCCACTAGGTACACTGAGTGTGTGCTAGTATAATGGCTTAGTTATAATTAGTTGGAGTGTGCAACGCAGGCAGACGTGCTGCAAATGTCTTGGCACTAGTGGGACTATAGCAAAGTCCAATAGCCACGTATAGGATGCCACTAGGTTCACTGAGTGTGTGCTAGTATAATGGCTTAGTTATAATTAGTTGGAGTGTGCAACGCAGGCAGATGCGCTCTGCAAATGTCTTGGCACTAGTAGGACTATAGCAAAGTCCAATAGCCACGTATAGGATGCCACTAAAAAACACTTAGTGTGTGCAAGTATAATGGCTTAGTTATAATTAGTTGGAGTGTGCAACGCAGGCAGATGCGCTCTGCAAATGTCTTGGCACTAGTGGGACTATAGCAAAGTCCAATAGCCACGTATAGGATGCCACTAGGTACACTGAGTGTTTGCTAGTAAAATTGCTTAGTTTAAAAAAGTTGTAGTGTGCAATGCAGGCAGACGTGCTCTGCAAATGTCTTTGCACTAGTGGGACTATAGCAAAGTCCAATAGCCACGTATAGGATGCCACTAGGTACACTGAGTGTTTGCTAGTAAAATTGCTTAGTTTAAAAAACTTGGAGTGTGCAATGCAGGCAGATGTGCTCTGCTAATGTCTTTGCACTAGTGGGACTATAGCAAAGTCCAATAGCCACGTATAGGATGCCACTAGGTACACTGAGTGTGTGCTAGTATAATGGCTTAGTTATAATTCGTTGGAGTGTGCAACGCAGGCAGATGCGCTCTGCAAATGTCTTGGCACTAGTGGGACTATAGCAAAGTCCAATAGCCACGTATAGGATGCCACTAGGTACACTGAGTGTTTGCTAGTAAAATTGCTTAGTTTAAAAAAGTTGTAGTGTGCAATGCAGGCAGACGTGCTCTGCAAATGTCTTTGCACTAGTGGGACTATAGCAAAGTCCAATAGCCACGTATAGGATGCCACTAGGTACACTGAATGTTTGCTAGTATAATGGCTTACTTAGAATGAGTTGGAGTGTGCAGAGGACAAGAGGGTACAGTGGCAGGATTGTGGTGCTCTGGGTAGAGGAATGGAAGCCTGCCTTTCTATTCCCTCCTAATGGTGAAATGCAGGGAGGAAATCCCTGACCTGGGCTACACAGACGCTGTTGCTGTTTGCAGGACCTGTCACTTATGGCTCTCTGACCCTGCCGCTTTGAGCCCTTAAAAGGACTGCTAGAATGTGCTCTCCCTAAGCTGTCTAACGCTGTGTATGCAGCGCATACAGCTGTATCGGCTATAGGACTCAGGAGGACGGAGCTGCGACACTGATGTCTGACACCAAAGACGCAGAAGGCAGATAATGGCGTTCGTGAAGAAAATGTCCGGTTTTATAATGCAGGGACATGTGACATGCAGATCCTATCACACATGCCGTTGCTTCTCTGGCTCAAAGTCCACTTAGGTGTGTGTGTGTCTGTGATTGGCTGACATGCTGGCCCGCCCCACAAGACGCGCGCGCTTAGGGAAGGAAGACAAGAAAAAAAAAAAAAAATATGGCGATCGCCATTATAGAAACAGCAGTGATCTGAAGGCGCTGTTCACGCACACTATACACTGAAATGTGATAATAGTTTGATTCACAGAGTGACTTACACTATTACAGCAGAAACCAAGCTAGGATTTAGCTGTTTTTTGGCTGCTAGAACCGTTCTCGAACGTTTCTAGAACTATCGAGCTTTTGCAAAAAGCTCGAGTTCTAGTTCGATCTAGAACATGCCCCAAAATCACTCGAGCCGCGAACTGGAGAACCACGAACCACGAACCGCGCTCAACTCTAGTCATGACCACATTTTTTGCTTAAAAGGTTATTTTCCTATTTTCCTCCTCTAAAACCAAGGTGTGTCCTAAGGTCTGTTTGTAGTGTGCAATGCAGGCAGACGTGCTCTGCAAATGTCTTTGCACTAGTGGGACTATAGCAAAGTCCAATAGCCACGTATAGGATGCCACTAGGTACACTGAGTGTTTGCTAGTAAAATTGCTTAGTTTAAAAAACTTGGAGTGTGCAATGCAGGCAGATGTGCTCTGCTAATGTCTTTGCACTAGTGGGACTATAGCAAAGTCCAATAGCCACGTATAGGATGCCACTAGGTACACTGAGTGTGTGCTAGTATAATGGCTTAGTTATAATTCGTTGGAGTGTGCAACGCAGGCAGACGTGCTGCAAATGTCTTGGCACTAGTGGGACTATAGCAAAGTCCAATAGCCACGTATAGGATGCCACTAGGTACACTGAGTGTGTGCTAGTATAATGGCTTAGTTATAATTAGTTGGAGTGTGCAACGCAGGCAGACGTGCTGCAAATGTCTTGGCACTAGTGGGACTATAGCAAAGTCCAATAGCCACGTATAGGATGCCACTAGGTACACTGAGTGTGTGCTAGTATAATGGCTTAGTTATAATTAGTTGGAGTGTGCAACGCAGGCAGACGTGCTGCAAATGTCTTGGCACTAGTGGGACTATAGCAAAGTCCAATAGCCACGTATAGGATGCCACTAGGTTCACTGAGTGTGTGCTAGTATAATGGCTTAGTTATAATTAGTTGGAGTGTGCAACGCAGGCAGATGCGCTCTGCAAATGTCTTGGCACTAGTAGGACTATAGCAAAGTCCAATAGCCACGTATAGGATGCCACTAAAAAACACTTAGTGTGTGCAAGTATAATGGCTTAGTTATAATTAGTTGGAGTGTGCAACGCAGGCAGATGCGCTCTGCAAATGTCTTGGCACTAGTGGGACTATAGCAAAGTCCAATAGCCACGTATAGGATGCCACTAGGTACACTGAGTGTTTGCTAGTAAAATTGCTTAGTTTAAAAAAGTTGTAGTGTGCAATGCAGGCAGACGTGCTCTGCAAATGTCTTTGCACTAGTGGGACTATAGCAAAGTCCAATAGCCACGTATAGGATGCCACTAGGTACACTGAGTGTTTGCTAGTAAAATTGCTTAGTTTAAAAAACTTGGAGTGTGCAATGCAGGCAGATGTGCTCTGCTAATGTCTTTGCACTAGTGGGACTATAGCAAAGTCCAATAGCCACGTATAGGATGCCACTAGGTACACTGAGTGTGTGCTAGTATAATGGCTTAGTTATAATTCGTTGGAGTGTGCAACGCAGGCAGATGCGCTCTGCAAATGTCTTGGCACTAGTGGGACTATAGCAAAGTCCAATAGCCACGTATAGGATGCCACTAGGTACACTGAGTGTTTGCTAGTAAAATTGCTTAGTTTAAAAAAGTTGTAGTGTGCAATGCAGGCAGACGTGCTCTGCAAATGTCTTTGCACTAGTGGGACTATAGCAAAGTCCAATAGCCACGTATAGGATGCCACTAGGTACACTGAATGTTTGCTAGTATAATGGCTTACTTAGAATGAGTTGGAGTGTGCAGAGGACAAGAGGGTACAGTGGCAGGATTGTGGTGCTCTGGGTAGAGGAATGGAAGCCTGCCTTTCTATTCCCTCCTAATGGTGAAATGCAGGGAGGAAATCCCTGACCTGGGCTACACAGACGCTGTTGCTGTTTGCAGGACCTGTCACTTATGGCTCTCTGACCCTGCCGCTTTGAGCCCTTAAAAGGACTGCTAGAATGTGCTCTCCCTAAGCTGTCTAACGCTGTGTATGCAGCGCATACAGCTGTATCGGCTATAGGACTCAGGAGGACGGAGCTGCGACACTGATGTCTGACACCAAAGACGCAGAAGGCAGATAATGGCGTTCGTGAAGAAAATGTCCGGTTTTATAATGCAGGGACATGTGACATGCAGATCCTATCACACATGCCGTTGCTTCTCTGGCTCAAAGTCCACTTAGGTGTGTGTGTGTCTGTGATTGGCTGACATGCTGGCCCGCCCCACAAGACGCGCGCGCTTAGGGAAGGAAGACAAGAAAAAAAAAAAAAAAAATGGCGATCGCCATTATAGAAACAGCAGTGATCTGAAGGCGCTGTTCACGCACACTATACACTGAAATGTGATAATAGTTTGATTCACAGAGTGACTTACACTATTACAGCAGAAACCAAGCTAGGATTTAGCTGTTTTTTGGCTGCTAGAACCGTTCTCGAACGTTTCTAGAACTATCGAGCTTTTGCAAAAAGCTCGAGTTCTAGTTCGATCTAGAACATTCCCCAAAATCACTCGAGCCGCGAACTGGAGAACCACGAACCACGAACCGCGCTCAACTCTAGTCATGACCACATTTTTTGCTTAAAAGGTTATTTTCCTATTTTCCTCCTCTAAAACCAAGGTGTGTCCTAAGGTCTGTTGCGTCTTATAGTCTGAAAAATACGATAATATTTTGTAGCTCCACCTTTTTCTGCGATTACAGCTGCAAGTGGCTTGGGGTATGTGTCTATCAGTTTTGCAAATCGAGAGACTGAAATTCTTGCCCATTATGCCTTTGCAAATAGCTTGAGCTGAGAGAGGTTGGATGGAGAGCGTTTGTGAACAGCAGTTTTCAGCTCTTTCCACAGATTCCTGATTGGATTCAGGTCTGGACTTTGACTTGGCCATTCTAACATCTGGATATGTTTATTTGTGAACCATACCATTGTAGATTTTGCTTTATATTTTGGATCATTGTCTTGTTGGAAGACAAATCTCCGTCCCACTCTCAGGTCTTTTGCAGACTCCAACAGGTTTTCTTCAAGAATGGTCCTGTATTTGTCCCCATCCATCTTCCCATGAATTTTAACCATCTTCCTTGTCCCTGCTGAAGAAAAGCAGGCCCAAACTATGATGCTGCCACCACCATGTTTGACAGTGGGGATGGTGTGTTCAGGGTGATGAGCTGTGTTGCTTTTACGCAAAACATATCGTTTGGCATTGTGGCCAAAAAGTTCGCTTTTGATTTCATCTGACCAGAGCCCCTTCTCCCACATGTTTGGTGTGTCTCTCAGGTGGCTTGTGGCAGACTTTAAATTACACTTTTTATGCATATCTTTGAGAAATGGCTTTCTTCTTGCCACTCTTCCATAAAGGCCAGATTTGTGCAGTGTACAACTGATTGTTGTTCTATGATTTTCAATCATTTTTATTGTATTTTAAGTTTGAACAAATAAAACAGAATTAATTTCATTAATAAATTTGTTCGACTACATTATGAATAAGTATACTTACATTAACCATTTAGTATATATAGTATATCTACCACCTCAGCTGTAGATTTCTACAGTTCATCCAGAGTGATCATGGGCCTCTTGGCTTGCATCTCTGATCAGTCTTCTTCTTATTTGAGATGAAAGTTTGGATGGATGGCCAGGTCTTGGTAGATATGTAGTGGTATGATACTTCTTCCATTTCAATATGATCGCTTGCATAGTGCTCCTTGGGATGTTAAAAGTTTTGGAAATCTTTTGGCAACCAAATCCAGCTTTAAACTTCTCCACAACATTATCATGGACCTGCCTGTTGTGTTCCTTGGTCTTCATGATGCTATCTGCGCTTTAAACAGAACACTGAGACTATCACAGAGCAGGTGCATTTATACAGAGACTTGATTACACACATGTGCCTTATATTTATCATCATCAGTCATTTAGGACAACATTGGATCATTCAGAGATCCTCAATGAACTTCTGGAGTGATTTTGCTGCACTGAAAGTAAAGGGGGAGAATAATATTGCACGCCCCACTTTTCAGTTATTTATTTTTTACAAAAGTTTAACATGAGCAATAAATTTTATTCAATTTCACAATTGTGTCCCACTTGTTGTCGATTCTTCAACTTTTGCAAGGCAATGTATATATATATATATATATATATATATATATACACACACACACACAGTACAGACCAAAAGTTTGGACATACCTTCTCATCTCCAGGCTGTGTAAGGGCTATTTGACTAAGAAGGAGAGTGATTGGATGCTATGCCAGATGACCTGGTCTCCACAGTCACCAGACCTGAACCCAATCGAGATGGTTTGGAGTGAGCTGGACTGCAGAGTGAAGGAAAAAGGGCCAACAAGTGCTAAGCCTCTCTAGGAACTCCTTCAAGACTGTTGGAAGACCATTTTCGGTGACTACTTCTTGAAGCTCATCAAGAGAATGCCAAGAGTGTGCAAAGCAGTAATCAAAGCAAAAGGTGGCTTCTTTGAAGAACCTAGAATATAAGACATATTTTCAGTTGTTTCACACTATTTTAAGTATTTCATTACACATGTTTTCATTCATAGTTTTGATGTCTTCAATGTGAAACTACAATTTTTAGAGTCATGAAAATAAAGAAAACTCTTTTAATGAGAAGGTGTGTCCAAACTTTTGTTTGGTCTGTACTGTATATATATATATATATATATATATATATATTTTTTTTTTTATTTATGTATTTTTTTTTTCCATCGACTTTTCCAGGATTCATTTTACTATATAATGCACTGGAACAAAATAACAAAATTCTATGTGTGACAATTGGTGAAAAAAAATTCCACATTTAATTTTGTAGTAAAAATGACCTGGAAATATGATTGTCCAGGGCAGTTTGATATGGCGATACTAAACATGCATCAATATTTTTATTTCTGTTCAAGTGATTAAAAAAAGTCTGAATATTATAAAACATGGGGTTTTTTGCCTTATGTTGCCATATTGCAAGACCTGTACCTTTTTATTTTTCTGTTCATGAGTTTGAGTCAAGGCTTATTTTTTGGGTTGTGAGCTGATTTTTTTAATTATATCAATTTTGTATACATAAGATGCTTTGATTGCTTATTTTATATTTTAGGCAATATTATGCAGCCTCCTCTCACAAGAGCATGAATCCAACACTGAATGACGGTTAACTCTAAACTGCCCGAACAGAGAGGAAAGTCCTCCATTTTTCCCAGAAAAGAGCCCTCTCATTACAACCATAGGTCATTGAATAAATATATTCAATAAATAAATAAATATAAAACAACGACGTGTGGTCCCCCCAATTTTGATAACCAGCCAAGATAAAACCAGACAGCTGAAGGCTGGTATTCTCAAAATGGGGAAACCCACATTATTGGGAGACCCAAACCTAAAAATATCTGCCTGCAGCCACTCAGGATTGTCACATCCAGTAGATGTGAAAACCCCAGCACTTGACACGGCTCTTTCCAATTGCCCTGGGGAGGTGGAAATCGGAGTAAGACGGGGTTAATATCAACTCACAGCTGTCAAAAAGCCCTAGATAAGTAATGGGAGGCATCTATGAGACACCCCTATCACTAATCTGTAAGTGAAAAGAAATAAACACATACACCCCAAATATCTTTTAATTGAAATAAAATACAAAGAAAGATCCTCTTTCACCCCTTTATTAACCCCAAAAAATTCCTTGCAGATCCGACATAATCCACATGAGGTCCCACGATGATTCAGCTCTGCTATGACCTAGCCTGGAAAGAATGAAAACATGTCCAATCTCTCCAGGCTCCAGGAAACACTGAAAAGTGGGACACAGCTGGCAGCAGTGACGTCACTCAGTTCACCAGAGGTCATACCCTGGTTCTCACTGACAGTGCCAGCCTGGGAGATAGGAGGTATATTGGGGTGTGGGGCAGCCTCACACTCCCAGACCCCCGGCAGGCACCATCACTGTTAAAGCATGGGGCCATGCCCCACACCCCGCCAGCCCTTTAACACTGACAGTGCTGGCCCATAGGAGGGAAGTACGAGCCTACCCAACATCCCCTTCTACCCTGCCGGCACTGTCATTGTTAAAGTGCAAGGCCATGCCCCACCCCCACCAGCCCTGACAGTGGCGGTGGGGTGGTGATGTGGTAACCAGAGTGCAGTACTCAGGTCACCGAAGGTTATACCGTGATAACCCGGGTAGGACCTCCGGTGAACTGAGTGATGTCAGTGCTGCCAGCTGGGTCCCACTTGTCAGTGTTTCCCAGAGCCTGGAGACATTGGACATTTTCAGTCTCTCCAGGCTCGGATGTAACAGAGATGAATCATCATGGGACCACGTGTGGATTTTGTCGGACCTGCAGGGAAGTTTTTGGAGTTAATAAAGGAGCAAAAGAGGGTCTTTCTTTGTATTTTATTTCAAATAAAGGATTTGTGGGGGTGTTTGTATTTATTTCTTTTCACTTACAGATTAGTGATGGGGGTGTCTCATAGACACCTTACATTAGAAATCTAGGGATTACTGTCAGCTGTGAGCTGAGATTAACCCCTTATTACCCCGACCGCCACCACACCAGGACAATTGGGAAGAGCCGGGTAATGTGCTGGGCAGCTACAGGCTAATATCTTTAGGCTGGGTGCTCCCAATAACGTGTGTATCCTCAGCCTGAGAATACCATCCCCCAGATGTCTGGCTTTATCTTGCCTGGTTATAAAAATTGGGGGGACCACATGCCGTTGTTTATTATTTATTTATTTATTTTTACTGTACGATATAGAACCGCAGACAAGGTCTGTGATTGGAAGCATCAGGCAGGCTGTCACACAGGCTGGGGGTGCTGGCTGACTGCAACCAATCGCAGACGCCAGTGGGTAGGTGAAGCAGTGAATATGCATGAGCCTAATGAGCCGCCCGCCCTGAAAGAAGAATGAGCATCTGTGGGAGCAGTGTACAGCTACGCAGGTGACTCGGTAAGTGAATCGCGTTACTTTATTATTTTTTACTTTACTTTTACTTTATTTTTTTTATTTCCCGAGTGTCTGACCCCCATGAGGGCCTGTTAACTTGAGGGGGTCGGACTTCTCAATGCGGTCCACTCATCACTAGTTTTTTCACAAAAAAATGCATCAAATTCAGAATTAATAAGCACACCAAAACAACGCGCAAAACACACATCAAAAAGGCACAAGTGTATTTTTTCAGATTTCCAGGCCCTCTGGAACAAGGTTCAATTTTGGTTGCAGTTTGAGAGTAGTTAAAATTGCAGCATGCGCATATACTCTTAATCTTGTCATGCTCCCGATGTCACGGCACCCCTCCTTATCCACTGATCCGGTCTCACCATCACGGCACCGCTCCTTACCCACTGATCAAGTCCACGTGCCGACCGGTCACGGCTGCCGCTCCCGCTCGTGCTCTCCGGCGTCCTGTCCCTGGTCTTTTGTGTCTGACTCTGATTCTTAGGCACATGCATGTGTATAGGGCGGGGCCGCGTCCACTCACCTAGTCTTATAGGCCCAGCACTCCTGAAGCAGGATATGACATGTTACAGGGACAGGGTATATAAGACTCCCTTTCCATGTGGGCGGCGCCTGATCAACGTGTTCTCTAAGCTAGGTGCACAGGTCTCCTTGTGCTTGATCTTGTTACTAACACTGTCTCGTCCGCAGAGTCCGTGCGCTGGTCCTGACTTGGTTCTTCCAGGAAGTGTCCGTTGACTGTGTACTGAGGATACTATCTCTCATCTGCCTGCACCCATCACCGATTCCCAACCCTACCTTGTGCTTCAGCCTGCAAGTCTCACTGGCCCTGGACCCCATCTGCTATTCCTACGCGGCACCTGAACTTGGTCCCAGTCATCCCTCTGCCTTACGGATCCCTTTGGACTCCTGCACTCCTTAAGTGGACTTGGACTTTGGACCTCATGTGTTCCGTCTAACGTGCATTTAGGCCCTCTGGTGGGGTGACCAGACAGTCCCTGTACAGGTTATAGCTCTTGGTTGCTCCTCCAGGGGAGTCCAGTGCACGGTCCAGTGTATCCACAATCCAGGACATAACAAATCTACTGTGATCCTCTTTCGATCTATCCACAACAGTGACCAGGTGATACCAAATCTCTTCAGCTTCCATTTTCAGTTTTGTGCCTCAGGTTCTGGCGGTCAGTGTAGCAGCCTTGGTCATTCCAATACAGCTTTCACCAGTGTTGTGCCTGCCCAGGACAAACACTTTAGGTGAGCCGTACTACACTCACTTAGGTCTGCTAATCAATACTGGTTAACACAGGAAGTGCCTTTGTTCTAGTCTTTTACATATTTTTGGAGGAGAAGATTATCAAAAATATGCAATTCTGGCTTTTTGATTTTCTTTTTCTCTTTACGGTATTTACCAATCATATTAATTTATTCCATATTTTAATAGCCTAGACTTTAATTAATGCTCAATACCAAATTATTTCATTTAACTTTCTTCTTTCTTTGTTTTTAATGGGGAAAGAGAGGAGTGATTTGAACTTCTATGTTTTTTATATTTCAAAAAACTTTTTTTTTATTTTTCATTTTATTTATTAGTCTCCTTAGTAGACTTCAATTTGTAAAAGTTTGCTTATACTGTATATGTGGCGCCCTGGCCTAGCCAGGTCGTCACAGATAACACTCAAACACCCCCACCCCCATTAGACAGGGACACCAGCCAAACAAAAACCCTTGTTGCCTCCCTCCAGTGTCTGATGTCCACACCAGGTGGGGCGGAGCCAAGCGGTTGGCCCCACCCACCGATGAGTTCACAGGCCTGTAGGCGGGAAAAGTGACAGTTGAGTGGAGGAGTTTGAAGTGAGAGGAGCAAGCACTTGGGTGTCTGGGTTTGTGGCCCAGGCACTGACAGCAAAGTTGGCAGACGGTGGTGACCGTCTGCAGGAGTGGTGAAGCAATGCGGAACCCTAGGACCGGGGTCGGGCGTTGGCCCGCCGGTACCGACCGGGGAGCGAAGTGAAGCTAGCACACACAGGCAGGGCCATCGGACCCCGACCAGGCTTGGAGCCGCTGTCAATAGTCAGATCCGAATGTGACTGGAACCCCAGGGGTTTCACAACAGCAAAAGTCCCGATTGAAGGCAGCCGCCCACACCGTGAGGGTATACAGCTACCGCCTAAGGCTAGGGGCCCGGGGGCCAGCGCCTGCGGGCAAATGGGCTCCTCCGGTACCCATACACCGGGGAGCGGACTACTGTTGGGAATCCATAGTAGTCAGAAGGAGAACATCAAGGTGCAGGGAAAGACAGCCGCCATCACCTGTCCGGGCAGAGACACTGCAGCCGGCTGCGGGACCCGTCCATCCAGCCGTTTGGTTTACCAAGGACTTTGTACCTTTCTTGCTGAGTGAGTATACCCGTGCCATCCGGCACCGCACCGCGCTGTCCCTGCAACCCTGCACCTCACCGACCCTGCCTCCCCGTCACATCATCGGGCCACGGGACCACCGACCCCTACCCACAGAGGGGGAAAACAACATCCCAGCTGCTCCCTACCATCGCTCCCCGTCCCCAGCAGCGGTGATGCCCATCTTCACCACGACCCGTGGGTGGCGTCACGGACTAAATCCCCCAAACCAACCACCCTTTTCACTCATGGCCGAGGAGCGCCGCTCGAGTCCCCGGATCCGGCCCCCCCGCTCGAGCCACCGAACAGCAGCAGCAGCCGCAGCAGCCTCGGACCCGAGCGTTAGCGAGAGCGCAGCAGCGATGGCGTCCTCCCCGCCCGCGACATATACTGCAATATCATAGTAAAGCAGAACATAGAAAAAATCTTGGTCTCCTATAGAGTTCAGTCTGTGGCTGAGCTTTTTAGGTGGATCAAGGTGACAATGACGCGAGTCTGCTGAAAACTGTCATACTCACTCACCGTTTCGCTGTGATCATACGGGCGAGGGATTTATGGGAGCCATGTTCACCAATGTTTATATTTCAATTAAATGCTACTGTCAGAGACTGAGTAAAATTTCCCCTTTCTACTTGAGGACCCCTTCCCAGAACTTAAATACAACATGTCTTTGTGGGAAGGGTTGAAAAAAGATAATTAGGAAAGTGATCATAACGGAAGTGGTGTATCTACAGGAAAAGCAGATTATGCAACTGCTCATAATGAAGTGAATAGAAGCTGAGCTGCAATACCTGAGAATGGCCACTACACAGTGTGTGGAGCTGTGCTGTTCTGTTTCCACACACTGTTATAATCTGGCCACAGCAGGAGATGCCATCAGCAGATTAATAGGGGTGCAAGACCTCCTCCTTCCTGATTTTATATTAAAGACGTATCCTAGTAAAGACAAATCATCAATGTATAAAGTCCTGGACCCTCCATTTAACACTGAGCTTAATAACAGATAAATTAATTCAAAGGCTGATACCTCCTCCTCATGGTGTCCACAGATTGCCAGAAATGTATTACTATTATCATTATAGCGCCATTTGTTCTATGGCATGTTACATGTTAAAAAAGGAGTATATATAATAAAAAGAAGTACGATAATCATGAACAATACAGGCACAGACTGGTACTTTAGGAGAGAGGACTCTGGCCTTGAGGGTTCACAGTCTACAAGGGATGGGTAAGAATACAGTAGGTGGGGGCAGAGCTGGGCATGTGGTGGTATAGTGGGCTGAGCGTTACTGAGGGTTGTAGGCTTGTCGGAAGAGGTAGGTCTTCAGATTCCTTGTGAAGGTTTCCACAGTAGGTGAGAGTCTGATATGTTGGGGTAGAGAGTTCCAGAGTATGAGAGGAGTATTTATCATTTACCGGAAGCAAATCAAAAATGTGAGTCTCATGAAGATGTATAATAAATAGAGCTGGACGAACTCGCAAAAAACGGGACTGGTGGGTCCCTGCTAAACTAAAAAAAAAAACAAAATCCGCTCCAGAATCCAGCACCGATATTAGTCTATGGGGACTTGAATCCGGAGATTAAAAATGTTGGTTAAAGGGATAGGGGGTAGGAGTGCGCGCGGTATACTCACCGAGGCTGTGTCATGGCAGCAAGCTACTTCTAGGTCATGCATTCCCTTCTGGAGACAACAATTAACTCTCATTGAATATTCACTGCTTTGCCCGCCCACCAGCACAGATAAAGCCCACGGCTGCAGCCTCCAGCTGTCTGGCTTTATCTGTGCTGTGTATCAAAATAAGCCCAGAGTCACAAGTGTGAAGGACTCGCATCACATCACCCGACTTGTCCTGCGGCTCTCCGAACCTGATCGTGCATGTACATAGAAACACATGCGGCCGACCCGCTCCTGTGAGAAGAGTGTGCAGCTGTGCCGGGTGATGTAATGCGAGACTTGTGCAAGTCTGGCATGACATCACCAAGCATGGTCTGCCGCTCTCCGAACATGAGCGTGCAGTGCCATAGAAACACAACAGCCGACCAGCTCCTGTCAGAAGAGTGTGGGGCTGTGCCGGGTGATGCCATTCCAGACTCATGAAAGGCTGGCATGACATCACCTGCCGCTCTCCGAACATGAGCATGCAGGTATATAGAAACACATTTGGCTGATTCGCTCCTGTCTGAAGAGTGTGCGACTTTGCCAGGTGATGTGATGCGAGACTCGTGCGAGTCTGGCATGACATCACCCAGCACAGCCTGCCACTCTCCAATCATGAGCATGCAGCTCCATAGAAACACAACGGCCGACCCGCTCCTGTTAGGAGACTGTGCAGCTGTGCTAGGTAATGCAATGCGAGACTCGCATGAGGCCCTCGCAAGTGTAACTCCGGCCTAAGAGAAACCGCACGCAGCTTTTTTTTATTTAAAAAAATAATTAAAAAAAAAAATGATGTGCGGTCCCCCTCAATTTTGATACCCAACCAACATAAAGCCAGCTGGGGCCTGGTATTCTCAGCCCACAGCCACCCGGTATTGCCGCATCCATTAAATGTGACAATCCTGAAGCTTTACCGGCTCTTCCTGTTGTTTTGGTTTGGGGGCAATTGGAGTAATAGCAGGGGTTAATAACAGCACACAGCTGCTACTAAACCCTAAGTTAGTGATGGCACAGGTGATAGGGGGTAGAAACGCGCGCAATGTACTCACCGAGGCTGTGTCATGGCAGCAAGCTACTTCCAGGTCACGCATTCCCTTCTGGAGCCGACAATTAACTCTCATTGAATATTCACTGCTTTGTCTTCCCAACAGTGCGTGTAATTGGTTGCAGTTAGATGCGCCCCCATGCTTAGTGGTAGCGTGTCAGCTAACTGCAACCAATCAAAGGCACCAAGACTGCTGGTGGGCGAGGAAAGCAGTGCAAGTGCCTGCGGGTCAGTGTGGTGGAATAAAAATAAATGAATAAATAAAACAATCGGTGCAGGGTCCCCCGTATTCTGATGCCAGCACAGATAAAGTCCACTGCTGCAGCCTCCAGCTGTCTGGCTTTATCTGTGCTGTATATCAAAATAAGCCCTTGGTCACACATGCGAAGGACTCACATCACATCACACGACTTGACCTGCCGCTCTCCGAACATGAGCGTGCAGGTACATAGAAACACATGCGGCCGACCCGCTCCTGTCAGAAGAGTGTGCGAGTGTGCCAGGTGATGCAATGTGAGAGACGTGCATGTCTGGCATGACATCACCTGACATGGCCTGCCACTCTCCAAACATGAGCGTGCAGCTCCATAGAAAAACAACGGCCGACCTGCTCCTGTTAGGAGAGTGAGCAGCTGTGCCAGGGGATGCAACGCAAGACTCGAGCGAATCCCTCGCAAGTGTGACTTTACCGGCTCCTCCTGTAGCTTTGGTGCAGTGGCATTAGGAGGGGTTAATAACAGCGAACAGCTGCTACTAAACCCTAGGTTATGATGGCACAGGTGTCTGCGAGATACCTGCATCACCAACCCTTAAATTAAAGTAAATAAGTACAAACACAGAGAAAAAATCCTTTATTTGGAATAAAATACAAAAACACACCCTCTTTCACCACTTTATTAACCCAAAACACCCTTCCATGTCCAGCGTATTCCACTCAAGGTCCCACACCACTTCCAGCTCTGCTGCCTCTCACAGCGAGCGGCCATACAACAAGACCGCCGGCTGTGAGTGCAGACAATGACTGAGCCACAATGAGCAATGACTGCAGGCAGACACTGTCACAGGCTGGGGGCACGTCTGACTGCAACCAATCACAGACGACAGGACGGCTGGTGGGTGGGGAAAGCATGGAAAGCTGTGTGGATGCAATGAGTCTATTGGGCTGTACATGAAGTGAATGCACGACCTGGAAGCAGTTTGCCACCATGACACCAACTCTTTGTAAGTGCGCCTAATTCTTGTTTTCATTATTATTCCTTTAATTTCCCCAGTTCCAAATCTGGATCGTAAACCGGGGTCCGGCACCAGGGCATATTTGAAACCACACGGATTCGGATTTTTACAGACCAGGTTCGCTCAGCCCTAAAGGTGGTGTCACACACAGCGACGACGACAACGACGTCGCTGCTACGTCACCATTTTCTGTGACGTTGCAGCGACGTCCCGTCGCTGTCGCTGTGTGTGACATCCAGCAACGAGCTGGCCCCTGCTGTGAGGTTGTTGCTCGTTGCTGAATGTCCTGCTTCATTTTTTTGTCGTCGCTCTCCCGCTGTGAAGCACACATCGCTGTGTGTGACAGCGAGAGAGCGACGAAATGAAGCGAGCAGGGAGCAGAAGCCGGCGTCTGGCAGCTGCGGAAAGCTGTAACCACTGTAAACATCGGGTAACCAAGGGAAGACCTTTCCCTGGTTACCCGATATTTACCTTCGTTACCAGCCTCCGCCGCTCTTGCTGCTAGTGCCGGCTCCTGCTCTGTGCACATGTAGCTGCAGTACGCATCGGGTAATTAACCCTATGTGTACTGTAGCTAGGAGAGCAAGGAGCCAGCGCTAAGCAGTGTGCGCGGCTCCCTGCTCTCTGCACATGTAGCGACGTTATGATCGCTGCTGCGTCGCTGTGTTTGACAGCTAAGCAGCGATCATAACAGCGACTTACAAGGTCGCTGTTACGTCACAAAAAATGGTGACGTAACAGCGATGTCGTTGTCGCTGTCGCTATGTGTGAACCCAGCTTAATAGTCAATTAAACTTTACATTGACTTTAAAAAAAATAATATAATTGGCTGATCTGTTGTGGTTGGTGAAGCCTATTCTGAGTTTCCGATACAACAATCTGATTTATGTGTATATTGCTAGATTAAAATGATGTTTACTGCATGTTTCCTATTTCTTCTTTGGTGCAGGAAAGATTGAGTGTTTTGTGACCCCTTCCCCTGGAACCTTTATCTGGGGTGTTAGGGCAGAAAGACAATGAAGAATCTAAAGGCTACTTTACACACTGCGATATCGGTCCCGATATCGCTAGTGTGCGTACCCGCCCCCATCTGTTGCGCGACACGGGCATATCGCTGCCCATGCCGCACAACATCGCCCAGAGCCGTCACACATACTTACCTGTCCGGCGACGTCGCTGTGACCGGCGAACCGCCTCCTTTCTAAGGGGGCGGTCCGTGCGGCGTCACAGCGATGTCACTGAACCGCCGCCCAATCGCAGCGGAGGGGCGGAGATGAGCGGGACGTAATATCCCGCCCACCTCCTTCCTTCCGCATAGCGGCCGGGAGGCAGGTAGGGAGACGTTCCTCGCTCCTGCGGCGTCACACGCAGCGATGTGTGATGCCGCAGGAACGAGGAACAACCTCGTTACTGCTGAAGTAACGATAATTGGGAATGGACCCCCGTGTCGCCGATTAGCGATTTTTCACTGTTTTGCAACGATGCAAAATCGCTAATCGATGTCACACGCAACGGCATCGCTAATGCGGCCGGATGTGCGTCACGAATTCCGTGACCCCAACGACTCCGCATTAGCGATGTCGTAGCGTGTAAAGCCCGCTTAAGCCCACCCCAGTGATTTAAGAATAGCTAATCAATACAAGATATGATGTCAACAACAATACCCAAAGCCAACAACTGTGTATTTTACAGCCTTCCAAGATACGTTTTAGCAGCTTAAAATCCAATTTGTTTCACATCTAAGAAGAAGAGACTCAAACTGGATGACAAAATCTGAATATGATCCGCACTCAACTAGCATTTAATTAAGTGCACAACAACTGGAGCTGTGAGCTGCACGAGCTGTGATATACTAGCTTAGAGCCTGTGTGTCGATTCACTGAGAATTATGACAAAATGTATTGGCTTCTCTATATTTCTTGACAGATAAATGATTTCCCAGTTCGTAACTAACAGCACGATTGTCGATTTTTCCTGAATCATGACAAAAATTTATTTGCTTCTCCCTTTTTCTTGACAAATAAATGTTTTATGAGTAAGTACTACTTACCTGTCAATTCAGTTGGCGCCAAGACCAAATTCATAGGTTACTCAATATTTAATGACTAAATCAGCAGCCAACACGACTTTGCATAGCTATAAAGCTACCTCCAAGCCTTATTAAAAATTGGCACTGACCAATAGATTGTGTGAATAACTATACCCAAAATTAGTTTCTGTCCCTTTCACAAGTTTATATCACTTTTCCAATCTTATCATTCTATGTTGATTTTTCATAAGAATATTTAGTTACTATCGGGAACAAATGAATATTAATACATTAGCTAACAATCCTAACAAACAACATTAAAATTTAGTTAGTGGGACTTGAAACCAGCATTGGATTAGGATTTTTTGTTCCCACCTTGGGGTCCACTCTATACAATATACTGTAAGGAATGTCTGCACATCTCATTTTTCATTGCCACATGATATTTCCTATCATAATTGCACACACAGGAGATATGAACAGTAAAATCTAATAAGGTTATGCATCATCCAATAAAAAATAGACTGTAAGGGCATTCGGTTTGCTTAGAAAAAAAAAAAGCTCTAAATAGGGTTGATGTCTCCTAAATTTTAGGGATCCATTAACCGCTTCACGACACATGACGTACTGGGTACATCATGGATTGTGTCAGGGTAATCCCCGCCGGCTGCCGCACAGGTCAGCTTATTTGAACAGCTGACATGTGTACCTCCCAGGCATGAGTGGATCTGCAATTCGCCAATGCCTATTAACCCTTTACAATGGACTGTCAAACTGTGACAGCCTGATGTAAATGTCCGGCGCGGTAAGCTCACCGGCTGCCATCGGAAAGCACATGACACGTGATCACATGGAGCTGATGGTTGCCATGATAGCACAGTGTCATGTGATGACTCCTGTAGCTATCAGGAGTCACCTCCTTTTACAGCCGATAGAGCACCATGTGTGAAAGGACACCAGTATTTCTTCAGATCTCAGTTGTGTAGCTGTGATCTACAGAACTGAACAAGCAAACAGACTGCTGATCCTTATAGACCCCTAGGGGACTAATACAACAAGAAAAAAAGTTGCAAAGTTTTTAAAAATTTAAAATAAATAAGAAACCTAAAAGTTCAAATCAACCTCCAATCGCCCCACTGAAAATAGAAGGGTTTAAAAAATATATACACTTATTTGATATGGTTTATTTAGTAAAACTTAAGGTTTCATTTAAAAGTACAACTTGTCCCGCAAAAAATAAGCCCCTATATGGCAAAATTGACAGAAAAATAAAAAAGTTACGAATCTTGGAAGAAGGATAGAAAAGAAAAAACAACAGAAAAAGCGACAATAGCCCAAGGTGAAGAGGTTAATGTGTCAGAACATGGGCCCAATGGAGGATCCTTTAACATTTGATGAGCCACTTGATCCTACTTGGAGCTACACTACATGAACAAAAGTATTGTGACACCTACACATTACACTTGCAGGAGCTTTTAGAATATCTCATTCAAAATTAATTGGCATTAGAAGAGTTGTGTATAACTAAACTAGTTATGACTTATCCATTAAATTAGTCATCTGCACAAGATCAGCAAATATCTGCAGTGCAGGGGTGTACATAGAAATCATGGGGCCCCATAGCAAAAGTCTGAATGCCCCCCCCCCTCCCAATAAAAAAAAGTTACAACAAAATAATAACATAATAATCATCATACATGCTACTGGGGGCCAGCACACGTTACTAAGGGTGACATACACATTACTGGGGGCGGCTTATAGTCAGAAATAACACATACTACATAGTGTTACTGAACAATACCCACCATACCAAGGCCAATAATATAATGCAAAATAATGCCGCCACTCCACTGACCAAATATCACCACATAGAGTCTGAATATAACCACAGTCCTGTTACTGATCAAAGTCCACTGCACCAAGACCAGTGGGTTGACATTGCAAATCCCCAAAGAATCTGTATTATGAGAACTTTGGCTAAAGTAGCGATGTCCTCCTTTGTGCCTTTCACCACACACACAATATACATTTTCACATCTGTCTCCCTTATATAATGGTAACAATTATGACCCCCTTTATAGCCTTACTACAATAAAACTTTGCAAAGTACAGGGATAATACACACACACACAGTGATGGCACAGAACAGGAGCAACACACACTCACACTGATGGCACAGCACAGGAGCAACACACACAGTGATGGCACAGGAACAACACACACAGTGATAGCACAGCATAGGAGCAACACACACAGTGATGGCATAGGAGCAACACACACACACACACATATACAGTGATGGCACAGGAGCAGCACACACACACGGTGATGGCACAGGAGCAACACACACATCCTCCTGGATCCTCCTCCTGTCCTCTGATTTTTCTCTCTATTCCTTCTGTTCTATGCTTGTCACTGTTTTTAATGATATCTGTTTGCTCTTCTCTCTTTTCTATGGTCTCTACTCCTCCTCCACTCTGTTTTCCTGTTCATCTTTGTTTCACTCGCGCTCTACTGAACAAGCTCCACCCCCTCTCCTGATTTGCAGTTCTCCACCTAGCATCTCTCACAGCTCTCTGACTGAAATAGGAAGCTGCCTGGCCACTCCCTCCTCTTCAACACAGGCCGAGCACAGTGTGCAGTGAGTGTGTGTGAGACTGCATCTATGTGTTGCGGCCAGCCTGCAGCTATACAATCAGTGCCTACAATGGCTACAGATATTGTAGGTCATCGATAGTTTAGGCATAAACTCATTACGGTAAATATGAGGTCACCCTCCACGCACACACGGATTTAATGTTTAAACAGCTTTGACAGCCCCCATTAGTCTTTTGAGTATATGTGGGATATTTTTGCCCATTCATTCAGAAGAGCATTTGTGACGTCAGATTTGTTGGATGAGTGAGCTCGACTTGCAACCTTTACTGTAGCTCACCTCGACGGAGTTTGGTGTCCTTCAGTACAGGACTCTCTTTTGGTCAGTTAGATTCCTCGACACCAAATTCACCTAATCAATATCATCCCTTTATAGACCTTGTTTTGTGCACGGTTTGACAGAAAATAGCCTTCCCCAAATTGTTTCTGCAGATTTGGAAACATACAATTGTCCAAAATGTTCCAATGTGCTGAAGTTAGTAAGATTTCTACTCCCTGGAACGTTCAATTCCTGAAAAACAATCCCATAGCATTTTCAATCTTTCACCAACATTTACAATTGGCAAAATGCAGTAAAGACTTATTCATCGGACTATCAGATAGAGGAGTGTCACTTCACTCTATTGCCCTGATCACTGATCTAATGCATTGCAAAGCTCCAGCATTGCTAAACATTATACTGTCAGTGCAGCACTCACAGAAGCATCTGAGATTATGCTCCCAGCATGATCCCTGAGGCTTTCCATAGCTGGGTGACCTGGAAGTCATCATGACTACCTCAAGTCACCATGGCAATCCCTCACAATGATGTTGCGGGGGCACAGACTGGACACTTCCTCTCCCAGACTCCTAAATGCTGCAATTGATATTGTGCCTGGCATTTAGTTGGTTAAATAGTCAGGGATGACACGGCGACCATCCCTATTTGTGAGAGTCGGTGCTTGGCTGTCATATAAACTGAGCTCCTGGCGGCAATCGCATGGGCACAGCTCTTGTGCCAGGACAAACCCCGTACATCCTTGGTCGGGAATGCACTGGCCATCAGGACAAACGAGGTATGGTCAATGTCATGAAGAGGTTAAAGGCTTCCACTTTTCAATAATTCCATATACAGTTATTTTGTAGAATATTTAGAATAGAAAAAAATTTAATGAACAGTCTTTATAGAATGATGGGATTTTATTACAATAGCACACACATGTTCAGTGAGCTCTTTAGAATGAGCCATTCTTTACTAAGGCCTAAAACACACTTCCGCATAATAAACATCCGTGTGACACGGTCCGTTTTTCGGGTCCATGTTCCGTTTTTTTGGGGCGTTTCTCCGGTACGTATGGCATCCGTGTGATGGCGTATGCGAGCCGTGTGTACGTGTAAAATGCCTGTGTATGTGTACGTGGAATGTCCAGTGCGAAAAGGAACAGCTGTGCAGAGAATACGCGGCAACAATTACTTTGTATATGCCGGCCGCTCATTAATCAATCTCGTATTCGCTGCTTTCCCCGCCCACCAGCGCCTATGATTGGTTGCAGTCAAACACGCCCCCCACACTGAGTGACAGCTGTCTCACTGCACCCAATCACAGCAGCCGGTGGGCGTGTCTATACTGTGCAGTAAAATAAATAAATAATTAAAAAAAAGTGCGGTCCCCCCCAATTTTAATACCAGCCAGATAAAGCCCTACGTCTGAAGGCTGGTATTCTCAGGATGGGGAGCCCCACGTTATGGGGAGCTCCCCAGCCTAACAATATCAGTCAGCAGCCACCCAGAATTGCCGCATACATTATATACGACAGTTCTGGGACTGTACCCGGCTCTTCCCGATTTGCCCTGGTGCATTGGCATTCGGGGTAATAAGGAGCTTTTGGCAGCCCATAGCTGCCAATAAGTCCTAGATTAATCATGTCAGGGGTCTCCCCGAGATACCTTCCATGATTAATCTGTAAATTACAGTAAATAAACACACACACCCGTACAATCCTTTATTAAAAAAAAAAACACTAACAAATTGCCTTGTTCACCAATTTAATAAGCCCGAAAAAGCCCTCCATGTCCGGCGTAATCCAGGATGGTCCAGCGTCGCATCCAGCTGTGCTGCATGAAGGTGACCGGAGCTGCAGAAGACACCGCCGCTCCTGTCAGCTCCACGCAGCTAATAAAGGGAATAGCGCGATTAGCTGAGCTGTCACTGAGGTTACTCGTGGCCAACGCTGAATACAGCTGATCACGCTATTCCCTTCATTAGCTGCGTGGAGCTGACAGGAGCGGCGGTGTCTTCTGCAGCTCCGGTCACCTTCATGCAGCACAGCTGGATGCGACGCTGGACCATCCTGGATTATATTGCTCTCCAAGACATAAACCACTGGCAGATGGTCCGAATGGATTGTATGGGAGAGCTAGCCGAAATGACTGTTAACCAACCAATTGGCTAAAGCATGGCTCAGTTCATGGCCATCTAATTTGTATAGACGGCTTAAAACTGTTTCTTTAGGTACATTTTTGATCTGTTGATTTATTACTGATGCCAAATAAGAGTAATGTTCTTCTTGAGGTTTTTAACATGCTTAATGTTTTACAGTTGAGATTAATTAAATTAATTCACATGAATAATTTCTATGATACAATCTTCTAATATGTGATTTATTTTTATTTTTTATTTTTTGCTGTGTCTAAAATGTCTATTTCCTATTAAATACTGTGAGGAAAAAAAGTACGGTATTTAGTCAGCCACAAATTGTGCAAGTTCTCCCACTTAAAAAGATGACAGAGGCCTGTAATTGACATCATAGGTAGACCACAACTATGAGAAACAAAATGAGAAAACAAATACAGAAAATCATCTTGTCTGATTTTGCAAGATTTTAATTGCAAATTATGGTGGAAAATAAGTATTTAGTCACTTAAAAACATGCAAGATTTCTGGCTTTCACAGACCTGTAACTTCTTCTTTAAGCGGCTCCTCTGTCCTCCACTCATTACCCGTAGTAATGGGACCTGTTTGAATTTGTTATCAGTATAAAAGACACCAGTCCACAACCTCAAACAGTCACACTCCAAACTCCACTATGGTGAAGACCAAAGACCTTTCGAAGGACACTAGAAACAAAATTGTAGCTCTGCACCAGGCTGGGAAGACTGAATCTGCAATAGGATAGGAGCTTAGTGTGATTACATCAACTGCGGGAGCAGTAATAAGAAAATGGAAGACATACATGACCACTGATAATCTCCCTCAATCTTGAGCTCCATGCAAGATCTCACCTCGTGAAGTAAAAATGATCACAAGAACGATGAGCAAAAATCCCAGAACCACAAGGGGGATCTAGTGAATAACCTGCATAGAGCTGGGACCACCATATCAAAGGCTACCATCAGTAGCACACTAAGCCGCAAGGGACTCAGATGTTGTAGTGCCAGACATGTTCCCTGCTTAAGCCAGTACATGTCCGGGCCCGTCTGAAGATTCCTAAAAAGCATTTGGATTATCCAGGAGAGTATTGTGAGAATGTCATATGTTCTGATGAAACCAAAGTAGAATTGTTTGGTAGAAACACAACTCGTCGTATTTGGAGGAGGCAGAATGCTGAGTTGCATCCAAAGAATACCATACCTACTGTGAAGCATGGGGGTGGCAACATCATGCATTGGGGCTGTTTTTCTGCAAAGGGACCAGGAGAACTGATCTGTATACATGAAATAATGAATGGGGTCATGTAACGTGAGATTTTGAGTGCACACCTCCTTCCATCAGAAAGGGCATTGAAGATGAAATGTGGCTGGGTCTTTCAACATGATAATGATCTCAAGCACACTGCCAGGAAGGAGTGGCTTCATAAGAAGATCCAGAAGTGGCCTAGGCAGTCTCCAGATCTCAACCCCATAGAAAACCTTTGGAGGGAGTTGAAAGTCCATGTTGCCCAGCGACAGACTTAAAACATCACTGCTCTAGAG
The DNA here is from genome assembly GCF_048569485.1 of Anomaloglossus baeobatrachus. NCBI lineage: Eukaryota > Metazoa > Chordata > Amphibia > Anura > Aromobatidae > Anomaloglossus > Anomaloglossus baeobatrachus. The sequence continues at coordinate 536,717,882 of NC_134356.1, read as the reverse complement.
GAGATCTGCATGGAGGAATGGGCCAACATACAACCAACAATGTGTGCCAACTTTGTGAAGACTTACAGAAAACATTTGACCTTTGTCATTGCCAACAAAGGATATATAACAAAATATTGAGATGAACTTTTGTCATTGACCAAATCCTTATTTTCCACCATAATTTGCAAATAAAATCTTGCCAAATCAGACAAGGTGATTTTCTGGATTTGTTTTCTAATTTTGTCTCTCATAGTTGTGGTCTACCTATGATGTCAATTACAGGCCTCTCTCATCTTTTTAAGTGGCAGAACTTGCACAATTGGTGGCTGACTAAATACTTTTTTTCACCACTGTATGTTTTTATTAAAAAGAAAATATCTTACTAATTACCTGCCTTTACCATTCCAACCTGTTCTTGGTCCCCTCCAGACTCTGTCTATCTGGCTCCAGCGATGTCATGTACTTTGCCCGGGATATGGTTGTCGTAGTTGCTTGTTGACATGCATTGACAAGTCTGGAGTCTGGTAAACAGAAACTGGCAGTAGACAATGGGAGCAGCACAGTATTGCTAAGGTGAGTACCCTTCTCTGTTGTTATTGTTTTTATTTTATGTTATGGTAAACTGTCTCCAAAAAAAATAATTCAAACTTCTGTAACCCTGAAAAATGCGATCTTACGTTAATGCCAATTTAGCTCTATGGACTCTAAAGGGGGCTTTACACGGTAGCGATATTGCTAGCAATTCGTAGCGATAGCGCGCGTGTAAGTACCCGCCCCCGTCGCGCATGCAATTGTTTGTGATCACTGCCGTAGCGAACATTATCGCTACAGCAGTGTCACACATACTTACCTGGTCGTCGTCGTCGCTGTGACTGCCGAACAATCCCTCCTTCAAGGGCGAGGGACGTTCGGCATCACAGCGACGTCACCGCAACGTTACTAAGCGGCCGGACAATCAAAGCGGAGGGGCGGAGATGAGCAGGACGTAACATCCCGCCCCTCTCCTTCCTTCCGCATTGTGGCCGGTGGCAGGTAAGGAGACGTTCCTCGCTCCTGCGGTGTCACACACAGCGATGTGTGCTGCCGCATGAGCGATGAACCACCTGGATAAACAACCCTTACCGATTTTTGAGTTTGGGACAACCTCTCCATGGTGAACGATTTTCACCATTTTTGAGGTCGCTTAAGGTCGCTGGTCAGTGTCACACGCTGCGATATCGTTAATGACGCCGGATGTGCGTCACTAACAACTTGACCCCGACGACAAAACATTAACGATATCGTAGCGTGTAAAGCCCCCTTTATAGTTTGCAAAAGGAAACTGTAAACCTATTGTACTATTGCTATTTAATATGCCATTTAGTGATCAACATAAGGTTTCCTCCAAACTTGTTTTTTTATATTGCTTATTTTTTTTCTTCTAAAAATGTATAATTTTTACAAGCATTTTTTCTTCATGGTTTTTTTAATGGCTTTTTTTTACTTTAAAGAAGCCTATTCATAAAAAAATGTCACATTTAGAGCATGTTGCATTTGGAAGATCCCTAACCTTAGGGACTTTATAAGCAAAGCAAACAAATAAAACTGTGGTGAAATGAAAAGAACAGAAAACAGAATTCAATATGTAGTCATATTTTGCTCTTTAGAGTAAAATCCTCTGAGCAATTCTCTAGCGATACTCTTAATACTCTATAGTCCTTGCGATAAAGTTTATTACTAGAGCAGAATACAATGTCTGCTTCATTTCTGACCAATGGAACAGTATTCTGTCAATCAGAAATAATGCTTTAACCCTCTCACTGCCACCAAAGTCATTATTTACTACCTGACTGCACAAGCTTAGGATTGGGGATTCACAGTCATGAATGAGTTTGCAAAGGGCACAGGAAATTCTATCCTTTCGTGTGGTTTTGTTATTTCTTTGCTTTATCTAATGTAGATTTGCAGTAGTGTAACGAGGCGAGCAGCTCTGACTGTTTTATGACTGAAAAAGACATGGAGACTGACATTACACAGGATGGTGCTGCCACCTTGTGGACAAGTGCTGAAATTGCTCGAGGGGCGGACGCTGTAAAATCTGATCCCCTCCCACAGGCACTGGTTGTACAGGAAAAAGTGCGGGAAAAAAGACACTGAGCTACTGGAGCTGTACCTGAACAGACCTGCCTCATACTGCCCTCATCGCTGAAGTGTGAGGGATTGCCAGAACTGCTGCAGACGTGATACTGGACTCAAGGGACCTCTCCATTCCAAGAGACTGTAAGCTAGTCCTCTGGTGAGAGGGCTGAAGATATCCCCATCTCTGCTGCTTGGAGTCGCCGTCGTTTACCCGGAGTCCAGGCCTGCTACGTGGGAGACCTTCCTCCTTGTGTTTTGGACTGGTAATATAACCCATAGGGCAAGTCAGGGACAGAATTCTTGTTTATCATTGCTGGGTTTTTTTGTGTTCTGCGCCGTGTGTCTGAAGTTAAAGATCCGGATAGCAAACCCTGGTTATGTGTGCTGCTAAGCCAACTGTGTGTGTCATTGAGATGTTTACCAGTAAAGAAATGTACCCTTGCATAAAATCTGAGCGTGGGGATTTTGTTGGCGCAGATTATGGGAACTCAGCCGCGGTCTAACCCACGGCCACTTTAGTAGGTAGTATCATTATTAATTCATACCTTTATAAGATATAGTTAATTTTTATGTGCTTTCTCTACAGAACAATACAAATATCTAAACAGTGAAATATGACAAGATTAAAAAAGAAAATGAAAGACTTTTAAAATATGTGCACATGTCATCCTTCCTTTAGGCATATACTTACCTGCATGCAACCTCAGATCCTCACAGGAACTCCTTCTCAGCTCCTCTCTTATCTCCTCTTCTCACAATTGCATACCAGAATTCTCTGGCGCCTCCCCCTTACTCTGGAACTGCCTAGCACTCTGAAAATGAAAATGGTAGAGACCCACAAAGCAGGAAAAGGCTATAAGAAAATAGGAAAGTGTTTTCAAGTTGCCCTTTCCTCAGATGTTCAAAATGTAATTAAGAAATAACAATTAACAAGTATAGTGGAGGTCAATATAAAGTCTGCAAAACAAAGCATATTTTTGCAGAATTTTCTAAGGCCATGCATGCCTGTTATGCATTTGTATACTTTTTTACCTCAGTATTCTTTAACCAAAGCAAGGAGTGGGTATCAATACAGAAGTGGTGAACGTGTTTCTATTAAACTTTTCCTCTCTTTGTTCTGCTCCTGGTTTTGGCTACAAATACTGAGGTAAAATACCAAATTTCCAATGTGTGCACATTATTATTATTTATTATTATAGGACCATTTATTCCATGGTGCTTTACAAGTCAAAAGGGTATACATATAAAGCAATAATCATAAACAATACAAAACAAACTGGTACAGGAAGAGAGAGGACCCTGCCCGCGAGAGTTCACAGTCTACAGTGAATGTGTGAGGGACCAATAGGTGAGGACAGAGCTGGTTTTGCACTGGTGTACTGGTCTGAGGGTTATTGTAGGTTGTAGGTTTGTTGGAAGAGGTGGGTCTTCAGGTTCCTTTTGAAGCTTTCCATGGTAGGTGAGAGTCTGATATGCTGGGGTAGAAGTGCACCATCACATTATGGCTGTCGGGTCCGTGCATTCCTACTTCATGTACTCACAAACTCACTGTTCATCAGTGAGTACATGGAAAGTGAATAGGTCATCATGGGCCAGTTGAATGGCCACCAAGGTCTCCCGATCTGACCCCCTTAGACTTTTATCATTGGAGTCATCTGAAGGCAATTTTCTATGCTGTGAAGATACAAGATGTGCAGCATCTGAAACAACAAATACTGGAAGCCTGTGCTAGCATTTCTTCTGCAGTGTTGCTATCAGTATGTCTAGAGTGGGAGAAGAGGGTTGCATTGACAATCCAACACAATGGGCAGCACTTTGAATATATTTTATGTGGTCATAAAATTGTAAAAAACTAATGAATGAATAAAGTTACATTAAAACCAAGCACACCATTGTTGTTCTTGTGAAATTCTCAATAGGTTTGATGTGCTACACGACCCTCTTCCCATTGGAAAAAATAAAATTGGATCCAAAATGGCGGACTTCAAAATAGCCGCAAGGTGACCATCCATCTTGAAAAGTGTCCCCCCTCCCATATACTAATTAGCCACAAACAGGAAGTTGATATCAGCAACCACTCCCATTTTATTTAGATGTTTCCATAAAAATGACCCACCCTGTATATATTGATTACATATATATGTTATATATATATATATATGAGGGACCAATAGGTGAGGACAGAGCTGGTTTTGCACTGGTGTACTGGTCTAAGGGTTATTGTAGGTTGTAGGTTTGTTGGAAGAGGTGGGTCTTCAGGTTCCTTTTGAAGCTTTCCATGGTAGGTGAGAGTCTGATAAGCTGGGGTAGAAGTGCACCATCACATTATGGCTGTCGGGTCCGTGCATTCCTACTTCATGTACTCACAAACTCACTGTTCATCAGTGAGTACATGGAAAGTGAATAGGTCATCATGGGCCAGTTGAATGGCCACCAAGGTCTCCCGATCTGACCCCCTTAGACTTTTATCATTGGAGTCATCTGAAGGCAATTTTCTATGCTGTGAAGATACAAGATGTGCAGCATCTGAAACAACAAATACTGGAAGCCTGTGCTAGCATTTCTTCTGCAGTGTTGCTATCAGTATGTCTAGAGTGGGAGAAGAGGGTTGCATTGACAATCCAACACAATGGGCAGCACTTTGAATATACTTTATGTGGTCATAAAATTGTAAAAAACTAATGAATGAATAAAGTTACATTAAAACCAAGCACACCATTGTTGTTCTTGTGAAATTCTCAATAGGTTTGATGTGCTACACGACCCTCTTCCCATTGGAAAAAATAAAATTGGATCCAAAATGTCGGACTTCAAAATAGCCACAAGGTGACCATCCATCTTGAAAAGTGTCCCCCCTCTCATATACTAATTAGCCACAAACAGGAAGTTGATATCAGCAACTACTCCCATTTTATTTAGATGTTTCCATAAAAATGACCCACCCTGTATATATTGATTACATATATATGTTTTATATATATATATATATATATATATATATATATATATATATATACACACACACCGTATTTTTCACTGTATAAGACGCACTTGATTATAAGACGCACCCCCAAATTTGGTGAAGGAAAAGAGATTTTTATGTTAAATGGTGTCCATCTTATAATGCCAGTGTCCGTCCAACAAATCATATAGGGTATATGTCCCTCATAGCCCCCATCCTAAAATTAGCCCCCCTTAATCTGGATATGGCCCCCTTATATTGAATATAGCCCCCTTGTGCTGGGACATGTCCCCCTGTGCTGCCCATGGCCCCTATAGATGGCACACCTCCCCTGTGTTTGATATGGCCCCCATGTGTGCTGCCCATGGCCCCTATAGATGGCACACCTCCCCTGTGTTAGATATGGCCCCCATGTGTGCTGCCCATGGCCCCTATAGATGGCACATTTCCCCTATGTTAGATATGCCCCCCATGTGTGTTGCTCATGGCCACTATAGATGGCACATCTCCCATGTGTTAGATATGCCCCCAGGCTGCTGCCCATAATAAAATAAAACACTCTTTCCTTACCTTCTCAGCGCTGTCCCTCCTCCAGTTGAGCTCCGGCTTCCTTACTTCCTGGTTCTTGCTGCCGGTCATGTGATCGGCATGGCAGAGTGATATTAACTCTGCGTGCCTTATCACAGAGAACAGCAGCAGGAGACTGGGAGATCAGCGCTGCAGGTAAGTAAAGCTTTTTTTATTTTACTACGGGCAGCAGCACGGGGGCCATATCTAACACAGGGGGGATCATGTGCGATCAAAAGAGGGCGCAGGCAGATATAATATGCCCCGCTGCCCCAGCCCCTCAGCGTGATGCAGTTTCAGCACCACATTGCTGGACAGCGGCTGTGCATATTATATGAGCGGGAGCAGGAGATCAAACGCTGCCGCTCGCAGCTGTCACCTGCCCCCAGCACCCCGCACCAGAGCGGACCCTGCAGTATATATATATATATATATATATATATATATATACATATATATGTACACCCCCCCCTCCGTAAGACGCACCCCCTACCCCTACTTTCCCCCAAAATTTGGGGGAACAAAAGTGCATCTTATAGAGCGAAAAATATGGTGTGTATATATATATATATATGTATATATACATACAGTCATATGAAAAACATTGGGCACCCCTATTAATGTTAACCTTTTTTCTTTATAACAATTTGGGTTTTTGCAACAGCTATTTCAGTTTCATATATCTAATTACTGATAAACTGAGTAATATTTCTGGATTGAAATGAGGTTTATTGTACTAACAGAAAATGTGCAATCCACATTTAAACAAAATTTGACCGGTGCAAAAGTATGGGCACCTCAACATAAAAGTGACATTAATACTTTGTAGATCCTCCTTTTGCAAAAATAACAGCCTCTAGTGGCTTCCTGTAACTTTTAATGAGTTCCTGGATCCTGGATGAAGGTATATTTGACCATTCCTGTTTACAAAATAATTCCAGTTCAGTTAAGTTTGATGGTCGCCGAGCATGGACAGCACGCTTCAAATCATCCCACAGATGTTCAATGATATTCAGGTCTGGGGACTGGGATGGCCATTCCAGAACATTGTAATTGTTCCTCTGCATGAATGCCTGAGTAGATTTGGAGCGGTGTTTTGGATCATTGTCTTGCTGATATATCCATCCCCTGTGTAACTTCAACATCGTCACTGATTCTTGCACATTATTGTCCCGAATCTGCTGATACTGAGTTGAATCCATTCGACCCTCAACTTTAACAAGATTCCCGGTGCCGGCATTGGCAGCATAGCCCCAAAGCATGATGGAACCTCCACCAAATTTTACTGTGGGTAGCAAGTGCTTTTCTTGGAATGCCGTGTTTTTTTGCCTCCATGCATAACGCCTTTTTGTATGACCAAACAACTCAATCTTTGTTTCATCAGTCCACAGGACCTTCTTCCAAAATGTAACTGGCTTGTCCAAATCTGCTTTTGCATACCTCAGGTGACTCTGTTTGTGGCGTGCTTGCAGAAACGGCTTCTTTAACATCACTCTCCCATACAGCTTCTCCTTGTGCAACGTGCGCTGTATTGTTGACTGATGCACATTGACACCATCTGCAGCAAGATGATGCTGCGGGTATTTGGAGGTGGTCTGTGGATTGTCCTTGACTGTTCTCACCATTGTTCTTCTCTGCCTTTCTGATATTTTTCTTGGCCTGCCACGTCTGGGCTTAACAAGAACTGTACCTGTGTTTTTCCATTTCCTTACTATGTTCCTCACAGTGGAAACTGACAGTTTAAATCTCTGAGACAACTTTTTGTATCCTTCCCCTGAACAACTATGTTGAATAATCTTTGTTTTCAGATCATTTGAGAGTTGTTTTGAGGAGCCCATGAGATGCCACTCTTCATAGGAGATTCAAATAGGAGAACAACTTGCAAGTGGCCACCTTAAATACCTTTTCTCATGATTGGATACACCTGCCTATGAAGTTCAAAGCTCAATGAGGTTACAAAACCAATTTAGTGTTTTAGTAAGTCAGTAAAAAGTAGTTAGGAGTGTTCAAATTAAGATATTAATAAGGGTGCCCATACTTTTGCATCGGCCAAATTTTGTTTAAATGCGGATTGCACATTTTCTGTTAGTACAATAAACCTCATTTCAATCCAGAAATATTACTCAGTCCATCAGTTATTAGATATATGAAACTGAAATAGCTGTTGCAAAAACCCAAATTGTTATAAAGAAAAAAGGTTAACATTAATAGAGGTGCCCAAACTTTTTCATATGACTGTATATAGCGGGTGAAGTAAGTATTGAATATGTCACGAATTTTCTAAGCAAAAATATTTCCAGAAGGTGCTATTGACATGAAAGTCTCACTAGATGTCAGTAACAACTTTTCCAATCCACACAGAAAAAGAAGTCATGTCGTGAGCAGGGTGACCTATTGTGCCCTCCAGGATTTTAATCCATGATGGTGTAGTGTGTTACTAACTGTAATAATTTAGACTCTGGTCCTAGCTCTCTTCAGGTCAATGATCAGGTCCTCCTGTGTAGTTCTGGGCTGATTCCTGACCTTTCTCAGAGTCATTCTTATCCCAACAGGTAAGATCTTGCATAGAACCCCATACCGAGTAAGATTGACAGTCATCTTGTGTTTCTTCCATTTTCTAATAATTGTACCAACAGTTGTTGCCTTCTCACCAAGCTGCTTGCTTATTGTGCCATAGCTCATCTCGGCTTGCGAAGGTCTACAATTTTGTCCCTAGTATTCTTAAATGGCTCTTTGGTCTCAGCCATGGTGGAGAGGTTGTAGTGTGATTGATTAAATGTGTCGGCAGGTGTCTTTTATACAGGTACTGGGTTCAAACAGGTGCAATTAATGCAATTAATGAATGCAGAATAGGAGGAAAAAATATCAGATGTGTGAGAGCCAGTATTCTTGCTAGTTGGCAGATGACCAAATACTTATTTCATGTAATAAAATGCAAATTAAATTATTTAAAATCATACAATGTAATTTTCTGGATTTTTTTGCGGGGCATTCTGTCTTTCACAGTTGAAGTGTACGTATGATAAAAATTACAGACCTCTCCATTTCTCACTGTATGTTCGCGATCATTGTGCTGCTGCAAAATTAATTTGGGGCCAATTGGATGCCCGTCATGGTGTTAGATGTCAGGGATAAATATCTGCCTCTATTTCTGAGTATTGAATAGATAAAAAATTGGGCAATGTTAAGGACTATAGACAGAGTATTTGAGCATCGAGACTTATTGCAAGACATCTTACATATTTCGCTTTGAAATCAGAAGATGTTAAAACGTTTGACCATAAGTGGTCTTCATGGAAGAATTGTGTACAAAAAACATTCCTTTGACATGGAAACAAGTACCAGACAGCCAATTATGACTGAAAACATAGGAATTGGAGTGCAAATTCTGGCAACAGGTATTTTGGACTGACAAGTCAAAGTGGGAAATATCTGGCTCTAACAAAAGCAAGTTTGTTCACTGAAGGATTTAAGAGTGGTACATTAATGAGTTTCTGCAGGCAACAGTGAAGCGTGGCAGAGGTTCCATGCAAGTTTGAGACTGTATTTACACAAATATATTTGGATATTTGGTCAGAATTATTGGTGTCCTCAATGATGAGAAATCCAGGCAATTAATTATCCATCATGTGTGGCATTTCTGCATCCTTTACTGTTGCCTACAGACATTTATTATTGAACCACTCCTTGAAAGCTCTCTCATGCACGAGGCTCATTTTGGCAGCTACAGTTCACTTCAGAAGCAGTGTGGACACTTCCTGGCTTCATTAGGCGCACTTTCCATGACTGGTGGTTAAGAAGACAGCTCATGTACATGTCTTCTTAACTTCCGGTCATGCACACTATGTCTAAGGAAGCCAGGAAGTGTACACCCTACTTATGAGGCACACTGACACCTTATTATCTATGTACCTTCATACATATGTACACACCTATGGCCGAAAGTTTTGACACCCTTGAATTTGTTCCAGAAAATGAGCTATTTCTCCCAGAAAACTATTACACTTACACATGTTTTGTTATAGACATGTTTAGTCCCTCTGTGTGTATTAGAGTAAAAACAAGTCTATTGGATATAATTTCACACAAAACCCTAAAAATGAGTCGGTCAAAATTGTTGACACCTTTCCAAAATTGTGGGTAAACAACTTTCCTTCATGCACGTGATGCTCATTCAAACTCAACTGTGGCAAGTAACAGCTGTGGGTAATGTTAAAATCTAACCTAAATCCAGATAAAAAGGTGAGAAGTTGACTAAAGCGGGCTTTACACGCTGCGACATCGGTAGCTGATGCTAGCGATGTCGAGCGTGATAGCACTCGCCCCCATCGTACGGCCGATATGTGGTGATCGCTGCTGTAGCGAACATTATTGCTACGGCACCGTCACATGCACATACCTGTGCAGCGACGTCGCTGTGACCGGCGAACCGCCTCCTTTCTGAGGGGGCGGTTCGTTCAGCGTCATAGCGACGTCACAGCAGCGTCACTGAACCGCCGCCCAATAGGAAAGGAGGAGGAGGAGATGAGCGGCCGGAACATGCCGCCCACCTCCTTCCTTCCTCCTTTTCCAGTGGACGGAGGAAAGGTGATGTTTGTCGTTCCAGCGGCGTCACACATAGCGATGTGTGCTGCCGCGGGAACGATAAACAACATCGTTACTGCAGCAGCAACGATAATTGGGAAGGGACCCCCATGTCAACGATGAGCGATCTTGAACGTTTTTGCGACGATTAAAAATTGCTCATAGGAGTCATACACAACGAGATCACTACAGCGGCCGGATGTGCGTCACAAATTCCATGTAAAGCCACCTTTAGTCTTTGCATTGTGTGTGCCACACTAAGCATGGAGAACAAAAAGAAGAGGAAATATCTGTCTGAGGACTTGAGAACCAAAATTGATGAAAAATTTAAACCATCTCTACGTTACAACTGCATCTCCAGAGATCCTGATGTTTCTTTGATCACGGTGCACAACATAATCAATAAGTTTACAACCCAGAACACCGTAGCTAATTTTCCTGTATGTGGACAGCAGAGAAAAATTGATGAAAGGTTGCAAGGGAGGATAGTTCAGGTGGTGGAAAAGCATTCCCAATCAAGTTCCAAAGAGAATCAAGCTGTTTTGCAAGCTCAGGGTACATTAGTGTCAGCTCGATCTATCCGGTGACATTTGAGTTAAATGAACACTATGCTAGGAGACCCAGTAGGACCCCACTGCTAACACTGAGACATAGAAAGCAAGACTTTAGTTTGCCAAAATGTACACTAGTAAGCCAGATGAGACCAAGATAGAAATTTTGGTAAAGCACATCTTTCTACTATTTACCAAAAACAGAATGAGGCCTACAAAGAAAAGAACACAGTACCTAGAGTCAAATATTATGAAGATACAAATATGTTTTGTCATTGTTTTGCTGCCTCTGGCAATGGGTGCCTTAACTATGTGCAACCGCCCCCGTGTCAGCGGCCAAGCCGCTCGGATCTGGAACTGCGGTGGCTCGAGGGGTCTCCGGACCCGGGGGGTCATGCGGACACTCGAATTTAAAGGGGGGGACATGTACAGGGGGGTTAGACGTTTGTGACACCACCCACGGTGCGTGGTAAAGTGGAATACCACTGCTACTGTTGGGCGGGCCCGGTGGCAGTGGTATGGCAGCAAGGTGTTTAACCCCTCCGTGGGTAGAAGGCTTTGCCCCAGGGCCTAGTGATGGTAGTGAAGGGGTGCCATTGGGGAGGAGAGGGTTTTCTGCGTACTCACTCAGTCCAAGAATACTGACACAGAGAGCTTGTAAGCCAGAATTTTGAGCACCACTGCAGCAGGGAGGGAGCACGCGTGGATCCATGCCCCTTGGTGTTGCTTGATAGCCTGTGACCTTTTCAGTGGCACTCTATTCACTATTTGGACCCTGTAGTATGGAACTAGTCGGGTCCCGCTCACCCGTATGGCAAACTGAGTGAGCTTGCTTTCAGGGTTCACGCTTGGGATTTTCTGGACTATGTGTTGGGAAAGTCCTATCCCCTCATTGTGCTAGTACCCTGATTTTGGAGTGGATGGAGGATGAATCTTGAAGACTTCACCCTCGTCGGGTAAATTAGCGGGCTGCGTGAAGCTACTTCCCGGCCTAGGGTCCATGCACCCCATCATTCCCTGGCCCCTGCCCAGAGATGGCTCAAGGCCGCCGGCTGCCCTCCTCGGCAGATCCGTGCGCCTTGACACGATCCCCTGCGACCGGGGTTCCAGCTCCTACCAGGCCCAGACCAACATCTGCCACCTAGTATTCTCAAGGAAACCCTGCTCCTGACCTCCTCTCTCCTTCCCCTCCAACACTTCACTCTCTACTCTTACTGCTCCTAACACGTCTGACTCTCCCTCACCAACCCCCCAAGTGGGTGGCCCTATTCCCTTCAGGCCCCCCATTGGTGTGTCTGGTTGGTGTGGTGCAGAGTGTTCCTAGGGTTTCGCCTGGCTCTGCTCTTAGCAACACCGAAGGACAGGGACCCGTAACCAAGGAGGATCCGGATACCGTGCAGAAGGGCAGATTGCACAATACCCTGTGACAACCTGATAGTCCAGGGCGTCACATGCAAGACATCATGAAATCAGAAGGTTACCAAAGGATTTGGGGTCGCAATGTTGTGCCCAGTATCAGAAAGCTGCATTTGTGTCCTAGATCATGGATCTTCCAGCATGACAATGACCTCAAACATTCTTCAAGAAGCACCCTGAAATGGATAAAAACAAAGTGCTGGAGAGTTCTGAAGTGGCCAGAAATAAGTCTGTATCCATATCCAATTGAACACCTGGGTAGAGATTGATGTTGGAAGAAGGCTCCTTCAAATATGAGAGATCTGGCACACTATGCAAAAGAATAGTGGTCCAAAATTCCACTTGAGAGGTGTAAGAATCTTGTTGAGGGTTGCAGGAAGCAATTGATTACGTGATTGTAGTTATTTGTTTCAAAAGGTGTGCTACCAAATATTAAGTTGAGGGTGCCAACAATTTTGTCTGGCCCATTTTTGGAGTTTTGTGTGAAATTATGTCCAATTTTCCTTTTTCTCTCTGTTTTATTTGTGTTGTTCCAATACACAGAGGAAATAAACATGTGTATAACATATATATATATATATATATACAGTGATATGTTGAGTGACAAGTTTAATTTATTTTTTGACCGAGCTCTTAACTCAATTTGCTCTAATGTCAAATTATGTTCTCATTAAAGTTAATAAAAATGCTATTAATCCGTTCCAGCTCCTACTTGTGACCCCCATTCTGGTATATGGCTGCCATCCTGGTACTGTATATATGATCCCCCATACTGGTACATGGCCTTCATCCTGGTATATATGATCCCCAATCTGGAACATGGCCCCCTTCCTGGTACATTGCCCTTCATCCTAGTACATGTCCCCCCCATTATGGTACAAGTCCCCCATCCTGGTACATGGCCCCCATCATGCTGCACACTTGAAAAAAAACTATTATACTCACCCTCCCCCTGGTCCCCCGCAGCACGGCATTCTCATCTCATGCAGTCATCTGATCAGCATGTGAGAGTGCGTCAGCTAATCAGCTGTCTGCATCATGCTGCACACTTATTATACTCACCCTTCCTTCGATACCACGCATCACTGTGTCATCATCTCATGTAGTCAACTGATGAGCGTGTGAGAGTGCAGATCTCACACTCTGATCAGCTGACCACTCTCACACACTGATCAGCTGACCGCTCTCACACACTGATCAGCTGCCAGCATGAGATGAGGACACCACGTTGTGGGGGATCGGTGGGAGGGTGAATATAAGCTGTTCGTATCTCACATTTCTGGTCACATCATGAAGCAAAAAAGATACACAGCTACAGCTCGTATCTTGAAAAATTTGTAAGCTGGTGCTCGCTCAAGTCAAGGTATTACTATCATATATGCTGTGTGCATATATTATATATATATATATACACACATATATACACATTTACACACACACCACCTGCTGTGTACTTTGTGCTCTGTACAAAGATATTTCCAGCGGTAAGAGCACAGCACATTACTCCTGATTACAGATGGAGCTCTTTGGGTAACAAATATAACTTTAATTTCAAGCGTGCATGTGTATTCCCTATTGTCATTACATAGACTATGAAGTAATGTGTGTCGGGCCAAGAAGAAAAAATCATGAGTTTTAATCAATACAATCTAATCTAAATGTGAATTTACTTGGTTAAAACTCAAAGAAGGAGGCAAGCAAGCAATCATTTGCTTAGCTGCATGAAAAGTATGTGTCATTAATTTCTGAGACGACTTGTTCCCAGCAGCAGGTTTCTTGTTAAACAATTCTTCCAACTCTTTTGAGAATTAATCCTCAAAACTGTTAGTGAATAATTCCATACATTACACATGATTATTTTAAAAGCTATGTGCACTGTTGGGCTGAAATCTTCAAATTCCTAACTTTCTGGACACTGATGAAAAAGTGGTCTCCTTTCTAAAATAAATGACTTTATTTTTATCCAGGCCATTCATATGGGAATATTTGATGTTGTGTCCTGCTGGCTCAGCCGTGATCAGCGGCCATATTTTATAAAGTGAGCCTGCCAGCAACTAATCAGTGTTTAAACCAAGCATAACATCTTATAGGGGACAGAGCTCTGAGAAAAAAACATATCTTTCATGTTATAATTTGTTGACTCATTTTCAATAAAATGGTCCTTAAATGGGTTCTCCCATAAATAAAGTATGTTTTAATCAATAGATCATAGAATAATGTCCCTGTGCTGAGATAAAAAAAAAAGGTTAAAAGAACTGAAGTCCTCAGTGGTTGATACCTTTTAATGGCTAACTGAAAACATGGTAATAATAGCAAGCTTTCCAGACTACTCAGGTCTCTTCATCAGGCTCTACTGGCTAAGGCCTCTGACACACTTCCGCAAAAAAAACGTACGTGTCTCACATTCCGTTTTTCGGGTCCATGTTCCGTTTTTTTGGGGTGTTTCTCTGATTCGTGTGACATCCGTGTGATGGCGTATGCCCGTCGTGTGTGCGTGTTGAATGTCCGTGTATGCGTCAAACACGTACGTGTGATGTCCATGTGATATCCGTTTCTAATGATAAGTTTTTCATTAAAAATTACGTAGACAAAGCATCATCATGAGATACTGGTGTGTTTAATTGGTCTATTAGCTGCCATAATTGCAACTAATTGTAAAACATTATTTAAACTCAGTTTAAAGGGTTTATTGTGCTTATTACACATACACAAAGATGTCTCTGTCAAATAAATCGACTATGTATCTGCTATAGTTGATTTATAGGAGATTTGGGTTAAGGCGCCATATGCTTGATTATAATCCTACTTTTGAAAAAAGGATGTGGATCCACCCCCTAGTAATGCTTCGTAAATCGCATGAGCATTTTCACACTCTATATGGTGAATTTAGGAAATATCCGTCTAACACTGCGACATCGCTAGCGATCTCGCTAGCGATACGAAATTCTAGATCGCAAGTGCGATCTTTAGAGATCGCACATAGGTCATTTAACGCATGTGCGATCTCTAAAGATTGCACTTGCGATCTAGAATTTCACATCGCTAGCGATGTCGCAGTGTGTAAAGTACCCTTAAGTTCCATGCCCACTGCAGATTAACCTTAACGTCCTTTGATACCATCCTGGGCCTTGTGCGTCACCATCTGCAACATCAGGACACCTGTATGTGTCTCAGCATCTCCCCCGAGGAACGCTTATTGGTGACTTTATGGTATGTGTTCTATTTCTGAATCATACAAGTCAAATTAGGGATTTAATGTTGTGGATTCTTAAAGTGAGAACTCTAGTCCCAAATGTAAATGCATATTCCATAAAATTTGAAAATTTTGTCAAGACAAATGTTATATTATAATGTCAGTGTAATGACTAGAGTTGAGCGCAGTTCGAGGTTCTCCAGTTCTAGGCTCGAGTGATTTTGGGGCCTGTTCTAGATCGAACTAGAACTCGAGCTTTTTGCAAAAGCTCGATAGTTCTAGAAACGTTCGAGAACGGTTCTAGCAGCAAAAAAACAGCTAATTCCTAGCTTGGTTTCTGCTGTAATTGTGTAAGTCACTCTGTGAATCACACTATTATGACATTTCAGTGTATAGTGTGCGTGAACAGCGCCTTCAGATCAGTGCTGTTTCTATAATGGTGATCGCCATTTTTTTTTTTCCTTGTCTTCCTTCCCTAAGCGCGCGCGTGTAGTGGGGCGGGCCAGCATGTCAGCCAATCCCAGACACACACACAGCTAAGTGGACTTTTAGCCAGAGAAGCAACGGCATGTGTGATAGGATGTCCATGTCACATGTCCCTGCATTATAAAACCGGACATTTTCCTCCAGGACGCCATTATCTCTTCTGCGTCTTTGGTGTCAGACATCACTGTCACAGCTCCGACCTTTGTCCTATCGCTGATACAGCTGTATGCGCTCCATACACAGCGCTGGACAGCTTAGGGAGAGCACTTTCTATCAGTCCTTTTAAGGGCTCAAACCGGCAGGGTCAGACTCAGAGCCATAGGTGACAGGTCCTGAAAACAGCGACAGCGTCTGTGTAGCCAAGGTCATGGATTTCCTCCCTGCAATTCCCTATTAGGAGGGAATAGAAAGGCAGGCTTCCATTCCTCTACCCAGAGCCCCACAATCCTGGCACTGTACCCTCCTGTCCTCTGCACACTCCAACTCATTATAACTAAGCCATTATACTAGCAAACACTCAGTGTACCTAGTGGCATCCTAAACGTGGCTATTGGACATTTGTCTAGTCACACTAGTGCAAAGACATTTGCAGCACGTCTGCCTGCATTGCACACTCCAACTCATTATAACTAAGCCATTATACTAGCAAACACTCAGTGTACCTAGTGGCATCCTAAACGTGGCTATTGGACATTTGTCTAGTCACACTAGTGCAAAGACATTTGCAGCACGTCTGCCTGCATTGCACACTCCAACTCATTATAACTAAGCCATTATACTAGCAAACACTCAGTGTACCTAGTGGCATCCTAAACGTGGCTATTGGACTTTGCTATAGTCACACTAGTGCAAAGACATTTGCAGCACGTCTGCCTGCATTGCACACTCCAACTCATTATAACTAAGCCATTATACTAGCAAACACTCAGTGTACCTAGTGGCATCCTAAACGTGGCTATTGGACATTTGTCTAGTCACACTAGTGCAAAGACATTTGCAGCACGTCTGCCTGCATTGCACACTCCAACTCATTATAACTAAGCCATTATACTAGCAAACACTCAGTGTACCTAGTGGCATCCTAAACGTGGCTATTGGACTTTGCTATAGGCACACTAGTGCAAAGACATTTGCAGCACCTCTACCTGCATTGCACACTCCAACTCATTATAACTAAGCCATTATACTAGCAAACACTCAGTGTACCTAGTGGCATCCTAAACGTGGCTATTGGACATTTGTCTAGTCACACTAGTGCAAAGACATTTGCAGCACGTCTGCCTGCATTGCACACTCCAACTCATTATAACTAAGCCATTATACTAGCAAACACTCAGTGTACCTAGTGGCATCCTAAACGTGGCTATTGGACATTTGTTTAGTCACACTAGTGCAAAGACATTTGCAGCACGTCTGCCTGCATTGCACACTCCAACTCATTATAACTAAGCCATTATACTAGCAAACACTCAGTGTACCTAGTGGCATCCTAAACGTGGCTATTGGATATTTGTCTAGTCACACTAGTGCAAAGACATTTGCAGCACGTCTGCCTGCATTGCACACTCCAACTCATTATAACTAAGCCATTATACTAGCAAACACTCAGTGTACCTAGTGGCATCCTAAACGTGGCTATTGGACATTTGTTTAGTCACACTAGTGCAAAGACATTTGCAGCACGTCTGCCTGCATTGCACACTCCAACTCATTATAACTAAGCCATTATACTAGCAAACACTCAGTGTACCTAGTGGCATCCTAAACGTGGCTATTGGATATTTGTCTAGTCACACTAGTGCAAAGACATTTGCAGCACGTC
Organism: Anomaloglossus baeobatrachus; assembly: GCF_048569485.1. Classification (NCBI taxonomy): domain Eukaryota; kingdom Metazoa; phylum Chordata; class Amphibia; order Anura; family Aromobatidae; genus Anomaloglossus; species Anomaloglossus baeobatrachus. The sequence goes on along the minus strand of NC_134356.1, from coordinate 536,700,201 downwards.
TGCCTGCATTGCACACTCCAACTCATTATAACTAAGCCATTATACTAGCATTCAGTGTACCTAGTGGCATCCTAAACGTGGCTATTGGACTTTGCTATAGTCACACTAGTGCAAAGACATTTGCAGCACCTCTACCTGCATTGCACACTCCAACTCATTATAACTAAGCCATTATACTAGCAAACACTCAGTGTACCTAGTGGCATCCTAAACGTGGCTATTGGACTTTGCTATAGTCACACTAGTGCAAAGACATTTGCAGCACGTCTGCCTGCATTGCACACTCCAACTCATTATAACTAAGCCATTATACTAGCAAACACTCAGTGTACCTAGTGGCATCCTAAACGTGGCTATTGGACATTTGTCTAGTCACACTAGTGCAAAGACATTTGCAGCACGTCTGCCTGCATTGCACACTCCAACTCATTATAACTAAGCCATTATACTAGCAATTTTTGCTGCCAGTTTAAGGGCCGTACTTGCATTGTCAGGGATATTTATTCTTTATTATTCTGCTGTTAATAAAGCTAGACCACTACTGCAATCTACACCACCTCTCAATTTTTACTACCACATTTTCAGTCCACAATCTTGTCGCAATCAACATGAGTGGCAAAATGACAGATGCTGGTGGAAAGGGGAAGAGGCGTGGTGGAAAAGGCAAAAAAGGTTTTGTCCGTGGGGAAGGTGGCAAAGCTCCATTATCATCTGCTGAAGATAGACCATCTACCAGCAAAAGTAAGATGTCTACTACTTACCATGGACAATCCAATGTGCTCCCTTTTTTACGGACACGAACAACAGGAACAAAGGTAGATGATGGGCAAAAAAGGAAAATGCTTGAATGGATCTCAAGTGGTCCAACAAGTGCCCTCTCAGCCACTTCTAGTACCGCATCCAAAAAACACCAGTCCTCTGAGTTGTCATCCCAATCAAACTTGGTTTCTCCCAGCTCTGAAGTCTCCATCAGCCCTGCACAGTATGGTGGAACTGAGATGGCTGAGTCTGCAGAGCTGTTCAGTCACACTATAGCCTGGGAATCAGAGGTCTGCTCCCAAGCTACAGTGAGTACAGAACAGGAAATGGTCTGCAGTGATGCCCAGAACCTTTGTGACTCTGATTCAGGCCGTGAGGACCAAGTTTCGGAGCATAATGTTGACCCTTTGTCACAAACTTTAACACCTGTGGTTATAGACAATGAGGAACATACTGATGAAGATGAGACTCAGATACCCGATTGGGATGACAACTTAAATATTCGGTCAGGGCAAGAAGAGGCTCGGTCTGAGGGGAAGGGGAGTGCAAACACAACAATTGATGATGAAGTTCTAGATCCCACCTACTGTCAACCCACAGTCAGGCACTCGAGGAGGTCAACAGAGGTGGTGGAGGAGGATGCAACTGATGACGAAGTTACCTTGCGCCTTCCTGGACAGAGTCGGAGTACTGGTAGCACGTCTACAACTGCATCCTCAGCCACCACTCTGCCTCTGAGCATTATTCGGGGTGGATCAACAGGTCGCATGGCCTCTAAGCCTTGCCTAGCCTGGTCCTTTTTTGACATAGAAAAAGATCGCCCAAATTATGTGATCTGTAAAATTTGTCATGGTTCTCTTAGTAGAGGTCAAAACCTCAGCAGTTTGACAACTTCTTCCATGAATCGTCACATGAATAAATATCATATGGCCCGGTGGGAAGCTCACCGTGCTGCAATGCGGCCTAGCGGAGCGAACCATCCACCGCCTGCCCCTTCCAGTGCATCCGCGCGCTCGTCATCTTCTAGGACTTTGGGGACAGCTGTCACACCTGTTTTTCCACCCACAACTTCCACCACTGTAACCGCAACAGGCAGTTTGCTTGGTAGGTCGTCAGTTGTTTTGGAAGGGGAAACAAGTGAGTGTGTACAGCTCTCTCAGACATCGATAGCACCAACTTTGGATGAAGGCAACATCATGTCTCCGCCTGCACTTTCCTCACAAACCTGCATTTTTCCAGGGACACCCTACTCAACACCGTCTACACACAGCAGCCAGATCTCTGTCCCTCAGATGTGGACAAATAAAAGGCCATTTCCTGCGACCCATGACAAAGCTAAGAGGTTGACTTTATCCCTCTGTAAGCTGTTGGCTACAGAAATGCTGCCTTTCTGCCTAGTGGACACACAGGATTTTAGAGACCTTATGTCTGTCGCTGTGCCCCAGTACCAGATGCCTAGTCGCCACTACTTCTCTAAGAAAGGTGTGCCCGCGCTACACCAGCATGTCGCACACAACATCACCGCTTCTTTGAGAAACTCTGTGTGTGAACGGGTGCATTTCAACACCGATACTTGGACCAGTAAGCATGGACAGGGACGTTACATGTCGCTGACTGGCCACTGGGTAACTATGGTGATAGATGGTGAAGGGTCTGCTGCACAAGTCTTGCCGTCCCCACGACTTGTGTGTCAATCCTCTGTCTGTCCAAGTTCCGCCACTGCTTCTGCATCCTCTACCTCATCTGGGTCCTCCACCTCCGCCCCAAGCCTGCCTGGTCAGGCCACCAGCGTTCTCACTGCGCAGAAGGAATCACGCACCCCTCATTACTATGCTGGCAGCAGAGCGCAACGGCATCAGGCGGTCTTTAGCTTGACATGTCTTGGGAATAAGAGTCACACAGCTGAGGAGTTGTGGTCAGCTCTGCGGTCCAAGTTTAATAAATGGTTGTCTCCACTCAACCTGCAGCCTGGTAAGGCCGTGTGCGACAATGCTGCAAACCTGGGTGCGGCCCTTCGCCTGGGCAAGGTGACACACGTACCTTGTATGGCTCACGTGTTGAACCTTGTCGTGCAGCAATTTTTAACACAGTATCCCGGCCTAGATGGCCTTCTGAACAGGGCACGAAAACTGTCTGCTCACTTCCGCCGTTCAAGCGCCGCAGCTGAGCGACTTGCATCGCTCCAGAAGTCTTTCGGCCTGCCGGTTCATCGCCTGAAATGCGATGTGGCGACACGCTGGAATTCAACTCTCCACATGTTACAGCGACTGTGGCAGCACCGCCGTGCCCTGGTGCAATACGTCATGACGTATAGCCTGGGCCAGCGAGATGCAGAGGTGGGGCAGATCACCCTGATGGAGTGGTCTCAGATCAAGGACCTATGCACCCTTCTGCACAGTTTCGACATGGCGACGAATATGTTTAGCGCTGACAATGCCATTATCAGCATGACGATTCCAGTCATTTACATGCTGGAACACACGCTAAACACTATTCGGAGCCAGGGGGTGGGACAACAGGAAGGGGATGAACTACAGGAGGATTCATATGCGCAAGACACAACAACATCACCAAGGTCCAGACGTTCATCATCACCAAGGCGCCAGGCATGGGAGCATGGGGGACAGGGATCAACAAGGGCGCATGGTAGCAGGCGAGATGTTGAGGAAGGTGCAGGAGGACATGAAGAAATGGAGGACGAACTGTCCATGGACATGGAAGACTCAGCAGATGAGGGAGACCTTGGTCAAATTTCAGTTGAAAAAGGTTGGGGGGAGATGTCAGAGGAAGAAAGAACGGTTAGCATCTCTATGCCACAAACACAGCGTGGACTTGGTCCGCATGGCTGCGCAAGACACATGAGTGCCTTCTTGTTGCACTACCTCCAACATGACCCTCGTATTGTCAAAATTAGAAGTGATGATGACTACTGGCTTGCCACACTATTAGATCCCCGGTACAAGTCCAAATTTTGTGACATAATTCCAGCCATAGAAAGGGACGCACGTATGCAGGAGTATCAGCAGAAGCTGTTACTCGATCTTAGATCCGCTTTTCCACCATACAACCGTGCAGGTGCAGGGAGTGAATCTCCCAGTTGTAACTTGACAAACATGGGACGGTCTCGTCATCTTCAACAGTCTACACGTACCAGTAGGACCGTATCTGGTGCTGGTAACAGCAATTTTATGGAATCTTTTCATAATTTTTTTAGACCCTCCTTTGCAAGGCCAACAGAGACAACAAGTCTGACACATAGTCAACGGCTGGAGAGGATGATACAGGAGTATCTACAAATGAACATCGATGCCATGACTTTGCAAATGGAGCCTTGCTCATTTTGGGCTTCAAATCTAGAAAAATGGCCAGAGCTATCCAGTTACGCCTTGGAGATTTTGTCGTGTCCAGCTGCCAGCGTTGTCTCTGAACGTGTCTTCAGTGCTGCTGGGTGTGTGCTGACAGATAAGCGCACGCGTCTGTCCAGTGACAATGTGGACAGACTGACGTTCATCAAAATGAACAAGTCATGGATCCAGAAGGAATTTACAACCCCTGTGTCATCCTGGGGAGAGTAAATGCTTGTGGATTTGGAATGTGCTTGATGCAAATCTAGCTGTGAAGTGTACAACTAGGGCACAAGTGCTGCCACTGAAGGGGTGGGTGTGTGTGGGGCACAATTTTTGGAAAAAAGGGAGACTCCGCTTGGAGTAACACTTGCTTGCTGTGTTTTTAAAAGAAGCCAAGATGAACAGAGCTGGGATCAGGAAAGACTTTGCTACCTACCCCGGTGTCATCCTGGGGACGGATAAGAATGGCGTATTTTTGAATGTGCTTGATGCAAATCTAGCTGTGAAGTGTACAACTAGGGCACAAGTGCTGCCACTGAAGGGGTGGGTGTGTGTGGGGCACAATTTTTGGAAAAAAGGGAGACTCCACTTGGAGTAACCCTTGCTTGCTGTGTTTTTAAAAGAAGCCAAGATGAACAGAGCTGGGATCAGGAAAGACTTTGCTACCTACCCCGGTGTCATCCTGGGGACGGATAAGAATGGCGTATTTTTGAATGTGCTTGATGCAAATCTAGCTGTGAAGTGTACAACTAGGGCACAAGTGCTGCCACTGAAGGGGTGGGTGTGTGTGGGGCACAATTTTTGGAAAAAAGGGAGACTCCGCTTGGAGTAACACTTGCTTGCTGTGTTTTTAAAAGAAGCCAAGATGAACAGAGCTGGGATCAGGAAAGACTTTGCTACCTACCCCGGTGTCATCCTGGGGACGGATAAGAATGGCGTATTTTTGAATGTGCTTGATGCAAATCTAGCTGTGAAGTGTACAACTAGGGCACAAGTGCTGCCACTGAAGGGTGGGTGTGTGTGGGGCACAATTTTTGGAAAAAAGGGAGACTCCACTTGGAGTAACCCTTGCTTGCTGTGTTTTTAAAAGAAGCCAAGATGAACAGAGCTGGGATCAGGAAAGACTTTGCTACCTACCCCGGTGTCATCCTGGGGACGGATAAGAATGGCGTATTTTTGAATGTGCTTGATGCAAATCTAGCTGTGAAGTGTACAACTAGGGCACAAGTGCTGCCACTGAAGGGGTGGGTGTGTGTGGGGCACAATTTTTGGAAAAAAGGGAGACTCTGCTTGGAGTAACCCTTGCTTGCTGTGTTTTTAAAAGAAGCCAAGATGAACAGAGCTGGGATCAGGAAAGACTTTGCTACCTACCCCGGTGTCATCCTGGGGACGGATAAGAATGGCGTATTTTTGAATGTGCTTGATGCAAATCTAGCTGTGAATTGTACAACTGGGGCACAACTGCTGCCACTGAAGGGGTGGGTGTGTGTGGGGCACAATTTTTGGAAAAAAGGGAGACTCCGCTTGGAGTAACCCTTGCTTACATTGTTTTTAAAAGAAGCCAAGATGAACAAGTCATGGTTCAGCAAAGACTTTGCTACCTACCCCGGTGTCATCCTGGGGACGGATAAGAATGGCGTATTTTTGAATGTGCTTGATGCAAATCTAGCTGTGAAGTGTACAACTAGGGCACAAGTGCTGCCACTGAAGGGGTGGGTGTGTGTGGGGCACAATTTTTGGAAAAAAGGGAGACTCCGCTTGGAGTAACCCTTGCTTACATTGTTTTTAAAAGAAGCCAAGATGAACAAGTCATGGTTCAGCAAAGACTTTATCTACCTACCCCGGTGTCATGCTGGGGACGGTTAATTATGGCGTATTTTTGAATGTGCTTGATGCAAATCAAATCATCCTGTTTGCAACTAGGGCCCAAGTGCTGCCACTGATGGGGTGGGTGTCTGTGTGGCCCAATTTTTTGAAAAAAGGGAGACTCAGCTTGGAGTAACCCTTGCTTGCTGTGTTTTTAAAAGAAGCCAAGATGAACAGAGCTGGGATCAGGAAAGACTTTGCTACCTACCCCGGTGTCATCCTGGGGACGGATAAGAACGGCGAATTTTGGAATGTGCTTGATGCAAATCTAGCTGTGAAGTGTACAACTAGGGCACAAGTGCTGCCACTGAAGGGGTGGGTGTGTGTGGGGCACAATTTTTGGAAAAAAGGGAGACTCCGCTTGGAGTAACCCTTGCTTGCTGTGTTTTTAAAAGAAGCCAAGATGAACAGAGCTGGGATCAGGAAAGACTTTGCTACCTACCCCGGTGTCATCCTGGGGACGGATAAGAATGGCGTATTTTTGAATGTGCTTGATGCAAATCTAGCTGTGAATTGTACAACTGGGGCACAACTGCTGCCACTGAAGGGGTGGGTGTGTGTGGGGCACAATTTTTGGAAAAAAGGGAGACTCCGCTTGGAGTCACCTTGCGGTGTTTTACATGACTTTAGAAGGGCGTGCCATGCCTATATCTGTGTCTCCTCCTCTTTTTCCTTGTCCAGCTCTTTTGTTTTTGCATAAGTATATGTCCTTGTCACTTTCCCATGTGTTTGTGTTGTGTTGTGAGTTGGTTGTGACCTTTTGGACACCTTTGAGGGTGTTTTCTAGGTGTTTTTATGTGTTTGTGATTGCCTGCCATTGTTTCCTATGCAGTTCGAGTTCGGTTCGTCGAACGTTCGACGAGCCGAACTCGAACGGGACCTCCGTTCGGCGAACCGACCTCGAGCCGAACCGGGACCGGTTCGCTCATCTCTAGTAATGACTAGTGATGAGCGAGCATGCTTGTAACTACTCGGTACTCGCACGAGTATCGCTGTACTCGGGCTGCTCGGCGGGGACCGAGTAATCTCGCGATACTCGTGCTGTACTCGTGGTCTTCATTTCTGCATGTTGGCGCTCTTTTGAGAGCCAGCCCTCATGCAGGGATTGGCTGGCAGACCACTGCAATGCCACAGCCCTGTTAGTTGTGGAATTGCAGTGATTGGCCGGCCTGCACAGCGTGACCGAGCCTTTATATCGGCCGGCGCGCTGTGCTCTGCTCACAGCTATCCAGACTGTCAGTGCAGGGAGAGTGTCGCTGATTCAGGGAAAGCTTTGCGGCCCTTTATAGCTTTTTCAGTTGCAGGGCTGCAAACAGTGTGACCAAAAGTCCTTCTCAGGACTATTCTAGTTGTATACAGGCAGGCAGGGTATAGCCATGTCGGAGTACAGTAGCAGAGTCCTTCTCAGGACTATTGTTGCTATATACAGGCAGGGTATAGCCAGGTCTGAATACAGGCTAGTGACCAAAAGAGTCCTTGTCAGGACTATTGTACCAGTATACAGGCAGGCAGGCAGGCAGGGTAGTGGTGACCGTATACCAGCCTTCATCATATCTGGGGCTGGTGTACACAGTGTAAAACAGTCCAGATAGTGTCTGACTTGTCTGTAATTGTCGCTCCCCAAAAAAACCTGTTAGGTTCTTATTGCGTCCGTGCTTGGTTTTTAAAACCGCACGTGTGTGCCTGTTGGTGGCAGCGTACAGGTGCACTTGTGTGCAATTTCCAGAAACTTTGATATAACGCACAAGTAGTGAATATACACGTCAGCAGTGCACAGCATTGCAAAATGCGCAAGGGCATTGGCAAGGAACAAGGAAGTGGACGTGATGGTGGTGCAGGCAGAGGCCGAGGTCGTGGGCAAGCTCTAATTTCGCCACAACAAAGGGCCACATCTAGTCGCTCGCACGTCCTGTCCCAAATTCTTGGGGACCGCAGCAGTACACCGCTCTTGAACCAAGACCAGTGTCAACAGGTTGTTAGTTGGATAGCAGATAATGCTTCCAGTCAGATTGGCACCACCACAAACACTCTGTCTTCCACACGGTCAAGTGTCAGTAGCCGTGATACTGCACCGCACATTTCTGAACCTGATCCTCCTTCCTACCACCAGGCTGAGTACACGTCCTCCTCGGACATTAATGATCCCACACTTGGACACTCGGAAGAGCTGTTCACGTTTCCATTCACACATTCTGGCCTCTCGCCAGCTCATATTGAAGTGGGTCATGAGGAGATCGTCTGTACAGATGGCCAAATATTTGAGCAGCCACGTTCTCACGAAGTTGGCAACGTGTCTCAACAAGTGGTGGACGATGATGAGACACAATTGTCAGCAAGTCAGGAGGAGGAGCAGGGTGCGGAAGAGGAAGACGACGTGGTGGATGATCCAGTAACTGACCCAACCTGGCAGGAGGATATGCAGAGCGAGGACAGCAGTGCACAGGGGGAGGGAGGCGTAGCATCACAACAGGCAGTAAGAAGCAGGGTGGTGGCCCCAGGCAGAAGTCAGGCAACCGTTCCCCGGAACAACACGACGACACAAGGTGCCTGTACAAATGTTAGGTCTTCCCGAGTCTGGCAGTTTTTTAAGTTGGATCCAGATGATTCAAAAAAGGCCATTTGCAACACCTGCCGTGCCAGCATCAGCAGGGGTACCAAAACTAGCAGCCTGACCACCACCAGCATGATCAGGCACATGTCAGCCAAGCACCCAACTTTGTGGGAAGTACAACAGAGTCGAGGAGCAGTGCTTGCTGATGTCACTGCTACGTCTTCGCTGGTTGTGCATGCGAGCCAATCCCCTGTCCATGCTGCCTGCGAACAAGCCTCCTCCACTCCTGCACCTGCAGTTGCCTACGCAGAAAGAACACCATCATCAAGCACGTCCTTGTCCCAGCGCAGCGTTCAGTTATCCATTCAGCAAACCTTTGAACGCAGGCGCAAATACACTGCCAACACCCCACATGCCACAGTTCTAAATGCTAACATTTCGCGACTGCTTGCGCTGGAAATGTTGCCTTTTAGGCTGGTGGAGACAGAAGCATTCCGTGACCTGATGGCGGCAGCTGTCCCACGTTACTCGGTCCCCAGCCGCCACTATTTCTCCCGGTGTGCCGTCCCCGCGTTGCATAACCACGTGTCACAAAACATCACACGTGCCCTGAACAACGCTGTTTCACCCAAGGTCCACCTAACCACAGACACGTGGACAAGTGCTTGTGGGCAAGGCCGCTACATCTCGTTGACGGCACACTGGGTTAATATTGTGGAAGCTGGGACCCAGTCTGAGCGAGGGACGGAACACGTCCTTCCCACACCAAGGTTTGCAGGCCCTACCTCAGTCAGTGTTTCACCCACACTCTACAGCTCCGGAATGTCATGCTCTTCAGCCTCCTCCTCCTCCTGCGCATCCTCATCCACTGTACCCTCCACACCAGTCACAAGCTGGAAGCACTGCAGCACTGCCTCGGCAAAGCGGCAACAGGCTGTGCTGAAGCTAATCTGCATAGGTGACAAACCCCACAATGCAGAAGAGCTGTGGACAGCTCTGAAACAGCAGGCAGATCACTGGCTCACACCTCTGAACCTAAAGCCAGGAAAGGTCGTGTGTGACAATGGCCGGAACCTGGTGGCGGCTTTGAGGCGAGGCCAGCTGACACATGTTCCATGCGTGGCCCATGTGCTCAACCTCGTGGTTCAGCGGTTTCTAAAGTGATACCCAGAGCTGTCTGATCTGCTGGTAAAAGTTCGCCGCCTGTCTGCACATTTTCGAAAGTCACCTACTACTTCAGCCGGCCTTGCCGGCTTTCAGCGCCGTTTGCATCTTCCGGCTCACAGACTGGTGTGTGATGTCCCCACGCGTTGGAATTCAACTCTGCACATGTTGGTCAGGATATGTGAGCAGAAGAGGGCAGTTGTTGAGTACCTGCATCACCTAAGCCGTCGGGAAATGGGTCAAACTCCACACATAACACCTGAGGAGTGGAGATGGATGTCAGACCTATGTACCATCCTCCAAAACTTTGAGGACTCCACCAAGATGGTGAGTGGTGATGACGCCATTACTAGCGTCACCATACCGCTACTCTGCCTTCTAAAACGGTCTCTGCTGAAAAACAAACATGATGCATTGCAGGCGGAGCGCGATGAGTTGCAGCAAGAAACAGTAGTGGGTGTGGGTGATAACGCACAGCCCAGCCTCGTCTCATCACAACGTGCAGTGGAGGACTATGACGAGGAGGAGGATGAAGACATGGAGCAACTCTCCGGCCAAATTGAGGATATGACATGCACACCAGTCATATCCTCGGTTCAGCGTGGCTGGCCAGAGGACAGGGTAGATGAGGAGGAGGAGGAGGAGGAGGAGGAGGACAGCATGTTCAGTCATCTTGTTGGTCAGGCTACTGAAGTCCTGGCTGTTAAGAGTCTGGCGCACATGGCTGACTTTATGGTAAGCTGCCTGTCTCGTGACCCTCGCGTTAAGAACATCTTGGCCGACAATCATTACTGGTTGGTAACACTGTTAGACCCACGCTACAAGGAGAACTTTTTGTCTCTTATTCCCGTGGAGGAGAGGTCAACCAAAATGCAGCAGTTCCGGAAGGCCATAGTCACGGAAGTAGGCAAAGCATTCCCCTCACAAAACGCTAGCGGCATAGGTCAGGAATCAGTGGACAACCGAGGCGTACAGCCGAGAGAGGCACAAGTCCAATCCGCCAGAGGTAGGGAAACAGTCTTTAAGATGTGGGACAGTTTTCTCAGCCCCTCACGTACCACAGCCCCTGAGTTGCGGGGTAGTGCCACAAGAAATCCTAAGTTTGCCCAGATGCTGAAGGAGTACCTTGCAGATCGAACAACTGTACTCCGACATTCCTCTGTGCCTTACAATTATTGGGTATCCAAGCTGGACACGTGGCATGAATTGGCTCTCTACGCCTTGGAAGTCCTGGCCTGCCCTGCTGCTAGCGTTTTGTCAGAGCGTGTTTTTAGTGCCGCAGGTGGAATCATTACAGATAAACGCACCCGCCTGTCAACTGAAAATGCTGACAGGCTGACTCTGATCAAGATGAACAAGGGTTGGATTGGGCCAGACTTCACCACACCACCAGCAAATGAGAGCGGAATTTAAAGTTTGCCATGTACCTCCACTCACCCATGGGTACACACTTCTGGACTTTGGATAATCGCTGGACTGCTCCTCCTTCTCCTCATGCGCCACCATGATGATGACCGTTACAAATTGCAATACTTAGGCCTTTGTTTCAGGTATACCCCCAGTGGTAAATTTTTTCGCGCATTCTTTGCAGAATGGACATTACAACGACAGGAGACCCGCTCCTTTGCAATGGGAACAATGTTTTGAGGCCCTCATGCACGTCTCTACCAAGGGACAACGTGGAGCCTCCCAATTTTTGGCTGCCCTGCCTAAGGGCTATACTATAATACACCCACTTCCTGACAATGGACACTTAATGTTTTGAGGCCCTCATGCACGTCTCTACCCAGGGACAACGTGGAGCCTCCCAATTTTTGGCTGCCCTGGCAAAGGGCTATACTAAAATAGACCCACTTCCTTACAATGGGCACTTCAGGTTTACAGGCCATCATGCACGTCTCTATCCAGGGACAATGTGGAGCCTCCCAATTTTTGGCTGCCCTGGCAAAGGGCTATACTAAAATAGACCCACTTCCTTACAATGGGCACTTCAGGTTTACAGGCCATCATGCACGTCTCTATCCAGGGACAATGTGGAGCCTCCCAATTTTTGGCTGACCTGCCTAAGGGCTATACTACAATAGACCCACTTCCTTACAATGGGCACTTCAGGTTTACAGGCCATCATGCACGTCTCTATCCAGGGACAACGTGGAGCCTCCCAATTTTTGGCTGCCCTGGCAAAGGGCTATACTAAAATAGACCCACTTCCTTACAATGGGCACTTCAGGTTTACAGGCCATCATGCACGTCTCTATCCAGGGACAACGTGGAGCCTCCCAATTTTTGGCTGCCCTGGCAAAGGGCTATACTAAAATAGACCCACTTCCTTACAATGGGCTTTTCAGGTTTACAGGCCATCATGCACGTCTCTATCCAGGGACAATGTGGAGCCTCCCAATTTTTGGCTGCCCTGCCTAAGGGCTATACTACAATAGACCCACTTCCTTACAATGGGCACTTCAGGTTTACAGGCCATCATGCACGTCTCTATCCAGGGACAACGTGGAGCCTCCCAATTTTTGGCTGCCCTGGCAAAGGGCTATAATAAAATAGACCCACTTCCTTACAATGGGCACTTCAGGTTTACAGGCCATCATGCACGTCTCTATCCAGGGACAATGTGGAGCCTCCCAATTTTTGGCTGCCCTGCCTAAGGGCTATACTAAAATAGACCCACTTCCTTACAATGGGCACTTCAGGTTTACAGGCCCTCATGCACGTCTGTATGCAGGGGCATTGGTGAACCTCACAATTTTGGACTGCCCTGGCAAAGGAAAATACTACAAAGACTCACTTCCTCAAAATGGGCACATTAGACTCAAGAGGCCTTCATGTACGTCTCTTCTCAGGGACATCGGAGTGCCACACAATGTTTTCACGTAAAATCTTTCATGTATTAATCTCAAAAAGTAACATACACCAGCTCTATCTCACTCTTGCGTATGTGCCCTTAACATTTCTGCCATGAAAAATCATTTTGGGGTCATTTTGGAAGGTTTTCTGGTGAGTCCGTAAAAATGGCGTGAAACGCGGACAAAATTGTTCACAGCTGTGACTTTTGAGTGATAAATGCTTCAAGGGGTCTTCCCCATGCTGTTGCCATGTCATTTGAGCACTCTTCTGAGACTTTTGTGACATTTTTAGGGTTTCTCCATGCTGCCGGGGGGTCATTTCACAAAAATACTCGGGTCTCCCATAGGATAACATTGGGCTCGTTGCTCGGCCCGAGTACACGAGTATCTTGGGAGGCTCGGCCCGAGCTTCGAGCACCCGAGCTTTTTAGTACTCGCTCATCACTAGTAATGACATGATTTGTCTCAGGTGTTAGACCTTGTAGTGATGTCATATACAAAAAAAATAAGAACATGTATATATCATTTCAAACATTTTTATTGAACATAAAATATCATCAGTTTCCAATATGGAAAATAGAAGGGTTTTTTTTTGTTTGTTTGTTTAATGCACAAAACAATATGACAATACTGTATCTAGGCATACATTGCCATTCACCTTATTAAAAAAAACATGCTCAAAATATGCAATTCTAATACTCTAATCATTTCCTTTTCCACTATAGATTCCTAACAAGACAATCCTTCAGCGGTCTTCATTTTGAATTCCTAATGGGGAGATCGACAATTGGCATAATAATACTGCATACCTGCACTGTGATATGGGAAACCCTTAAGCACCAACTCATGCAGCAGCCGATATCACAGGATTGGATGCGCATTTCTGATAATTTTTTTGAGAAAGCAATATTTCCTAATTGTGTTGGCGCCTTAGACGGCAAGCACATTGGAGTGCAGAAACCACCTAACTCTGCGACTAGATATTTTAATTTTCACAAGTATTTTTCTGTTGTTATTCTTGCTTTGGTTGACACTAATTACTGTTTTATTTTTGTTGATATTGGGGCCTATGGCAGTGTGTCTGATGCACAAATTTTCCGTTGTTCACGTTCATCACGGCGCTTAATGTCCGGAGACCTAAATCTACCTTCACCAAGGCCTCAATAAGGAATAACGTTTGGAACACCATTCTAAGTCTGAACTGGGTGCAAAAACCTAAAAAAACATCACTATGGGGAGATAAGGTATGCACACCAGTGACTATGTAAGGGGAATACATGAAATAGCAGAAACTGCTGTGTGAATACTGACTTGAAAAATCCAATAGCTATATGTAAGAGTGAAAATGTGAAAAATGGAATCTGCATTACTGCCATGAACATATGAATCAAGAGAAATTTAGCTACTGAATTGATCAATGCAATAGAGCCCCAACACTACGCCAAAGTATTTCTCTACGTTGGGGTCCCCAATGATTCATATGTTCATGGCAGTAATGCAGATTCCATTTTTCACATTTTCACTCTTACATATAGCTATTGGATTTTTCAAGTCAGTATTCACACAGCAGTTTCTGCTATTTCATGTATTCCCCTTACATAGTCACTGGTGTGCATACCTTATCTCCCCATAATTCACCAAGGCCTCTACCTGGTACAACTGGACCTAATGCACCATTTGTCATGGTTGCAGATCAGGGATTTGCCTTGTCTCGCTATGTGATGCGTCCATATCCAAGACGCAGCCTAGACAGGTCAAAATGTCAATTTAATAGCACCTTGGCCAGAGCACGTTGCTCTGTTGAATGTGCCTTTGGCATCATGGCTTCAAGATGGCGCATTTATCAAACCACCATCCAGCTCCAACCAACCACTATCAAGGCTGTCATTAAAGCTACAGTAATTTTACATAATTACTGTAGATTGAATGAAATCAATGACGAAGATTTGGATGACTTGCCTGATCTTAATGCCCCATTAGGAGGTAATGGAAGATTAAGATACAATTGGGCCCCATCTGGTCTGCAAGTAAGGAATCAGTTTAACACTAGGACTACTGGACTCGTGACACCTACTAGAACTACTGAATATAGTCATTTTGACTACTGACGTGTTTTCATTTATTTTTAGAGTTTCATTTGTGGTTATTTATTAATAATTATATTTTTTTAATGTATTATTATTGTGAAATCCAACAGTAATGCTTTGGAATGTTTTTTTCTGATTTTTTTTCATATTTTTCTACAGGAAATAACAAAAGTAAACTAAGTAAAACAATAATAATAGAAGTTTTAAAATAATTTATTATTAAAGTGCACACATATAAACAACAACTCAAGAACAACAAGCAGAGAAAATGTAAGTGAAGGAGAAGAAAAATGAAAATATGGCACAGAATCTCAATAAAACCGACCAACTGTTATTATGAAGTACAACCGGTAACTTTCTAAACATTTGTTGATTCGCATTTCAGGCATCGTCTTTCAATTACAGCGGTACATTGTCCACACAAAGACTTATGACTAGTCATACAATTTCCAACAGATCGATTATTTTTGCATTTTTCTTTTATCTGGCAACATTTTTTTGAGACATCACATCTGAAGATGTAAAAACTCCTAAAACTAATTTTTATTCAATTCAGTATTAAAAGGGAAAATACCCAACATTTATGTCAAAATTAA
Organism: Anomaloglossus baeobatrachus; assembly: GCF_048569485.1. NCBI lineage: Eukaryota > Metazoa > Chordata > Amphibia > Anura > Aromobatidae > Anomaloglossus > Anomaloglossus baeobatrachus. The sequence goes on along the minus strand of NC_134356.1, from coordinate 536,684,976 downwards.
ACTAAAAATCAAAAAGTCCAAGGGTACAAGGGGAGGGGTGGGGCCTGGCCCTTATGATGCCCTACGCTCACCCCTTCCTTGCTGCGGAGGTTGGCATCCTAGAACCTGCGCAATTGGTGCCCCCGCTCCACGTAGGCTGTCCCTATAGGCCCTATCCGGACCCTGACAAATCAGAGGTGACAGTCTGGGGCCCCCTTAATCTGCATCGTGTCACTGTGTCTGCATCTGGACTGGAGGATGATGACCTGAGGAGCTCATTGACTGCTTCCTTTGGGGTATTTGGACTGGTTTACTATCTAAGGAATCGTGGGAGGACCGTCTCCAGTGGACACCTATTGAGGCCTGAGATAAGTGGCGAATTGTGTATACTCTAATGAGTGACTGTGTCTGTTACTTTTGAGTCTAACCTCACTATTATATGTGAATTTGCTGTGGCTAATCTCTGCCATATAGCCGGCGTTTAGAGATTTGGCACTGGATTCTGGGCTTTCTAGCCTGGCTCTGGCTTGGAATAGTGGGATTAGACAGACTCAGTGACCATTGGCCTCTTGGTGCTGTATAGGACTATAATAATAATTAATAATAATAATAATAAGCATTTATTATGGTTTATTATATTCTGTTTGAACTAATTTTTGCTCCACTCCTGAAGAACCTCAGATAGATGAGGGGAAACGCGTCGGGTGGTTTTTGTTAGGAGCCGCCTTTATCTAACTAGGTGGTCTTTCTTGGGTTATTGGACAATACCATTTCCCAAATTGTAGTATATTTAGATATAATATATTGTTATATTTAATTGATTGTTGGTTCAGCTTTGTATTAAACCCTTCAGACTGTCACCTCTGATTTGTCAGGGTCCGGATAGGGCCTATAGGGACAGCCTATGTTGAGCGGGGGTGCCAATTGCGCAGGTTCTAGGGTGCCAACCTCCGCAGCAAGGAAGGGGTGAGCGTAGGGCATCATAAAGGCCAGGCCCCACCCCTCCCCTTGTACCCTTGGACTTTTTGATTTTTAGTTTAATTTTGACATAAATGTTGGGTATTTTCCCTTTTAATACTGAATTGAATAAAAATTAGTTTTAGGAGTTTTTTCTATAATTTGCACTAATGCACTTCTAATTGATTGTCTCAACTTCATCTGAAGATGTAGCAACTTGGGACATGCCACCCTTTCCCCTAGATACAACATACAGACCACTCAACTCTGTCACAAGCTTTTGCAAAAATGCCTTGCATGACATTTGTCCGGTGGTCATCTCCTTGTATAATATCCAAGCATTTATACCCGCTAAGTCTAAGGTATGTTCAAATGCGTGAACAGGCCATCTCCTAGTACCTGTTCTTGTGCTGTATTTGCGTGCCATCTGATCTACTATATCTACTCCATATTTTGTTTCATTATAAAACTTTATAGTTTCTGGAGGTTTTTTTGGAGATTCAGAAGCAACAAGAACATCGGGATGGACGGAACTCAGAATTATCACATTTTTGGTTGGCTTACCTTGATACATGGTAAGTGTAAAATTATCTTCATTTTTATAGACTTTAGTGCTGTACAACTTTTCTTTCATTGATTTTATTTCTTTAGGCACTTCTCGTCTTATCTTATTTAGCGTTCCCACGATAGTCGTTCCCTGGCTTTTTAGCTGTTTGGCAAGTTTTACTGATGTAAAATAATTATCAGTGGTTACATTTTGACCATTTTTCAAAAACGGCTGCAATAGTTTCATGACTATGTGGTCAGCTAAACGGTCATCAGCACGGCGTGACTCATCTTTACCCAGATAAGGGAAGCCATTTACAACATATTTACTATCCTTATCTACAGCTAGCCAAAATTTATGGCCATATTTATCTGGCTTGGAAGGTACATACTGTGTGAAAGGACACCTGGTTTTTCTTGGGAAAAGTTGTTCATCAACCGTAATGTATGGGCCAGGTTTGTAACAAGCAATGCAATTGGCAATAAACCTGTCCCACACAATAGAAAAGAGAGCAAATTTGTCGGTTTGCAGTCTCTGCGATCGATTGGACTTCTCATCAAATCTGAGGTAATGCATAATTTCTAGAAAACGGTCCCTAGACATTAGCGCTTTGCATAACGGTATTCCCCAGTCATTTGACCATATAATTGCAATAGAGTGATGGCTCGTGCCCGATAGTCCACGAACATAAAATATTGCTAGAAATGCATCTAGCTCCTCATCAGAAAGAGTAAACTCTTCATTATTGTTCCGGTGTGCTTCTGCAATAGTACAGTTCTTTATGTGAGTCAAGATAAATGAATCAAAAAATAATCTCCATGTACTCAAAGGACTATCACTAATTATATTTCTTCTGGCGTATCCTGTAGGGCCGGGTGCTTCTCTAAGAATGTTTTCTTTTTCCCGCCTACCAGGTAAGTTTTCTCCAATCTCAAGAGGTTTCCATTGAATAACATCAGCTGAAACTAGTATTCCTGGAGATTTGCCTTCTGTGGTGTTGGTTGCATCGCCTTCGCTGCCATCGTCTTCTGTTGTGGACACATATCTGGGACGTTTTGCAGATTTTTTTTCTGTCCACGACCGGGAGGATGGTCGCGAGGCAACATCAACTCATGAGCCTGATCCCCAGTTGATGATCTTGCAACGTCTGGCAAAAAAAGTTGATGAATATTTAGAATTTTTGACTAGTAACTCAGTGTGTGGAAGAACAAATAAATACACATAACTACTTACCTTCCAGATTTGTTTCTTCTGAGTCTTCAGATTCACTTGAAATGTTTTGAGGATTGAAATCTTCATCACTGTCCATATCAATTTGAGTATCCTGACATTCGGATTCCGATTCATCCTCTGGTATGGATTGCAAAATAGCCAGAATATCTTCAGGCTTTACCGCACGTCTTCTAGCCATATTAGTAAATTGGAGAAATTTCACTTGAGAATTCACTGGTTCACTGCTGAAAAATAGAAATGAAATGAAAACTATAAGAAATAATACATGTTCTGCCACCTTCAAACGTAGGTGGGTTGAATCAGTTGACAGACAGCTAAAGTCTTTCCTAAAATAATCGAATAATATGACAATAAAATGTTGTATATACCTGTAACAGTTTTCAGAGCTCTTATGTCTGCATCTGTTGTCTTTGTCTCTCCAAGTGAAATGAAAGTAATTTAGTATCCAGACTTAGGGGTACTTTGCACGCTGCGACATCGCAGGCCAATGCTGCGGTACCGAGCGCGATAGTACCCGCCCCCGTCGTAGCAGCGATATCCTTGTGATAGCTGCCGTAGCGAACATTATCGCTATGGCAGCTTCACATGGACTCACCTGTCCTGCGACCGTCGCTCTGGCCGGCGACCCGCCTCCTTGTTAAGGGGGCAGGTCGTGCGGCGTCATAGTGACGTCACACGCCAGGCGGCCAATCGGAGCGGAGGGGCGGAGATGACTGGGATGTAAACATCCCGCTCATCTCCTTCCTTCCGCATATTCTACGGAAGCCGCGGTGACGCCGGTAGGAGATGTTCCTCGCTCCTGCGGCTTCACACACAGCGATGTGTGCTGCCGCAGGAGCGAGGAACAACATCGGACCGTCGCGTCAGCGTAATTATGGATTACGCCGACACTGCAGCGATGATACGATTACGACGCTTTTGTGCTCGTTAATCGTATCATCGAGCCTTTACACACTACGATGTCGCATGCGATGCCAGAAGTGCGTCACTTTTAGTTTGACCCCACCGACATCGCAGCTGTGATGTCGTAGTGTGCAAAATACCCCTTAAGGTGGTGTCACACACAGCGACTACGACAACGACGTCGCTGCTACGTCACCATTTTCTGTGACGTTGCAGCGACGTCCCGTCGCTGTCGCTGTGTGTGACATCCAGCAATGAGCTGGCCCCTGCTGTGAGGTCGCCGCTCGTTGCTGAATGTCCAGCTTCATTTTTTGGTCGTTTGGTCGTCGCTCTCCCGCTGTGACGCACAGATCGCTGTGTGTGACAGCGAGAGAGCGACGAAATGAAGCGAGCAGGGAGCAGGAGCCGGCATCTGGCAGCTGCCGTAAGCTGTAACCAAGGTAAACATCGGGTAACCAAGGTGGTTACCCAATATTTACCTTCGTTACCAGCCTCCGCCGCTCTCACACTGCCAGCGCCGGCTCCTGCTCTCTGCACATGTAGCTGCAGTACACATCGTGTAATTAACCCGATGTGTACTGTAGCTAGGAGAGCAAGGAGCCAGCGCTAAGCAGTGTGCGCGGCTCCCTACTATCTGCACTGTGACATGTAGCTGCAGTACACATCGGGTTAATTAACCCAATGTGTACTGTAGCTAGGAGAGCAAGGAGCCAGCGCTCAGTGTGCGTGGCTCCCTGCTCTCTGCACATGTTGCAGCACAGTGACGCATGTCGTTATGATCGCTGCTTCGGCTGCTGTGTTTGACAGCTAAGCAGCGATCATAACAGCGACTTACAAGGTCGCTGCTACGTCACAGAAAACGGTGACGTAACAGCGACGTCATTGTCGCTGTCGTTTAGTGTGACCCCAGCCTTAAGGCCCCGTCACACTAAGCAACATCGCTAGCAACATCGCTGCTAACTAACAACTTTTGTGACGTTGCTAGCGATGTTGCTGTGTGTGACATCCAGCAACAACCTGGCCCCTGCTGTGAGGTCGTTGGTTGTTGCTGAATGTCCTGGGCCATTTTTTAGTTGTTGCTGTCCCGCTGTGAAGCACAGATCGGTGTGTGTGACAGCGAGACAGCAACAACTAAATGTGCAGGCAGCAGGAGCCGACTTCTGCGGAGGCTGGTAACCAATGTAAACATCGGGTAACCAAGAAGCCCTGTCCTTGGTTACCCGATATTTACCTTTGTTACCAGCCTCCGCCGCTCTCACTGTCAGTGCCGGCTCCTGCTCTGTGCACATGTAGCTGCAGGACACATCGGGTTAATTAACCCGATGTGTGCTGTAGCTAGGAGAGCAGGAGCCGGCACTAAGCATTGTGCGCTGCTCCCTGCTCTGTGCACATTTAGCTGCAGCACACATCGGGTAATTAACCCGATGTGTGCTGTAACTAGGAGAGCAAGGAGCCAGCGCTAAGCGGTGTGCGCTGCTCCCTGCTCTGTGCACATGTAGCTGCAGCACACATCGGGTAATTAACCCGATGTGTGCTGTAACTAGGAGAGAAGGGAGCCAGCGCTCAGTGTGCGCTGTTCCCTGCTCTCTGCACGTGTAGCTGCGTGCGCTGGTAACCAAGGTAAATATCGGGTTGGTTACCCGATATTTACCTTAGTTACCAAGCGCCGCGTCATCTTCCACGCGGCGCTGGGGGCTGGTCACTGGTAGCTGGTGAGCTCACCAGCAACTCGTGTAGCGACGCTCCAGCGATCCCTGCCAGGTCAGGTTGCTGGTGGGATCGCTGGAGCGTCGCAGTGTGACATCTCACCAGCAACCTCCTAACAACTTACCAGCGATCCCTATCGTTGTTGGGATCGCTGGTAAATTGCTTAGTGTGACTGGACCTTAAAGGTCCAGTCACACTAAGCAACTTACCAGCGATCCCAACAACGATAGGGATCGCTGGTAAGTTGCTAGGAGGTTGCTGGTGAGATGTCACACTGCAACGCTCCAGCGATCCCACCAGCAACCTGACCTGGCAGGGATCGCTGGAGCGTGGCTACACAAGTTGCTGGTGAGCTCACCAGCAACCAGTGACAAGCCCCCAGCGCCGCGTGGAAGCTGCTGCGCTTGGTAACTAAGGTAAATATCGGGTAACCAACCCGATATTTACCTTGGTTACCAGCGCACGGAGCTACACGTGCAGAGAGCAGGGAGCAGCGCACACTGAGCGCTGGCTCCCTGCTCTCCTAGTTACAGCACACATCAGGTTAATTACAGGATGTGTGCTGCAGCTACATGTGCACAGAGCAGGGAGCAGCGCACACTGCTTTGCGCTGGCTCCCTGCTCTCCTAGTTACAGCACACATGGGGTTAATTTCCCGATGTGTGCTGTAGCTACATGTGCACAGAGCAGGGAGCAGCGCACAATGCTTAGCGCTGGCTCCTTGCTCTCCTAGTTACAGCACACATCGGGTTAATTAACCCGATGTGTCCTGCAGCTACATGTGCACACAGCAGGAGCCGGCAGCACAGGCAGTGAGAGCGGAGGAGGCTGGTATCAAAGGTAAATATCGGGTAACCAAGGACAGGGCTTCTTGGTTACCCGATGTTTACATTGGTTACCAGCCTCCGCAGAAGCCGGCTCCTGCTGCCTGCACATTTAGTTGTTGCTGTCTCGCTGTCACACACAGCGATCTGTGCTTCACAGCGGGACAGCAACAACTAAAAAATGGCAGAGGACATTCAGCAACAACCAACGACCTCACAGCAGGGGCCAGGTTGTTGCTGGATGTCACACACAGCAACATCGCTAGCAACGTCACAAAAGTTGTTCGTTAGCAGCGATGTTGCTAGCGATGTTGCTTAGTGTGACGGGGCCTTTACTGTCTACTGCTAGGACCAGAGAAAAACACCTCCCTTCGTTAGCATAAGATAAGATAAGAGCCTACAGTTTTACAAAAAAGCTCTATTCAGATCAGCATTACACAGTAATACAACCAGGTAACACAATGAAAATGTGAAAAGTTGACATCTGAATTGAACTACATCTATATGAACATCAGGGTAAATAAGATACATTGAAAAAATTATGCACAAAACTTTACAGCAACTTTTAGTGACAAAAGAACAGCAAAATATAGCAGGTAGTCAAAATGACTATCTTTAGTAGTTATAGGTGAATGTTGAAATAAATGCACAATTTTTGCACCTAAATTATTTATTGCCACAAAATCTTTTTTAACATCCTATTTGAGGAAATGTCACTGAGTCTCAAGCCGGAATTCCAAAAAAGGTAGTCACAGAGGAGAAATACATAGTGCGAAGTAGTCAAAATGACTACCTCAGTAGTTCTAGTGTTAAAGATTATTTTAGTTTAAATGTGCATAGTAACACAGAATAATTGTGGGTTTTTTTAAACATTATGTTACATATTCACAAACACATATGTAATGAAAAAAAAAATGTCCATACATAGTTTACTATATGTTCAAATAGTTACTCTTGGATTTATATGTTTAGTACAAACAATTGGTTGTCATATTTTTTTGTAAATAATTTTGTAAAATTTAGGAGTGTAACTACAACATTATTTGATGTATTACGTTGTTGTTCCAAATTTAGTCATACAATAAAAATTTAATTAATTTATTTTTGACTATGTATGGATGTTTCCTTTTTCACGACACTGTATTTTTAACATAATATTAAAATATTTCCTGAGACATTATCCCACAAAACACACCATACTGTATTATGCCATAGTGTCACGCAAACATAATTTGTTTGACACTATGGGAACACAAGTAAGGCACCTGAACATATGCAGATACTGCATATTGCCAGGATTTAAATTTTTAGAAAGGTGTATGAATGGAAATGTAGTTGCTTATGTGCATGCATAAATTTTAACAACACATGCAAGATTTAAGATGGTCATAGCCTCCTGTCAAGAGCAAACCAACATCATACAATGCTGGTCATGTTTTTGAAGTGATAGAGCAACTTAAAAGAAATTTCCAATAAATGTTTAAAAATTAATCATCCACAAGTTTGGACTGATTAATCAGAAACATTTATGGATGGTTAGAATACTACTGTTAAAATCTAGGCATTTACCAATTTAGATGTAAATGGATTTTGTCAAATTATGTGTCAACTAAATCCTCTAGGCTAGTGATGCTTTCCTGTGTAGTCTCCATGGCATTGTCACCTACTGAATATGGAGGCTGTCCAACACTAGATGTTGTAGTACGTGACTGAACAGTGTTTCCACCTGTTATTGTTGTTGTGCTCAGCACAAACATTGCTGTTGTTGTGGGAACAGATTGTTGACCTTGTGACGGTGGTAAATATGGTTGCAACGGAACAGGCTGTGGATGTGTGTATGTGAAGTTGGTTGGGTAAGGCTGACTTTGAAAGTACTGCTGCTGTTGACTATATTGCATATGGTATGATGGCAGTTGTTGTAGCATTTGGGGGAGTCTATGAACATTACTATCATTACTTTGATAGGTCATAGAGGTTTGCAAAGGTGCTTGTTGTTGCCCTTGAAGGTAAAAAGATGGCTGTTGTCCAGTCATTTGGGTAACTAAAGCACCTGATTGTAGAGGTAGACTTGAAGGCCTTGTTTGAGGATCATTAATCAAAGAAGAAGTTGGCCACTGTCTTTGTGTTTGTGGCACTAGAGTATTTGTTTGTTGTGAATTATATGTGCATTCTTCAGTTTGGGTTTCCATAGTGTGTAATATAGTGGTTGTGTGTGGCCCACGAGGATTTCCTCTCCATTGCTCTGTCACTTCAAAAACATATATGGGCTCTGGCTCACGTTGGCATGCAGAAATTAGTGTGATGATAGACGCCCTCAACCGGTCCTGCCTATCAGGTGCAACCAATGCAAGAGAGGGTGAGAGGGAGCGACAAAATCTCTTTCCATCACTCTCTGGAATTAGTGAATTCATCATGTGAAGTATTCTAGTATCAATGATCTCTGGCAGGGAATGCAATTCCTCATGACGCCTATATCTGCGACCACGGAATGTTTCTGCTAGTGACCGAAGGTTATGTGTTGTTGATCTAGGCTGTGTGCCTGCATGTGTTTGTGGGCTTCCCTCACCAATAACTGGTGATGGGCCACTTTGGAGCCCTGTAGACTGGCCTGTGGTTTGGGTAGTGGATTGAATTGTCTCCAAGCCCAGATCTGATGAGCCTTCATCTGCTTCAGGCTGGGTGATGTTCTGGCTTGTGGGTTGCTGATGTAGGCTCCATCTCTGATGCAGATGTGGCTGTTGCAGACAACACTGCGGACTGCGCCTCTTCACTGTCCTCAAGATTATATTCAGTACTGTTATTTAAACAAAAAAAAAAAACATCATTAATGTTTTCTATTTTATGAATTACGTCAACAATAAAATATCATTGAAAATACTTACTTTGGTACCTCCATAATTAGGTAGCTCAGCCTATCGTAGTGAATGTATTTTTCTTTTTTGGAAGCAGCTGCAGATGTAGCAACAGGATTAAACTCACGGCGCGATTTGGTCTCTTGCTGACCGCCAGCGCTATTTAACCAAATCCACTGTAAGGAAACAACAATAGGAAAACCAACATTCATTTTTTGTCTTTGAAAAACCTTTATACAAAAAATATAACCCAAAAAAACCAACAAAAACAAAAAAATGGTAAATGATGATATATTGTAACATAACAAGTGATTATACACAAATGCACATAACATAATGTATTTAAATATATACATGAACAACACATCATACCCCTGTTTGCATGACTTACAGGAACTAATGACATACATGTATAATGGGTATTCAAGCATAATAATGATAAGATTAATAAATAGGGCAATTATATTGACCACTACATGCTATGCCATCTGTTCACATATGACAAAAGTAAACTCCAAGAAACTACATTCTATCCATAGTTCCAAAAAAACACATAAACAACTATAGCTGACATATAATGGCCTAGCAGTGCGGACATGGGTGTAGACATCAAAAGTAAAAATTAGATGTATGCAGATATGTGTACATCTAGGCCAGTTGGTTAAAGCACATGAAAAGTGGGGGTAAAGTGCATTTCATGCATGACATGTCATGTTACCATGATTTTTGAAATAAAAAAAAAAAAACAAATTTCCGCCATGATAAAAAGACCCATATTTTTCTGTATGTTTGTCTTCTGTGTTGCTCAAAATGAGTCAGCACCAGTAATAAATTCATAATATAATAGTTAACGATATAAACCTTCAGCCAAATGAATCACCACATTTAGGTAAAGAGAGAAGCCACAGCAAAGGCTGAACTTACCATATTTAGCTTTTTTCCAGGGGTGCATTGAGACCATCCATTCCTGGGGTATAGTTGTTCAGCCACAAACATCCATGCTCTCTCCACCATCAACCTGTCATGGTATCCATCAACACGGGTGTCCCAAAGCTCAGGATGCCTCTCTAGTTCCCTAATCAGCCTCTCTGTGTCTATCCTTGGAGCCATTTCCAAATATGTGGGGTACAGAGAGCTCACTTTGTGAGCAGAGAGAGGGAAGGAGCCCAGCTGCAGTCACGATAACAATTGAGGCAGGATATGAGGTATTGGCGCCAGAATTAATGACCTTAATTGGCCTGCTAGATTGGTAACAAGTGTAGCTGATGTTTGGAATAAAAACCACACACGGACGGTATGTGTAGCACACGAACATGCTACGTGGGACGTACGTGCAGGCACGGACTCATTGACTATAGCGGGTCCGTGCCTGCGTGATGCCGGAGAAAAACAGACATGTTGAGCATGTTGAAAAACGCATACACGTACAAACGCCACGGACACACGTTCCGTGTGGTTTTACGTGTGTGTGCCTGTTACCATAGGGTAACATTGGTGTCCGTGTCTCCGTGCCGCCGGTACGTGCAAAAACATACTAAACACGTACCGGCGGCACGGATGTGTGTTGGAGGCCTAACACAGTACAAAGATATATTTTACCTGTGCTGAGATAATCTTATAAATGTGCCCCTGCTATGTACGGTTTAATACTAAATAGAATAACTGAAGTGAGCACTAATATATATATATATTATGAGTGCAAGCCAAAAAAATACATAGTACATAAGGATAAGGCTGCACATCAAAGTTAGATAATAGTATAATTCTATAAGCATACCGAAAAACATTGAAGCATACAATGAAAAATGCCACTTGCTAACTTGAAAGTGTGAATAATGAATTGCATACCTGCCATGAATATTAGGAAAAAGGAGATATTTAGCAATCGCATTGATCAATGTAACTGAGCCACAAAACCTCGTCAAGCTATATCTCTATATTGGGGTCCCTAGCTGTATGACCCTAACTGTGTGTCATCTCATTGCAATTAAAAACTGCTGTGTGTGGAGAGGGGTAACCAAGGACTTTCTTATATAGGAGATTGAAAGAACATGGCCGAAAGGGGCGGAGCTGTGTTCACATTCAGAAAAAAACTTCATAATACTAAATAGAATAACTGAAGTGAGCACTAATATATATAACTATTATATAAGTTAGCAAGTGGCATTTTTTATTGTATGCTTCAATGTTTTTCGGTATGCTTATAGCATTATACCTTTATCTAACTTTAATGTGCAGCCTTATCCTTATGTACTATGTATTTTTTTGGCTTGCACTCATAATATATATATTAGTGCTCACTTCAGTTATTCTATTTAGTATTATGAAGTTTTTTTTCTGAATGTGAACACAGCTCCGCCCCTTTCTTCCATGTTTTTTTCATCTCCTATATAAGAAAGTCCTTGGTTACCCCTCTCCACACACAGCAGTTTTTAATTGCAATGAGATGACACACAGTTAGGGTCATAGAGCTAGGGACCCCAATATAGAGATATACCTTGACGAGGTTTTGGGGCTCAGTTACATTGATCAATGCGATTGCTAAATATCTCCTTTTTCCTAATATTCATGGCAGGTATGCATTTAATTATTCCCACTTTCAAGTTAGCAAGTGGCATTTTTCATTGTATGCAGACGTGAGGAGCAGACCCTGGAGCTGTTGCAGTCTAACAGCGTCCACGCAGTGACTACCGACGGGGTAGTTCAGTCACCTGGTAGTGCCACCCGAAATCCACCCAAGGCTAGAGAGAGCAAAGGGGTGGCAGAGTAAGGGGACTGCCAGGGAGGTACCAGGCCCGCAGGGGTAACAGGTCCCAGTGCAGAGATAGATTCACCTTTCTTCTGCCAAACCTGCCTGAGGGGGCACTTCAAACCCCCAAGACAACACCACAGAGTCCGCAGCCACGTAGCAAAGAGAGGGCCCATAGTTCACAGGAGGCAAGCAGCTGGAGTGACCTGGTCCAGGCTACAAGCAATAAGGCCGAAACGAGTGGAGAACAGGCAGCAGCAACTTTCCTGGGTTACCCCCGTAGGGACTTCAAGTCGGGGTCACCACAAAAACACAAAGGGTTAAGGAAGGCGAGTTGGTAGTCAACCTCATCAGTCAGCCAGAAGGATTCCTGGTTCCAGCCTGGTTCATCCCAGCTACGCCCAGGTTTCTCACCCTGCCACCTAATGTGAGTAAAACCCCTGAAAGACATTCTGCTTGTGCGTGTGAGTCATTCTGCGACTTGTGGTGCCACACACTTACACAGGGCCCTGGGGCTTGCCTCACTTCGGGAGGCCACTACAACTGACTGCACCCACCATCAGTCCCAGGCACCCCTTAATCTGCAGTGGCGGTCACCCTGACCGCAATACCGAGAGTGGCGTCACGACAATTCTAAAAAGAAGGTTCCCCACCTGTGACCAGACTGGTCCATCCACGTGGAGTCCCTGAAAGTAATGCACCGACATTGCTAATGCTAATTACAAGGTTTGCAATCAAGCACACTGACCTACACATATAACCTGCAGAGGATGTCTGTTGAATGGGGTAGATGCACCTGAATGTTCATGCGCATATTGATGTGTTCCCTGTGCTCTGCAGAATAATTCCTTTTGTGAACAGCTCACCTTATTTAAGCAGCATCTGAGATAATATGGTATATATCACTACTAGCTGCTATGTGTGATCAGTGAATGTTATAGATCCAATTAATTTAATATAGCACTGCCTCTGGTGAAAAGTCCACCCTAATAGGGACATACTTGCACTTGTCCATATAGTGACTGTACCTCTCTCCGGACAACAGTCCATAGAAAGCATATAACTCATACATTCACCAGGCAGGCTATAGGATTGCAATTAAGGTATAAATATGTCAATAAAGTTACGTATGGAACTAATATGAGCCACTATTATTGATAAAGACATAAGTATTTACCCCATGGCAAATGAATTGTGCAAAATCTGTATGACCATACTTTGCATTAAGATCAGCATTTATCATATGATTTTATTCTTTTGTACAATAACCATAACAGCATGTGTAAAACCTCCGCATCATAGTGTATTTCAGCACACTGTAACACTGCATCCTTTTAAATTCATGTCAAATGTTTGTCTTCAATTTTGTTTGGTGTCTTGAATAAATTATATTTTTGCATTCACAATATGTGTAATTACTCCATTCTCTTCCTTTTGTGAAATTAATGGCTTGAGGAGTTAGCATAAAATATCAGATAAAATGAAAATCTGGATTTATTGTGTACTAGAGGTACCAGGACCGCAGGGGTAACAGGTCCCAGTGCAGAGATAGATTCACCTTTCTTCTGCCAAACCTGCCTGAGGGGGCACTTCAAACCCCCAAAAGAACACCACAGAGTCCGCAGCCACGTAGCAAAGAGAGGGCCCATAGTTCACAGGAGGCAAGCAGCCGGAGTGACCTGGTCCAGGCTACAAGCAAACGGGCCGAAACGAGGGGAGAACAGGCAGCAGCAACTTCCCTGGGTTACCCCCGTAGGGACTTCAAGTCAGGGTCACCACAAAAACACAAAGGGTTAAGGAAGGTGAGTTGGTAGTCAACCTCATCAGTCAGCCAGAAGGATTCCTGGTTCCAGCCTGGTTCATCCCAGCTACGCCCAGGTTTCTCACCCTGCCACCTAATGTGAGTAAAACCCCTGAAAGACATTCTGCTTGTGCGTGTGAGTCATTCTGCGACTTGTGGTGCCACACACTTACACAGGGCCCTGGGGCTTGCCTCACTCTCGGGAGGCCACTACAACTGACTGCACCCACCATCAGTCCCAGGCACCCCTTAATCTGCAGTGGCGGTCACCCTGACCGCAATACCGAGAGTGGCGTCACGACAATCCTAAAAAGAAGGTTCCCTACCTGTGACCAGACTGTTCCATCCACGTGGAGTCCCTGAAGGTAATGCACCAACACAACACCTGTGGGGCTTCACAAGTGCACTGTACAGAGTAAAAACTCATGACAATGCAAAAATGAAAGGAATTGAAACAGCAGCACTCACCATTTGTGTCCACGATTCTTTATTTTAAATCCATAAGATCACCAAATTGCTGGGTGTAGGGAAGGGGGAGTGGGGAATGTCTGGATGACGGCCGTTTCGCGCATGTTAAGCCGTGCTTTAACAGGTCCTGATGAAGTGCAGCTTGACATGTGCAAAACAGTCGTCGTCCGGACATTCCTCACTCCCCCTTCCCTGCAACCCCGCACTTTGATGATCTTATGTATTTAAAATAAGGAATCATGGATACAACAGAATTGTAAGCCAGTCCCTGATTGTAGTAAATTACTTGTGGTAGTGTGACGCCCTGGACTAGTCAGTTCGTCACAGGGTTCACAATCTTTCTCTGCCCATGCAGGACTCAAACCCCCATGGTTCTGGGTCCCCATCCTGCGGTACGGCCTCCACCAGCATCCACAAATCCTAGTTACACCTTGCACCAAACCCTGTTAGGCACATCAGTGGGCTGCTAAGCTGGAATAATGCCGCCCACCTAGGGGTCAGGAAGGGAGGTGGGAGGTGACAAGTTAGTTAGCTCCAGGGGGACAAAGAGAGCAGTTGGGTCCAGGGGAGCAAAGTGAAGAGAACAGAAGTAGCCCTCGAGCTGTGAAGAGCTCTAAAGAAGCTGGGAGTTGGATCTCCCAGGAGAGAAGCAGACTAGTTCGCAGATGGTGATCTTAACCAGGAGGAGTCGGAGACCCGATTGCGGGAGATGGGGACTGGGTGCTTGGCTAGTCTTGGAGGATAGCCAGCAGCCGCAGTTCAATAGCCGGGTTGGGACCGAAGGCACGTCGAGTACATAGACCCTAGGTCGGGGAGAAGCTTCAAGCAATTTTGCAATTAACCTGCGGAGGACAGGGCCTATATGGACTGTTCCCACGAAGCTCAAAGATCGGGGGCACTAGTGCAATGAGAGGGATAGGGCTTTCCAAGCAAGCAGCCTGGGGCGACACAGTAGTGCATATAAGCTGAAAACTGTGTTAAATTCATTAAGAAAGCAGGATCTGTTTTAGGCCTCATTTACACGTCAGTATCTTTACAACAGTGTATGCCAAAGCCAGGAGTGGATCCTACAGAGCAAAAGTATAATTGAACAATTGACATCTGTTCTGTGTTTTGGGGACACTTCTGGTTTTGCCATAAAAATACTGATGAAATACTGATAAAAAATACTGACGTGTGAATGGGCCTAATACACTGTATTGTCTTTTAAGTACAGTACATGTCCTTGAGACTGGAGTATGAAAAGGTAAAATGTCTATGTAGAGCAGCAGTGGGGCAGGTCCTGTAGAATCAGTTCTTCCCATGGGGCTCTAGGCATTCCAGTCTGACATTGCCTACACAGTGCCGATCGTGGTTTAAAAACTGATTGAAGCTCAGTGACTCCCTTGAAAGAAGCAGTTCTATTTAAAGCTCCATTTTTGTGAACATTTTTATGCTGTTTTCCCTAGTAAATGAATGTAGATGGCAGAAGCCTCCAAGCTCAGTAATTGGCTCCAGTTTTGATGTGAGCTGTCACTGTGACATCACCGCTGCAGACAAAACAGAGTCAATTGGCGCTGCACACGGGAAGGTGAGTTCCTGATCTGTTTGTTATACTACATATCTAAAATTGTTTGGGGACCTCTTTTCCTAAAATGGTAAACCCATTTAACCCTTTTACACAGAATAACAAACAGGTATGTGACTACAGGGGGGGGGGCATTCGTGGAATGGAGGGAACTCAGGAGTTTAGCTTTCTTCCCATGCAATAGGTGTCAGCTATATAACATACCCAACATCTGTGTCTAACAGCAGGGACCAGAGCTGGACTTCAAAAGCATATCATAATCAAATGATGCTATCTATCTCTGACAGCAGACTGCCAGGGTAACAAAGGGTTATCATTGAAGTTGGAGGTCTTATGAACACCCACATTGCTGACATTTTGGTACTCCTGTGTGATAAGCTGAGCTTCATAGGGGATCTCAAGTGTTCTATTGCAGTACGTATTATAAGTGATTATTATTAATATTTTATTTATAGAGCACCATTGATTCCATGGTGCTATACATGAGAAGAGGGGTTATATACAGAATACAGTGCCTACAAGTAGTATTCAACCCCCTGCAGATTTAGCAGGTTTACACATTCGGAATTAACTTGGCATTGTGACATTTGGACTGTAGATCAGCCTGGAAGTGTGAAATGCACTGCAGCAAAAATGAATGTTATTTCTTTTTTTATTTTTTTTTTAAATTGGGAAAAGTTTATTCAGAGGGTCATTTATTATTCAACCCCTCAAACCACAAGAATTCTGTTTGGTTCCCCTAAAGTATTAAGAAGTATTTCAGGCACAAAGAACAATGAGCTTCACATGTTTGGATTAATTATCTTTTTTTCCAGCCTTTTCTGACTAATTAAGACCCTCCCCAAACTTGTGAACAGCACTCATACTTGGTCAACATGGGAAAGACAAAGGAACATTCCAAGGCCATCAGAGACAAGATCGTGGAGGGTCACAAGGCTGGCAAGGGGTACAAAACCCTTTCCAAGGAGTTGGGCCTACCTGTCTCCACTGTTGGGAGCATTATCCGGAAGTGGAAGGCTTATGGAACTACTGTTAGCCTTCCTCGGCCTGGACAGCCTTTGAAAGTTTCCACCCGTGCCGAGGCCAGGCTTGTCCGAAGAGTCAAGGCTAACCCAAGGACAACAAGGAAGGAGCTCCGGGAATATCTCATGGCAGTGGGGACATTGGTTTCAGTCAATACCATAAGTAACGCACTCCACCGCAATGGTCTCCGTTCCAGACGAGCCCGTAAGGTACCTTTACTTTCAAAGTGTCATGTCAAGGCTCGTCTACAGTTTGCTCATGATCACTTGGAGGACACTGAGACAGACTGGTTCAAGGTTCTCTGGTCTGATGAGACCAAGATCGAGATCTTTGATGCCAACCACACACGTGACGTTTGGAGACTGGATGGCACTGCATACGACCCCAAGAATACCATCCCTACCATCCCTACAGTCAAGCATGGTGGTGGCAGCATCATGCTGTGGGGCTGTTTCTCAGCCAAGGCGCCTGGCCATCTGGTCCGCATCCATGGGAAGATGGATAGCACGGCCTACCTGGAGATTTTGGCCAAGAACCTGCGCTCCTCCATCAAGGATCTTAAGATGGGTCGTCATTTCATCTTCCAACAAGACAACGACCCAAAGCACACAGCCAAGAAAACTAAGGCCTGGTTCAAGAGAGAAAAAAATCAAGGTGTTGCAGTGGCCTAGTCAGTCTCCTGACCTTAACCCAATTGAAAACTTGTGGAAGGAGCTCAAGATTAAAGTCCACATGAGACACTCAAAGAACCTAGATAACTTGGAGAAGATCTGCATGGAGGAGTGGGCCAAGATATCTGCCTGATCAGGTCTTATAAAAGATGATTATTAGCTGTAATTGCAAACAAGGGTTATTCCACAAAATATTAAACCTAGGGGTTGAATAATAATTGACCCACACTTTTATGTTGAAAATGTATTAAAATTTAACTGAGCAACATAACTTGTTGGTTTGTAAGATTTATGCATCTGTTAATAAATCCTGCTCTTGTTTGAAGTTTGCAGGCTCTAACTTATTTGCATCTATCAAACCTGCTAAATCTGCAGGGGGTTGAATACTACTTGTAGGCACTGTACATATGCAAGTTACAGTAGACAGACTAATACAGAGGGAAGAGGACCCTGCCCTTGCGGGCTTACATTCTATAGGATTTTGGGGAGGAGACAGTAGATAGGGTGTAGGTTGGACAGCTGCTCCGCATGGTGGTGAGGCGGCAACTCCGCACGGCAGTGAGGCGGCAACTCCGCACGGCGGTGAGGCAGCAGTTCGGCATAACTTGAAGTTGAATAACTTTAGGTTTAAGAACCCTAAAGGACGCTTTACACGCTGCCCGTGGCGCACAGCCGCACAACATTGCTCGAACCCGTCACACATACTTACCTGTCTAGCGACGTCGCTGTTGCCGGCGAACCGCCTCCTTTCTAAGGGGGCGGTTCATTCGGCATCACAGCGACGTCACTAAGTGGGCGACCAATAGATGAGCGACACGAACATCTCGCCCACCTTCTTCCTTCCTCATTGCGGGCAGCCGCAGGTAAGGTGATGTTCCTCGTTCCTGAGGTGTCACACATAGCCATGTGTTCGTTGTTCCCGCAGGAACGACGAACAACCTGCATCCTGCAACAGCAACGATATTTGGGAATGGAGGAGCTTGTCAACGAGCAACAATAAGGTGAGTATTTTTGCTCGTTAGCGGTCGCTCGTATGTTTCCCACACAACGACGTCACTAACGAGGCCGGATGTGCATCATGAATTCCCTGACCCCCAACGACATCGCTTTAGCGATGTCGCTGCGTGTAAAGCGGCCTTAAGGCTATGTGCACACACTGCAGATTTGGTGCAGAAATTTTCTGCACCAGATCTGTAAACTACGTCAAAAAACCACGTCAAAACCAGAGGTGGTTTTGACATGGTTTTGGTGCATTTTTTTCGGCCATCAAGAAAGTGAATGAATTGAAGTCAATTGGTGAAAAAGCGCTGCTAAACCTGACCAATAATTGACATGCTGCAGATTTCTTTCTGCATCAAAATCTGCACCAAAACTGTGAGGAAAAAAAATACACACTGTTTGCACAGCAAATTTAAAATCCCAAACACTTTGCTGGCTTCAAGAAAGACATGCAGAATTTGATTCAGATTTTAAAAAACTGGATCAAAAACCGCAGCGTGTGAAAAGGGTTTAAAGGGACTTAAAAAAAAAAAAGGGAGAAATTTTTTTAAAAAATTGACAAATATGAATAAAAATTCAAATAACCAGTCCTACTTTCTCCTTAAAAATAAAAAACAAACGTACCTGGTATCGCTGCTTTCGTAAAAGTCTATTCTGTGAAAATATTACATTAATTAGCCCAATAAGGTAGACGTTGCAAAGAGAAAAATTCCAGAAATGCGGAGGTTTTTGGTAACCACACCTCCCCCAAAAATGCAATAAAAAGTCCTAAAAATGTCTTATATATCCAAAATTATTATAATGTCACTCAAAAGAAAATTCCTCACACAGTTCAATTGATGGAAAAATTAAAATGCTATGGATCTGAAAAAATGTCAACACAAATGAAATTAATATTTTTTATTTTTTTTTTAGCACAAATTTCTGAATTTTTTTTCACCACTTAAATAAAAAATGATCCAAGTTTGGAGTAACCATAATTGTACTGAACTGCAAATGTATGCTACTGTTTCATTTTTACCATACCCTGAACACCATAAAAACAAATAAAAAAAAAACCCCAAATGGCAGAGTTGCATTTTTCATTACTGTTTCAACCCACCTGAATT